>NC_072426.2:43648333-43959166 GCF_028878055.3 Symphalangus syndactylus
GGCACGGTGGCTCATGCCTGTAATCCCAGCACTTTGGGAGGCCGAGGAGGGCGGATCACCTGAGGTCGGGAGTTCGAGACCAGCCTGACCAACATGGAGAAACCCTATCTCTACTAAAAATACAAAATTAGTCGGGCGTGGTGGCACATGCCTGTAATCCCAGCTACTCGGGAGGCTGAGGCAGGAGAATTGCCTGAACCTGGGAGGCGGAGGTTGCGGTGAGCTAAGATGGCGCCACCGCACTCCAGCCTGGGCAACAAGAGTGAAACTTCATTTCAAAAAAAAAAAATTGTATCAAGGAAGGGAAAAATGCTTTTTTCTCGTCACAGTCTAATCAAATATACTTATATTTTATTAAATTTCCTCGCAAACTGCCTTTCAATAATATCTAAAGTTAAATAGTAAAGTTCCAACCACAAGAAAACTCATTCCTGATAATACTTGAATTTGGGCTCATGCAGCAAAGCTATTTAAGCAGGGTTCTGCTGTAGGAGTGGGTTCGGTGACACTAGAATAAGGGCTCCTGGGGAAGATGGGCTCTGTTCAGCTCCGCGACTGCAGAGGGATGGAAAGGGGAAGGCTGTGTGAGGAGGTGTGATTAGGGGGCTTCTTCAAGGAACTTTGTGAAAATGATTAAAGAAGGTAGGAGCGTGAGAATTATTATTATGACGATGTTTAACCCATAGCCAACATCATAAGAGCGTGAGAATTAAAAGAAGTCACTTGTTCTTTTATTCTTATTTTTGAGGGAACAGAAAGTCTTAACGAAAGAGAAATTTCTTTGTGTGTGTGTGTGTGTGTGTGTGTTTTCTGATAATAAAATAAATGGTAATACTTTTTCATCGTTAAAAAAAGAGAAGGAATGGAAAAATTTAAAGAAGAAAATAGAAATCACCACTCATCTCAATATTCAAATATTCCCACCACTAGAATTGTGGGTTTTTCTTTCACTCATACCTATATTAAATACAAATGTTATCCTGTATCTATAGTTTAGCAAATCTATGGTTGATTCTAGTCACCAAATATTTGAGACAAAAAGAAAATGTACAGTTGCATGTAACTGCCTTTTTAATTTAACATTCTATCACAAGCATTTATCCCTCACTTCTCCCATCCACCTTCCCTGCAACAGGGATTTTTGAAGAAAGCCACCCTGTGCATCTCTGCCAGCTCTGTCCCTGGAGACAGGGATGTTGTCATAGCCTATGAGGGCAGAAGTTAGGGAGAGCTGCCACACGGCAGCGCTGTGGTGCAGGGAAAAAGCCTGAGGGTTGGTCCAGAGTCAGAGACCTGAATTTGTCTTGGACTCTGTCCTTCACTCGCGGTGAGATTCAGAGCAATTTCCTCCCTCTGTCAATCCCAGGTTTTTAAATCCATAAATGGAGGGAAATGGAGGGGTGTGGTCAGGAAGTTTGTGAGCTGGGGTCAGCTGCTCTTGACTGAGGCGACTCGGGCGATTCTCTTTTAACTTCCAAGTTCTCTTCCAGTCTGAAAAATTCTATGATTATTTGCGATTTCAGACACGAAACTCAGGAAACACCATTTGTAAGCAATGATCGATAATGCAAATTGAGAACCATTATTCTTTCTTTCTCTTTATTAAGAGACGAGGTCTCGCTATGTTGCCCAGGCAGGCCTGGAACTCCTGGCCTCAAGCAATCCACCTGCCTCAGGCTCCCATGTAGCTGGGACTACAGTGTGGGCCACTCTGCCTTGTTGAGAATCATTTTTCTAAGTTGAAATGAAGTTCCTGAGACAGTCCTGCAAGGTTACACCATGTTAGTTCTGTTTCGTGAACCTGGCAAACCATGCATTTTACATGTATAATACACCAGGTATTTTCATTACAGCATTCCTTTGAGAGAGGTAGGGAGGTGACATTTCCATTTTGCAGAGGAGTAGACTGAGGCTCCGAAAAGTTAAACAACTTGTCTAATGTCTCATGAATCCAAGAGCTCTCACTTTTCAATAATTCCTCCTTCTGCTACCATATGTTTCTAACCACTCAGATGAGAGTCATAGGCATTTAAGTTATTGGAAAAGGCTGCAGAAGCAATGTTTTAAAAAATTGGGGTGATTCACCTTAGAGAAGAGAAGGCCATGGGGGATGCATGTAGGCATGAAATTTCTGCAGCTCAGTTGCACATCTCAGCACCTCTTTCATTTAAACTGGACCTGAAATCTTCTCCCAGGGTGTCCTGCTTTCATGGACAAAGAAGTTTAAGGCACGAGGAGTTCAGGACACGGATGTGGTGAGCCATCTGACAAAAGCCATGAGAAGACACAAGGTGAGGAATTCACCTCGGTGTGGGAGGCTCTCCCAGCCCTAGCTCCTTTCTCTTGGGTTGGTGGGGGGTGGGGGTGCGGTGAGGGGGTCACATATGGTGCCTGCCTGGAGGGAGAATCAGAGAAGGAATTGATCTTAGAAAAGTTCCCACTGTAGTACAGATGTGGCCAACTTGGAGGAACCCACAGAGCCTTGGTAGGCGGGGCTTGCACCAATCCCTATTGAAAGGTGGCCAGCTCATCCCTGGGCCTCCCCAGCAGCCACAGCCCTCTTCCAGAGTTCTTGGTTAGATCTGATGCTGTGTGTAGGCCCCACACGCCCTCCTCTCTGAGGCCGAAAAGATCATATACATTCGGGGCTGGTTCCATATTCTTTCTGGGCTGGTTCTCTATTTCACTGTCCACTCTCTATCCATTAAATATCCTTAAATGTTGAATGTATTTTACAATAATTTAAACTACTGCAAAAGCAAGACCTGCTCCTTACTGAGCTGGAAAGTACACAAACCCAAATTGCTTGTTGCCCTGACAGCAAGAGGCATGTTTTGCTGCATAGCCTTCCAGCCTTTTTTTCTTTAAAGCTGGGATATTATTCTTTTATAGCCTGCATTTTCCCTTATTGTTTTCATTCTACTTTTTTTTTTTAGAGATGAGGTCCTGCTGTGTTGCCCAGGCTGGCAGTGCGTGGCCTTCCATCCTCGAATTCCTAGGCTCAAATGATCCTCCCACCTCAGCCTCCTGCACAGCTGGGACTATAGGCATAAGCCACATGCCTGGCTCTCATTTTATTTTAAAATGTTCTTCCAAACTTTGGGGGATGTTGGTGCAATAACCCAAGCCGACTTGGCAGAACAGGAAATCCAGACAGGAAGTCACCATGCCACACATGGGGAAGACTTAGCCGAGTCTGTGCCTGCTGGCTGAGTTGTCTCCGTGGGTGAGGACTTGGCGTTTTCTCCTGGAAATGCCACTGCTCCCAGGATAAACATGCTTTCCTCGATGTCTTCCCAGGGTCTCACAAACAAAGGCTGAAACTTGGGTGTGATGTGTGCCTGTAGTCTCAGCTACTCGGGAGGCTGAGGCAGGAGGATCACTTGAGCCCAGGAGTTTGAGGCCATGGTGTGCTATGTTTGTACCTGTGAACAGCCATCACATTCTAGCCTGGACAACATAGTGAGACCCTATCTGTAGATTAAAAAATAAAATTTTTTAATTAAAAAAAAAACAACAACAAAAAGCAAGGGCTGGACTCCTGGTAGCCTGTCCCTCATATTTCCATTGCAGAGGCCTTCACCCGCAAAGCAGGAGGACAGGCTCCCCTCTTCAGCTCCCATCGGCTCTTTCTCTCCCGTAGACCCTGAACCTTGATGAGGCCTTGCTCCTTCATACAGGCCCAGCAGGCAGGATCTAGGGATGTCTCAGCAGCCACCTTCACTGCCTGCTGCCTCTGTGGGGAAGGAGGGAGGGAAACACCTCCTTCCCACCCGCTGATGCCCTCTGGCCTTGTGTTTGGCAGGACATGGACGTGGACATCCTGGCCCTGGTCAATGACACCGTGGGGACCATGATGACCTGTGCCTATGACGACCCCTACTGCGAAGTTGGTGTCATCATCGGTAACGCAATTGGACTGGTTTTCTGAGGGTGGGGGAGGAGGGACTGTTTGGGAGTTTCTTTTTCTTTTTTTTTTTTTTTGAGACAGAGTCTTGCCCTGTCCCCCAGGCTGGAGTGCAGTGGCGCGATCGCAGCTCACTGCAAGCTCCGCTTCCTGGGTTCACGCCATTCTCCTGCCTCAGCCTCCCGAGTAGCTGGGACTACAGGCGCCCGCCAACACGCCCGGCTAATTTTTTGTATTTTTAGTAGAGACGGGGTTTCACCATGTTAGCCAGGATGGTCTCGATCTCCTGACCTCGTGATCCGCCCACCTCGGCCTCCCGAAGTGCTGGGATTACAGGCTTGAGCCACCGCGCCCGGCCTGGGAGTTTCATTTCAGCGAGCTCTGAGTGAATTCGGCGGGAAGGGCACTGACACTGTTTAGGAGAAGCAACATAGGGACATGAAAAATTCATTCATTCATCCATTCAACAAGTGTTTACTGAGCACCCGTTGTGTGCCGGGCCCTGGGCTTGGCACTGGGTTCGGAGTGGGGAGTTCCTGTGCTCCTGGAACTTTCAGTGGGGAGGTGGGTGAGAGGCCGAGAAGGCCTAAACTATTAAGATAATTTCAGGTGGTGGTTAGCATGATAAAAAAAAAAAAAAAAAAACAAAGAGAGTGATGTGACTGTGAGTGGGATGAGGCGTCAGGGAAGCCTCTCTGAGGGGTGGCATTTGAGCTGGGACCTCAGTGATGCAAACCAGGGAGCAAGGTGGAGGTCCAGGGGTAGGGAGTCCCTGGCAAAGGAAAGAGGACACCTACAGGCTTGGAAATGGGCAGGTGTCCAGGGAGGGGGGACTAGAGGAACCCTATAGCCGAGTGGTGTCCAGATGAGGTGAGTGAAGGCTGAGAGTCGGAGGCCATTCAAGTGAGAGGGAGAGGACAGACTGGGCAGATTGCACAGGATGTGGACACAGTCACTGTAAGGTCACTGGCTTATCCCCCGAGGGAGACTGGAAGGCACTGGGAGACTCTGGGTGGGGGATGGATAAATGGATGAGCATTTTATTTTATTTTTTTAATTTGAGACGGAGTCTTGCTTTGTCGCCCAGGCTGGAGTGCAGTGGCGCAATCTCGGCTTACTGCAACCTCTGCCTCCCAGGGCTCAAGCAATTCTCCTGCCTCAGCCTCCTGAGTAGATGGGAATTACAGGTGCCCACCACCACGGCTGGCTAATTTTTTGTATTTTTAGTAGAGATGGGGTTTCACAGTGTTGGCCAGGATGCTCTCAAGCTCCTGACCTCAAGTGATTCACCTGCCTTGGTCTCCCAAAGTGCTGGGATTACAGCCATGAGCCACCACGCTCGGCCAGATGTGCATTTTTTAAAAGCCCATTTTGGCTGCTGTGTGGATAATCGATTACTGGGGACAAGAGTGGAAGCAGGGCAACCATCCAAGAGACCACTGGACTGTCAGGCAAGGTGCACTGCAGCTCTGGACCAGGGAGGTCGTGGTGCAGTGGGGGTGTCCAGTGGGTGGTCTCCACACCAGAGCTAGGGGGTCTGCTGGAGGAATGTGTGGGAAGGCAGTTTGGGGTACAGTGAAGCTGAATGGCTCTGACTTATAGGTTGTTCTTGAATATCCCCTTCTCCTTTTCCCATTCCTTTACCACTCCTGGGGAAAGTTCTTCTGAATTGCTTTTTCTTAATGTCCCTCAAGACCCTCCTCAGCCTGGCTTTCCCGAAGGGCAGGTCTTTAAAGCTGAGGGGCTCCCTCCACCCTTCTGTTTCCAGGAGCCTCAGAATGGATCAGGCCCTTGCCAGTCATGGCACCCGTCTGTCACTGTGGCTGCATCTGGTAACCACAGATTGGGGGGCCACGCCTAAACAGTGTCCGTGTATTTCTGAGAAAAGCTTTTTCCAAATATTACATTCTGCTTTTCTACATTTCTCATTTTCCATGTTGGCATTTAAAATACTCACACCAGAGTATCAGCCAAGAGAAGGTACTAAAAAAAAAAAAACCCTGAAAATTCAAACAGCTTCATTGAGGCATAAAAGTCCTCCGATTTTAGGTGTACAATTCAATGATTTGTAGTAAATGTATAGTTTCGTAACCATCACCACAATCCGATTTTAGAACATTTCTGTCCTCCCAAAAGAGTCCAAAAAGATGGTGCCCACTTGCAGTCATTCCCCAATGCTCAAGTGTTTGAGGCATTTCCTTGGAGCGATTTTGTGTTTGCATAACGGAGTGTTGCTTTCTTAGGTGGTAGCTAATCACAGTCTAAGATAAGGAAGCAGCTTATGCTAGAAACAATTTGTGGCAGGCCATAAGTAAAGAATATTTTTAGTATCAAATAGAGAGGAAGCTAAGTAGCTTAAGGAAAGAATTTGCAAAATTACCCTGGGTTGGTGATTTTTAAAAAAAAATATTTACAAGATCATCTTCATTTATCATCCTCTTGTAAGAGCGCTTCGTCAGCTTTCATCCATATTCATCAGGGGACTTCTTCACAATTGACTCCATTCAGAACAGCAAACCCTGAGCACCCTGAGAAGTGCAGACTTGACATGTCAGCTGTTTTCCCCATGTGCTCGGGGCTTGCCCAAGCTGCTTCCCTCAGCGAGAGCCGGCCCCTAGGGAATGAAAAGCACTTTGTGGTACATTGAGGAGGACTCCCCAGCAGTCAAGAGTTCTCTGTCTGTGCCCAGCTGGGAGCCCTCTCTCTGCATATTCTCTCTGATCCCTGGTTCAGGAACTGGCACCAATGCGTGTTACATGGAGGACATGAGCAACATTGACCTGGTGGAGGGTGACGAGGGCAGGATGTGCATCAACACAGAGTGGGGGGCCTTCGGGGACGACGGGGCCCTGGAGGACATTCGCACTGAGTTCGACAGGGAGCTGGACCTCGGCTCTCTCAACCCAGGAAAGCAACTGTGAGTTCCCTTCTGCTGTTATCTGGGCATCGGCACCAGGCAGTGCCCAATCACTCAGGTCCCCTGGCTGCCTGGGAGGCTCTCCAGTTGTGACTAGCTATCCATCACAACTTGCTTTCTTTTTTTCTTTTTCTTTTCTTTTCTTTCTTTTTTTTTTTGAAATGGAGTTTCACACTCTAGCCCAGGCTGGAGTGCGGTGGCACGATCTTGGCTCACTGCAACCTCCACCTTCCAGGCTCAAGCAATCCTCCCACGTCAGTCTCTAGAGGAGTTGGGACTACGGGCATGCGCCACCATGCCTGGCTAATTTTTGTATTTTGTATTTTTTATTTTTATTTTTATTTTTTTTTTTATTTATTTATTTTTTTTTTTATTTTTTATTTTTGGAGACGGAGTCTCGCTCTGTCACCCAGGCTGGAGTGCAGTGGCGCAGTCTCGGCTCACTGCAAGCTCCGCCTCCCGGGCTCACGCCATTCTCCTGCCTCAGCCTCTCCGAGTAGCTGGGACTACAGGCGCCCGCCACCACGCCCGGCTAATTTTTTTGTATTTTTAGTAGAGACGGGGTTTCACCGTGGTCTCGATCTCCTGACCTTGTGATCCGCCCGCCTCGGCCTCCCAAAGTGCTGGGATTACAAGCGTGAGCCACCGCACCCGGCTAATTTTTGTATTTTTTATAGAGTCGGGGTTTTGCCATGTTGGCTAGGCTGGTTTTGCACTCCTGAACTCAGGCAATCCTCCTGCCTCAGCCTCCCAAAGTGCTGGGATTACAGGCATGAGCCACCATGCCTGGCCCCATTACAACAGGCATTGCTTGTATTTCAGTTTCATTTGACAAATGAGGAAATAGAAACCAAGGACATTGAAAGATTTCCCTAAGTCATAATCCTAATAACCCTAATTCTAATTCTGTCAGTATTCGTGGGTTACATATGTGCATGAAAGGCACTGAAGATAAGAGCACTCGGACGCGTGGCCGCAGAACACACCTGGGTAGCGAGGAGAAGGCAGGCGCAGCCGATCTCCTCATGTTCGCATGTCCCTTGGCCACCTTGCTTTCTTGGAGGCCTAATCACTCAGCAGGTGGTGGCTCTGGCAGGACCTTCCCTCTGTGTTTGCTGTCCACCATTTTTATTTCGATGCTCAAATTGTTTTAGATTTGGCCAAAGGAAGCCTCTGAAGCTGGCTCCTGTGTCCTTTTGATATGTTCCATTACTCTTTAAGTACTTCCTTATTTCCTGGCACCGTAAGACGTTCCCGGCTCATGTCACACTTTCCTAGCCCCAGCCCTGGAATCATCCATCTTGTCAAGACATGCCGGTGAATTTCAAGCACCTTCTAGGAGCGATTCAAAGACTAGAATTGCACACCCAGGAAGCACATTCCACTTTGGTGGCACCTACTCCAGGCACATGCCTGTGCTCTAGTGACCCATTGCAGTCATGTCCCAAGGACGTGGTATCCGTTTTTTGAATTTTATCATCTTCACCCATTTCCATTTTACTTAAAATAAATTCTATTCCTTCCAGGCCTGGTGGCTCATGCCTGTAATCCCAGCACTTTGGGAGGCTGAGGTGGGAGGACTGCTTTAGTCCTGGAGTTTGAGAGCAACTTGGGCAACATAGTGAGACCAGTCTCTACGAAAATGAAAATTAAAAAAAAATTAGTCAGGTGTGATGGCAGATGCCTGTAGTTCCAACCACTCAGGAGACTGAGGTGGGAGGATCACTTGAGCCTGGGAGGTCCAGGGTGCAGTAAGCTGTGATCATACCATTGCACTCCAGCCTGGGCAACAGAGCAAGACCCTGTCTCAAAAAAAAAAAAAAAAAAAATATATATATATATATATATATATATATTATATTCCCTGACATCCACCCTAAATTTCTTTTGATAGTCTTCTGTTTCTTCAATGCTTAAAGATTTTTTTTTTTTTTTTTTTTTGAGATGGAGTCTCACTCTGTCTCCCAGGCTGGAGTGCAGTGGTGCAATCTTGGCTCACTGCAACCTCTGCCTTCTGGGTTCAAGCAATTCTCCTGCCTCAGCCTCCTGAGTGACTGGGATTACAGGCATGCACCACCACACCCGGCTAATTTTTTTGTATTTTTAGTAGAGACGGGGTTTCACCATATTGGCCAGGCTGGTCTCGAACTCTTGACTTTGTGATCCACCCGCCTTGGCCTCCCAAAGTGCTGGGATTACAGGCATGAGTCACTGTACCTGGCCTGTTCTAAGACTTTTTATAGTGAACTATGTAAGTTGAATTATGACATAGATTGTTCTTGATTTTGTGTCTTATTGTGTTTGGAAAATAAGCATTATATTTAGGCCTGGTGCGGTGGCTCTTATCTGTAATTCCAGTGCTTCGGGAGGCCAGGGCAGGAGAAACTCTTGAGGCCAGGAGTTTATGACGAGCCTGGGCAACATAACGAGACCCTGTCTCTACAAAAATAAAAAAATTAGCCAGGTGTGATGGTGCACACCTATGGGAGGCTAAGGCAGGAGGATCGTTTGAGGCCAGGAGCTCGAGGCTGCAGCGAGCTATGATTGCACCACTGCACTTTAGCCTGGGTGACAGAACAAGACCCTGTCTCTAGTAATAATAATAATAATAATATTCAATAGTCTGCCTGGGAAACAATTAGGAATTGTTGGTGTGCAGACTTGGAGTAAAGCTGTAGGTAGCCATGGCGATGTTAAATCCACATTGCTGTAGAGCCTGTCTGGGACTGTCCAAGCCCATCTCACAAGCACAGCATCTTTCTCTCTTGGACAGAAGCTTGATGTAGGAGTGGGAAGCCTCTGAGTGTGAAATTTGAGTTGTCACATCATGTTTGAGTGATTTTGGGAAAATGTTCAAAGTCTATGAAATTGAGAGTCCCTATGCTCCATGTGAGAATGGTACCCATGGCCAGGGTGATTTGAGACAAATGTTCTTGCCATCCAGCACTTTGTGAGAAGGAGGGAATCTTAGCTCAGCCCTCTCCCATCTGCTCCTGCCTGTGGGCAGTGGCTCCTGGTCTTCGGGAAATGATGCAGCTTAATCAAAGGGGCCGTGTCCACAGATCTGTTCACCAACCTGCAGGTTTGAGAAGATGATCAGTGGCCTGTACCTGGGGGAGCTTGTCAGGCTTATCTTGCTGAAGATGGCCAAGGCTGGCCTCCTGTTCGGTGGTGAGAAATCTTCTGCTCTCCACACTAAGGGCAAGATCGAAACACGGCACGTGGCTGCCATGGAGAAGTAAGCAAGTCCCTCTGCCTCGGCTCTGTGGAGGGCTGGGATGGGAGGCCCAGGTGTGGGGTGCTCCATGTGGTAGGACAGCAGGAGGGACTAGATCCTCCTCCTTCACCAGGAGGATTTCAGACCTGGGCATGGCTTCAGATGGATTAGCAATTTCTGCCGTGACTCAGATGACAGGTTCTTGTTGGTTTCATCAGTAAGGGACTCTGCTGTCAGAGGGCCACCCTCTTCGCATGTTCTACTGCCTTCTTCTTAAAGTGGTAACTTGTAACACATTTTTAGGATCACAGATCCTTTTGAGAACTTTATTCGGGTTCTATACCCTTAGCCCCGAAAATGTACATTCACACACAAGTTTGCTTACAATATCAGGGCATTCTTGGACACTAAGCTCATGTGTGAAATCCAAGTCCAGAACTCCTGTGATAGCAGAGCCTTCTCCACCTGCTCCCATCAGGAACTGGCTTTGAATGTGGTGATTTGAGGCCTTACACACAGGTCCCTCGCATGGGGAGCTGGCTGGTGAAGGCTGCAGGTGAAGGCGGCTGGCGCCGGCATGACTGCATTGCCGTCCAGCACATCTGAGGGTCCTGCTCCTCAGGCTTAGAAACCCTGGCATTGCCTTGACTTTGTGATCAGTTTAGATTTTGAGCTCAGCCGCGTGGCGCTGACCTGCAGCATCTACGTCTATGCAGAACTTGGCAGGGACAGAATTTCCATGAAAGTCAGCATAGCACAGGGTGATTAAAAGTGTGGGTGCTAGAATCTAACTGCTGAGTTCAAATCTCAGCTCTAGCCCTTACTAGCTGTGCAGCCATGGACAAGTTACTCACCCTTTCGGCATTCACATCTCTCATCTGTACGAAGGGTAAGGACGGTGCCTCCCGCAGGATTTTTGTGGGCGTTGAAGGAGTTAATATGTGTAAAATCCTTAGACAAGTACCTGGCTCATAGTGACTGCTCAGTTAGTGGCAGCTGCTACTATTAATGTTGATATTGTTATTTTTATTCTATACCATGGGCCTGCCTATTAATTTTCACAATCCTGAGAGGTGGGGAAGCTTGTTCCCCCAGGAGGATACCAATGGGATGGAGAAGTGTGGTTCACTCATTCCTGTCCCCTGGCCAGGTATAAAGAAGGCCTTGCTAATACAAGAGAGATCCTGGTGGACCTGGGTCTGGAACCGTCTGAGGCTGACTGCATTGCCGTCCAGCATGTCTGTACCATTGTCTCCTTCCGCTCGGCCAACCTCTGTGCAGCAGCCCTGGCGGCCATCCTGACACGCCTCCGGGAGAACAAGAAGGTGGAACGGCTCCGGACCACGGTGGGCATGGACGGCACCCTCTACAAGATACACCCTCAGTGAGTGCTGCCTGCCAGCCATGCCCCCACAAATGAGTCTCCCTGGAGCAGGGCCCCAGTGTCTTCTGGACTATCCTGCCTATCTGGGGTCTGGAACCATCAACCCCTCCTGTTGGTTCTGAGATTACAAGGGAAAGGGTGAATCCAGGGCCCGCATTCATCCAGCTGGCTGGGTTGCTTTTGGGGATTACTCTTAAAGAAATATTCTGCTAAAGCCAATTGCCTAATTAGGAATGCTGTCCATCCATTTATCTATGTCCACCCATCCATCACCCGCTCATTCATCTCTCCATTCATTCTTCCATCTAATTATTATTTACCGAACACCTACTATGTGGCTAAGACTGGGAAGTAAGATATACCTAGTCATAGATGGGGAAAAATAGAGATGGCACAGGTTGCCAAGTTTATGGGAAGGGTCCTGGTAGGAAAACACAGGGAAATGGGAATTTTCCAAAAGGAAGGAGAGTGAAAGCCCCTTTGGCTACCAGGGGTGGACTTGGAAGTCAAGTGGTTACACCCTGGAAAGAGCCGAGAAAGAAAATCCTTCCCTTTGGACAGAAATGATGTTCAGCCAATACATTACGCACAGACTGGTTGAAATGTTCGTTGACAGAATAGGCACTTCCCTGAGCCTCCCAAGTGCCTTCCACTGCCCCAGCTTCTTAGTCCCTCCTCTCATCCCCTCCCCTCCTACCATCAGCAAATAAAGGGCTGAGCCCCGGCCCCGCAGGGCCCTCCGGGACCGGGTTCACTGCTGCCCCTGGGTCTGTGCCTGAGCCTGACCTTTATGATTGCTCAATGTTTTCCCATCACCCCTGCTTCAGGTACCCAAAACGCCTGCACAAGGTGGTGAGGAAACTGGTCCCAAGCTGTGATGTCCGCTTCCTCCTGTCAGAGAGTGGCAGCACCAAGGGGGCCGCCATGGTGACTGCGGTGGCCTCCCGCGTGCAGGCCCAGCGGAAGCAGATCGACAGGGTGCTGGCTTTGTTCCAGCTGACCCAAGAGCAGCTCGTGGACGTGCAGGCCAAGATGCGGGCTGAGCTGGAGTATGGGCTGAAGAAGAAGAGCCACGGGCTGGCCACGGTCAGGATGCTGCCCACCTATGTCTGCGGGCTGCCAGACGGCACAGGTGGGCCAGCACAGCCTCCCTCTCTGAACAGCCATCCAGGGTTCCAGTCAAAACTCCTTAAAGCCAGTGAGGTTCTTGGTTTTTAGAAACTTGGGTTCACGTCTCTAATGGAGGGCAGGAGTAAGTAGAAGGCTAGTATTCTTTCTAAATCTGTTGGCCTTTGTCAACCCAAGGCATTTGCAGTAAAAACAAAACAAACAAACAAACAAAAACACAAAAAACCTACATTAGGTTATGTGTGTGCACTTAAGTGTGTGTAGATGAGAACGTGAGTGTACCCCCCCGACCCCCAGATCCTGACCCCGGGAACTTTGTTTTAGATGCCTGAGATTGCCTGGGCTTGTCTTCCTGCTGCTTCTCTGGCTCTGTTCTCTTCTGTGGCTTGGCTCACTTTCCTTTCCCTCTCATCGCTTCTGCCCCCAACTTCTCCAACCCTTGATCCTTCTGGTCCTCGGTGCTCAGCCAAAAGAAGCCACCAAGTAGTGAAGTCAGTTGTTCAGACAAATTATTTTACCTCTTTGAATCTCACGAGGCTCTTCCAGAAATAATGACCTTTGTAAAATGCTTTACATCTTATAATTTGCTTTTGAAACTTTCATTTCATTTCATCCCCACAACCACTTGGAATGTTACCAAAGAGGGAATGGTTCCCATTTTATGGATGCCATAACTGAGACTTACAGAGGCTAGATGACCTACTCAAGGTCCAACAGCTGTACTTAGGATCTCTTAACTGAGAGCAGTAAAAGACACTGTTTATTTTATTTTTATTTTTATTTTTTTTGAGACGGAGTCTCACTCTGTCGCCCAGGCTGGAGTGCAGTAGCGTGATCTCTGCTCACTGCGAGCTCCGCCTCCCGAGGTTCACACCATTCTCCTGCCTCAGCCTCACAAATAGCTGGGACTACAGGCGCCTGCCACCACACCCGGCTAATTTTTTGTATTTTTAGTAGAGATAGGGTTTCACTGTGTTAGCCAGGATGGTCTCGATCTCCTGACCTCGTGATCTGCCCGCCTCGGCCTCCGAAAGTGCTGGGATTACAGGCGTGAGCCACCACGCCAGGCCGGAGGCCCCTTGGGTATAAGAATCATGCATGTCCTTGACTGGATGCCCCGCACCATTCCTTGGGGCTCCCGAGAAGGCTGTCAGTCAGTGAAGCTGAAAGAGCCTTCAGAGGTTGAGTCTTCTGATTTTGCAGGGTGTGGAAGGATGGGACCTTGCCTCTCTTGTTCAAGATAAAAAGCCATTTCTCAGAAGGCCCAGGTCTCTTGACTCCAGGCCAGGGCTCTTTTCACGGCACCTCACTGGCGATAGTGTAGGTGGTGCCTGGGCCTTTACCGCAGAAGTGGAGGCCAAGGAAAGCAGCCTGGCCTCATGCAGGCTCAAGATGCCTGCCCAGGGCCCGGGCATTGTGCACTGTGGCCCCCACGACCCTCTGGTCTGTGAGGCCCAGGAATGCAGGCCCTGGGTCTGCTCTGCTCCGGCGTTTCCTCTTCCTCCCAATGCCCCAACACGAGTCCCTGTCATGGAATGCAGCCACCTCTTTCTCCATTACAGAGAAAGGAAAGTTTCTCGCCCTGGATCTTGGGGGAACCAACTTCCGGGTCCTCCTGGTGAAGATCAGAAGTGGACGGAGGTCAGTGCGAATGTACAACAAGATCTTCGCCATCCCCCTGGAGATCATGCAGGGCACTGGTGAGGAGGTAGGTGCCAGGCAAGGCCTTTGGGCTCCAAGGTGCCAGCCTGCCACCCTGCATTGACGTCTGCCTGGTGTGCATGCCACTCTCTGTCTCTCTGCAGCTCTTTGATCACATTGTGCAGTGCATCGCCGACTTCCTGGACTACATGGGCCTCAAGGGAGCCTCCCTACCTTTGGGCTTCACATTCTCATTTCCCTGCAGGCAGATGAGCATTGACAAGGTAAGACAGCCCCACCAGGCTCACTGCCAGCCCAGTGGGCTTCCTTCCTCTACTGGGCCCATCTCCAGGTAACTCCCAGCCAGCCTTCATTTTCACAGGGACCTTGGGTTCAGGGCAGCTGGGAACACATGATAAAGAATTTCAACAATTTAATTTTCATCAATTTATCACGATTTTTTAGACTGACCATTCACAAGAGAATTTAGAGTAGTATGCAATAAAGGGACATAGGCATAATATTCCTACTAAAAGAGAGGTTGAATCATATTATGGAGAGAGGGAGAAAGAGGTAATGACCAGTGAAGGCCAGTTATAACAATTGGGCAATAATGCGATCTGTGTCTTTCTGGACAGCCATGTAAACAGGGAATTACAATGGGTTTTTATTGTCTGATGAAAGAAAGCTTGCCAGCACATCACAAGAAATGCATTTTTTTTTTTTTTTTTGAGACAGAGTTTCGCTCTTGTCACCCAGGCTGGAGTGCAATGGCGTGATCTTGGCTCACTGCAACCTCTGCCTCCTGGGTTCAAGCGATTCTCCTGCCTCAGCCTCCCAAGTAGCTGGGATTATAGGCACCTGCCACTACCACCAGCTAACCTTTGTATTTTTAGTAGAGACGGGGTTTCACCATGTTGGCCAGGCTGGTCTTGAACTCCTGACCTCAGGTAATTCACCCATCTCAGCCTCTCAAAGTGCTGGGATTACAGGCGTGAGCCACTGTGCCTGGCAAGAAATGCATTTCTTTTCTAATATTAGTATCTCAGAAGCAATTGATCACATGGCCACTTTAGCTGACATTGAAGAACATCATAGTTTATCATTTAATAGATAATTCATAAATATGGAGACATTTATCACAAAGTCTTTCTTGTAATTCTAGGATAAAAACACCCAGGGTTGTCCAGGTGTGGTGGCTCATCTCTGTAATCCTAGCACTTTGGGAGGTCGACATGGAAGGATTGCTTAAGGCCAGGAGTTCAAGACCAGCCTGGGCAACATAGTGAGACTGTGTCTCTTAAAAAGCAAACAAACAAGGCCGGGCGCGGTGGCTCACGCTTGTAATCCCAGCACTTTGGAAGGCCGAGGCGGGCGGATCACGAGGTCAGGAGATCGAGACCACGGTGAAACCCGGTCTCTACTAAAAATACAAAAAATTAGCTGGGCGTGGTGGCGGGCGCCTGTAGTCCCAGCTACTCGGAGAGGCTGAGGCAGGAGAATGGCGTGAACCCGGGAGGCGGAGCTTGCAGTGAGCCAAGATTGCGCCACTGCACTCCAGCCTGGGCGACAGAGTGAGACTCCGTCTCAAAAAAAAAAAAAAAAAAAACAAAAAACAAGCCGGGAGAGGTGGCTCACGCCTGTAATCCTAGCACTTTGGGAGGCCGAGACAGGTGGATCACGAGGTCAGGAGATGGAGACCATCCTGGTTAACATGGTGAAACCCTGTCTTCACTAAAAATACAAAAAAATTAGCCGGGCATGGTGGCAGGCGCCTGTAGTCCCAGTTACTTGGAAGGCTGAGGCAGGAGAATGGCGTGAACCTAGGAGGCGGAGCTTGCAGTGAGCTGAGATCGCACCACTGCACTCCAGCCTGGGTGACAGAGCAAGACTCTGTCTCAAAAACAAAACAAAACAAAAAAACCGTAGCCAGGCATGGTGGCACATGCCTGTGGTCCCAGCTACTGGAGAGGAAGTGAGCTATGATCACACCACTGCACTCCAGTATGGGCAACAGAGACTTCATCTCTATTAAAAACAAAAACAAAAACAAAAACACACACACAACAAGCAGGCCAAGTACAGCGGCTCAAGGTCTGTAATCCTAGCACCGTGGGAGGCCAAGGTGGGAGGGTCACTTGAGCCCAGGAGTTTGAGACCCAGCCTGGACAATACAGCGAGACCCCATCTCTAAATGTGTGTGTGTGTGTGTGTGTGTGTGTGTGTATGCGTGTGTCTGTTTTTCTGTGTGTAAAAACAAAAAATCACCCAGGCTTAACTTTATGTGTAATAAATAAAGATTTTTAATTGGGAAGCTAAGATACAGGAAGGTCAGCATTGTGTGTTTTTTGCATGTTTTTTTTGGTAAACTAGCTTGACCAAGAGGTAGAGCTTAGAAGTGGGGACTAGACACTGGGCTGAGCTCTTAGACTCCCCAGAGCTCCAGTGGGTCATGGGGCCTCGGCCTGGAGCTGACAGGGGGTGAGTGAGGCTGGGCCTTTGCGTGAGGCTGGGGCAGAGCTGTCTGTTCTGCAGATGGAGGGAGACAGTTTGCAACCTCTGCCAGTACCCACACAGAAAGCCTCCGGGCAGGGACATGTCCTTCTTCAGGGGCTTGGGAGCAGGCCCAGATGTGGCCACACAGAGAGGCCCAGTGTCCTTCCTAAGGTCAGGAAACACAGTGGTCAAAAGCACAGGCTCTGGGGTCATGGGCTCCTGTTTTGCAACCCTGTCTCTACTGTTTCCCATCTGAATAACCTTGAGTAGATTATTTAACTTCTCTGAGGCATGGTTTCCCCATTGGTGAAAATGGAGGAATACGGCGAGGACTAAATGAGCTCGTGTGTGTAAAATGCATAGCATGGGTCCAGCACCCGGCAGGCACTCAAATCCTAGTATCATCCTTCACTCTCGAGGCAGCATAGGCTTGAAATTCAGCCTGAAAAAGGCCAAGAGGAATCCGGTGCTGGTAATGGTGGTGAGGAAGGGGTGCACTGTCGCCAGGGCCTGACATCATGGCAGTGAATTCTCTGCAACCCCTGGCCTCAGCTTCACAGACAGACTCACCAGCTTGTGGAGAGGAGCTCTGTCTTTCTGACAGACTCTCATCAGCCAAGCTTCCAAGACTGGCATAAAGCAGAATACAGCTTCCTAAATTTATGGTAGAACTCTGGTCAGCTCAGCAGGTCAACCAGAGAGCTCAGGACAATAATAAGGGTAGCACCAAAGATGCACTAAGATTTTGTCCAGGGCCAGGAGCAGTGGCTCACTCCTGTCATCCCAGAACTTTGGGAGGCTGAGGCAGGCAGATCACTTGAGGTCAGGAGTTTGAGACCAGCCTGGCCAACATGGCGAAACCTCATCTCTACTAAAAATACAAAAATTACCTGGGTATGGTGGCGGGTGCCTGTAATCTCAGCTATTTGGGTGGCTGAGGCAGGAGAATCGCTAGAACTCAGGAGGCGGAGGTTGCAGTGAGCTGAGATTACACTACTGCACTCCAGCCTGGGCGACAGAGAAGACTCAGTCTCAAAAAAAGAAAAAAAAATTTTTTTAAACCATTTTGTGGTAAAATACACATAACATAAATTTCCCACTGTAACTATTTTTTAAATGCACACTTCTATGGCATGAAGTACATCCACATTTTTTTGCAGCCATCACCACCATCCATCTCTTAAACTTTTCCTTTTCCATCTGAATTTCTGTACTCATTAAGCACTGACTCCCTAGTCCTCCTTCCCCCGGAGCCTTGGCTTCTCTACTTATTGGCTGTGTGACCTTGGGCAAGTTATTTAATCTCCCTGTTCCTTGGTTTCCTCATCTGAAAATGATCGCAAAAATAGAACTCATTTTATAGGTGTGTTTTGTGGTTTTATTTTCGTGCAATTATATTCAAGGAATATTTTGCTCAGTAAAAGAATGTGGCAGATCCATATAAATGGCCTGGAAGGATCTGGAAGATACATTATTGAATTAGAAAAAAAAATTGCAGTGGTTCATACACAGCATGAATTTATTTACTTAAAAATATGTGTAATTTCACCCCTGAAAGAAGAAATGGGGGGAAAAAGAAAAAAAAATACTAATGAGTGGAGAGGAAAAGGTCTGGAAGGATTAATATCAGACTAATGGCAGAGGTTACCTTTCAGATTGGGAGGATGGGAATTGAAGGGAACGCTATCCTTATCAGTAACATTTTAATGTTTTACACTACTAATGCATTCCTGCATTGCTGCTGCCATTAAAAATTAATACACCATCCGGCAGGGTGCCGTGTGCAGCAGTCTGCGGTCCTGACTGGGCACCAGGACACAGCTACTGCTCCTGACTCAGGACACTGGGCCTTTGGGCCTCTCTCCCAGCAGCTCTGAAGGTGTCGTGAAGACACGGTGAAGAGGGAGGGGAGACCCGTGGGCAGCTTAAAAGCAAAGACACCCATGGTTGGGGAGAAAAAAGAGAGACATCAAAAAATAGATTAGTTTTGTGTAATTGCAATTAGTAAGACAGGTTTCCCAGTTGGGAGTGTCTCTCTAATGTTCTACACATACCAACCAGGAAAGGAGCCAGCCAGGGGTCCAGTTTCCCAAGAACTATGGAGGGAAGGAGGGAGACCGGGGCTTGTGGGCTAACGGCCTCAGGGTGAGGTGGCGTCCAGCCACGGGGCTGACGGCGCTGCCATCAGATTTTCTCACTGCCTTTCCTGTCCCAGGGCTTCTCCTGGCCTAGACACCCTAGCTCTGCCTGCCTTCACCCCCCTGGCTTTCTAGATGCTGGAGTCCGAGGCTAGACTAACTCCTGCCTCAGGCTAACAATGTAACTTTGGGCTTCCTTTTGAGAATTAAGAATACTACTTTCGGGCTGGGCGCATTGGCTCACCCCTGTAATCCTAGCACTTTGGGAGGCCGAGGAGGGTAGATCACTTGAGGTCAGGAGTTCGAGACCAGCCTGGCCAATATGGTGAAACCTCGTCTCTACTAAAAATACAAAAATTAGCCGGGTGTGGTGGTGCCTGCCTGTAGTCCCAGCTACTCGGGAGGCTGAGGCATAAGAATCGCTTGAACCCGGCAGGCAGAGGTTGTGGTGAGTTGAGATCATGCCATTACACTCCAGCCTGGGCAACAGAGTAAGAATCTGTGTCTCAAAAAAAAAAAAAAACTAGTTTCTCAGTATTATAAAAATCATATATGTTAATTTTAATTTTAGAAAAATTAGAAAATATAGACAAACAAAAAGGAGAGAGGAAAAGTGAATTCTGTACCCAGAGAGAACCACTGTTAACCCTTTTGGTGTATATATTATTCCAGTCCTTTCTCCAAGTGTGAGTATATGTGTGTGTATCAGTGTAATTTTAAAAATAAAAATAGAATGATTACTATCTGTATTTGTTTGACGTGCTTTCACTTAACAGTGTGTGGAAAACATCTTTCTCTCACATCCAATGTTCTCTTACAGTGTGATTCTTTATGGGTGTATATCATGTCCCATATCGGGGTACAGGATGATAGATCCATACTGTTGGAGTTGTAGGATGCCTCTAGTTTTTCACTGTGAAACATGCTTTGATAAACATTTGGTAGCTTTGCCTTTGATCACATCGTAATCTGTCCTTGACTAAGTTAGAAGTAGGATCACGGCCAGACGCGGTGACTCACGCCTGTAAACCCAGCACTTTGTGAGGCCAAGGCAGGTGGATTGCTTGAGGTCAGGAGTCCGAGACCAGCTGGCCAACATGGTGAAACCCCATATCTACTAAAAAATACAAAAATTAGCTGGGCGTGGTGGCACATGCCTGTAATCCCAGCTACTTGGGAGGCGGAGGCAGGAGAATTGCTTGAACCCGGAAGGTGGAGGTTGTAGTGAGCTGAGATCACGCCACTGCATTCCAGCCTGGGCGACAAGAGTGAAACTCTATCTCAAAAAAAAAAAAAGAAAAGAAAAGAAAAAAAAAGAAAAGAAAAGAAAAAAAAAGAAGTAGGATCACTATCTATGATCCTAGGCCTTTATTCTGCGTAATCACGGCCAGGGAACATGATTTGACCCTTGACGAGTATGAATTGCTGCAATGATTCCACTCAGTGGTAGACCTTGTCTGAGGGTTGTGCTCTGTGATGCTGCTGTGCCCAGAGTTAGGGTTGTGGTGGTGGAGGCATAGTCAAAAGCACATGTACTTGACAACAAGCCAGCTATAGTGCCTTGCATCTGTTGGATGTTGAGGTTGTGCAGTGGCCCTAGCAAACTATTGCTCAAATGAATTTCCCCTCCTTTCTTTCAGGGAACACTCATAGGGTGGACCAAAGGTTTCAAGGCCACTGACTGTGAAGGGGAGGACGTGGTGGACATGCTCAGGGAAGCCATCAAGAGGAGAAACGTAGGATGTGGTGTTGAGGCTCACGCCTGCTCTTGCCGCCTTCCCCAGGCCCCTCTGCTCTGCCATCCTCTGCTCAGTTCCTATGACTCTGGCCTCTGCCTGCCTTGGGATGACATGCCCCTCCTAAGCATGTTTGGCTTGCACATTCAACTCATAGTAGAGCTGGGGTTTTTCTGTTTTTGTTTTTGTTTTTAGGAGTTTGACCTGGACATTGTTGCAGTCGTGAATGATACAGTGGGCACCATGATGACCTGTGGCTATGAAGATCCTAATTGTGAGATTGGCCTGATTGCAGGTAAGTGGTCAGGCATGGCCCATTGGCCTAATCCCACTGGATCCATTGATGGTTCCCTTTTAACATAGTGAGAGGGCGGCATTGTTCCATTATACAGACGCTCTGCCCAAGGCAGAGAGGAAGTTACAACTGGGATTCCAGGTCACCAAGTTCTTTCTGCATTAAGAGTCCTAAGCCAAGGTCATCCTTTCTATTGAGGAAGGATAATGACACAGGAAGAAGAGATTTTTAAATTAGGACCTTGGGGCCGATTGTCGTGGGGGGGAAGGAGACTACAGTTGGATCATCTTGGCCTGTGGCTGAGGGAGCCATTATAGATTTTCACTCTGGCTCCAATGTGCACCTCATCTGTTCTCTGAATTCTTCTGGTTCTCAGGGTGCACAGGAAGGAGAGGAGCTAGAAAGAAACTTAGAAAAGGGGAAAGGAGTGGCCTGATACAGGCATTTTAGGGGTCTTTGGGAGAAGTCTGGCAGTGATTAAGGCCAAGGGTAGATTCTAGGGGGATGCTCTCTCTAAGAGGGGTAGAATGGGTAGGATTGGAACAGGTGGAGATGGGGACAAAAGGCATTCCAGGTGATAGGTACAGACTAAGTAATGATAGAACCTAGAAAAGTTGTTCCATTTGATCATCTGGGCTTTCTGGATATAAGCAGCAGGTGGAACAAGGAGATGGGGATGTACTGAGCTATCTCCCATGCCAGGTAAGAGGTTTCTTCTCACTCTAACTCTTACCCACTTTGTGAGCTTGGGCAGGTGGCTTATTCTGTCTGACTTGAGTTTCTTCATCTGTGGGAGGGATTGGGCTAGATCTAGGAGGGCAAAGAGGTGAGGCCTGTTGATTGACTAAAATACTTGCCTGGACTGCTGGGCTGAGAATAGTTCTGAGGCCAAGTCACGGGCAAGGAAGAAGAGGGTGACTCACAGATGCCAAGCATTTGCTTGTCCAAAACTAGATGATTCCTCATGGTCCCTTCCAGCTCTGACTGCTAATTTTACGACTACTTGGAAGCTTTGTGTGCTTATGGCTTAACAATGATGATGATGGTGATGAAGAAATCGGCAGGTACCATTTATTGAATGCTTACCATGTGAAGGAAACTTTAAAATATCACTTCCTAACAAACCCATAGGCAGGTATTATTTCCTCCTCAGAAATGAAGAAACTGAGCCTCTGAAAGACGAGATGCTTGCCCAAGGTTAGCCAGTTATTACTGTAAAGCTGGAAACACATCCAGTCATATCTGACTCCAAGCCTAAATTCTTATTTGCTGCACTCTGCTGCCTTTCTAAAACCGGATGATGTCTTTGAAGACTAAAGTTCCTTCACAATTCCTTCTAGGAACAGGCAGCAACATGTGCTACATGGAGGACATGAGGAACATCGAGATGGTGGAGGGGGGTGAAGGGAAGATGTGCATCAACACAGAGTGGGGAGGATTTGGAGACAATGGCTGCATAGATGACATCCGGACCCGATACGACACAGAGGTGGACGAGGGGTCCTTGAATCCTGGCAAGCAGAGGTGAAGAGGGTGGATGTGTGCATTTATGTGGGTTATGTAGTGAGCAATACTACCAGACCTAAGGGGGTACCAGAGACAGCATAGCTTTGTGTGCTTATTACAGCTGTCAAATGTCAGTGAAATATCCTGTTGGAACAAAAGAAAAATATTATGATAAGTTTGCAACAGGTAAAAGGGCAAAGTCCCTTTTTCTAATTACCATAAGGCTCCATAAGGTCTAGTGGTGGTTCTGGAAGTGAGGCAGAGGCTGCCAGCATGTTCATTCGCCAAGGGCATGAATGAGGGTGAGCCCTCTCGAGATGGGATTTTAATAAGTCTCTTTCAGAGGCCAACATCTTCAGGACTTCAAGATCTGGCTACCAGGTTGGTGACCTTTTCTGGGAGTGGGGAAGTGGCCACCTGTGATGGATGAGAGTGCTGGTTCTCGACCATGATGTCATGTCCCACCATGGGTCACAATCACTTGTGAGGTGTATTCCAATGACTAACCACATGAAAAAATACTGAAAATAATGAATGGCTTAAAAAATAAATTAGAGTAGATTTCACTTGCATTCTGATACTACGAGAGAAAGGGGTAGCAGAGATAGAGCTGGCATGTGATATTAGTCCATTCTCCCGTTGCTGTAAAGAACTACCTGAGACTGGGTAATTTATGAAGAAAAGAGGTTTAATTGGCTCACAGTTCCACAGGCTGTACAGGAAGCATGGCTGGGAGGCCTCAGGAAACTCATCATAATGGCAGAAGGTGAAGGGGAAGCAGGCATGTCTTAGATGGTTGGAGAAGGAGGAAGAAAGAGTGAAGGGGGAGGCATCACACACTATTAAAATAACCAGATCTTGTGAGAACCCACTCACTATCACCAGAACAACAGGGGGGAAATCCACCCCCATGATCCAGTCACCTCCCAGCAGGCCCCTCCTCCAATACTGGGGATTGCAATTTAACATGAGATTTCGGTGGGGAAATAAATCCAAACCATATCACATGCTAAAGTTTGATTATTAACCCAGGCCCATCCACTAGAAGAGGAGTTGGCACACTTATTCTGTAAAAGAACAGATAGTAAATGTTTTAGGTTTTGCAGGCCATATGGTCTTTATCAAAACTAAGCTCAGTGTCTTAATATAGAAAATAATGGGAAACATAGATTTATTGTTATGGGTGCTATCCAAGTTGAGAGCTTGAGCAGATGGGAAATGTGAGGGGATGCTTAGGCCATGGACACCTTGGGAGCTGTTGAACTGAGAACGTTGTCTAGGAAGAGGCTCAGACAAGACCAAGACTGGCCCTGGTGGTTTCTTTCCCCTTTGGCATCAATCTTGTAACTGGAAGGCAGGTGAGTTGTGGTAAGCCCAGCTGAAGCAGGGATTCCTCCAAAAAAAAGGGACCTTGCCTTTGAATCCCAAGTTGGGGCATCTGAGTATCATGGCTCTTCCCAAGGGGCCGTTCATTCTAGTTGGTCTTGTGTCTGTAGCCACTGAAGGCTCACATTTTTGGACTGAGGTTTTAAGGGGGCAGCACCTTTGAACTTGCCTTGAAACCACCATTGTTTGTTCTGGTGTTAATTTCCTTAGATTGATGAGGTCTTGAGCAGTTAAGAGAACCCAAGCCCAGCACATAAATGCTTCCCAGTTGACTCTGCAAGCAGTGGCAGTCTGGCTCTGTGTCATTGTTGTTAATGATGATGTGTGTCACCATTACACACCCTGTGCAGAGTGCCTGGTCAGTACAAGGCGCCTTTTCTCTCTTGCCCTCTTGACCCTCATGGAGCTCACAGTCCAGTAGAAAGGAGGAAGGGAATTAATGCTTTTGAGCACCCCTGGTGCATGAAGACAGTTTCAATGTGTTAACTCACAGAGCAGAATCTCCAGTGCAACAGATTTGTAACACAAAGCCAAGGAGAATTGGCTTTGGGGCCAAGACCAGGGACTAACTTTTGCTTAGTGCCCACTGTGCCCAGATGCTTGCTTCCTAACAGTCTTGTAGGGGCACTGCTCTTCTCCCTGTTTTGCAGATGATAGCTTGCAGTGCTTGCTCACATCAAGCAGCTAGTATGTGGCAGAGCTGGGATCTGGATCTTGCTCCATGCGTAGCTGCAAAGCCTGGCCTTCTCACATCATGTGGTCTTCTGCATTGCATGTCTGCCCCAACCTTATCCCTCTTCCCCAAACAGATACGAGAAAATGACCAGTGGGATGTACTTGGGGGAGATTGTGCGGCAGATCCTGATTGACCTGACCAAGCAGGGTCTCCTCTTCCGAGGGCAGATTTCAGAGCGTCTCCGGACCAGGGGCATCTTCGAAACCAAGTTCCTGTCCCAGATCGAAAGGTGACCTGTGATCAAGTTCATCGTGAGGCTCTGACTGGCATATACTGCCACCACGCTGGGGTTGGGCCAATTTGAGGTTTAAAAATAAAAACAGAAAGGCCCTGGCTTGGCAAGGGATTGCCTCCTGGGGCTGCTCTTCTCTTTCCAACTGATTCAGGATCACTTTCAACAATAATAAACTCATGGCCAAACTGGGCTCATCTATACAGTCCTGCTGTCCCCATCCTCAGGCTGGGCTAATTTGAAACAGACCCCACATCTTACGTCAGTTCATCTATAAATATTTCATAATATATTTCTGAAATATAAGGGTTCTTAATAAAACATAACTACAGTACCATTATCACACTTAAAAAGCTAATGATAAACCTCAGTCTTACAAAATATCCTGTTAGTGTTCTTATTTCCTGAATTGCCAAAAATTAATGGTTTTTACAGTTCTTTTGCTTGCATCAGTATCCAGACAAAGTTTATACACTGCGTTTGGTTGATATGTTTAAAGAATCTCTTTTAATCTATGGGTTTCCTCTCCCTCTCTTGCTTTCCCTTGCAATGTATTTGTTGAAGAAACTGTTGTCTTTCTATGAGTTTCCTGTATTCTAGATTTTGTGGATTGCAGCATTTAGCATTTTCCTCTGTCTTCTTGTATTTCCCAAAAACTCATAGTTAGGCCCAGATGCTTAGTTAGATTCAGTAGTGAATTCTGGACAAGAATATTTTCTAGGTGGCATTGAGTTGTCTGTCTGTCTCTCTTTCTTTTAGGATGGTATCAGTCATTGATGCATATTGCCTGGATCTATTATTTCACTAGACATCGTAAATGGTGATGATTCCTGCAGTTATTAGCTGGAATACTTCTAGAAAGAGGAACTTTACCCTATCAACTCTTTGGTGTAATTATCATTTTGAATGGCTGCATATTATACTATGTTACTGTACTGTAATTTACTAAACTTTCCCTTTAATATAGGATGTCTAGTTTGTAATTTATAAATTACTGTTATTCTGAGTAACACCATAGTTTTTCTTTTAGTACACATAGTCATTTGAATAATGTAAATAATTTCCTTAGTAGTAGAAACATTTGGTTAAAAGAGTATTTCACCACGGGTGCAGTATTTTTTTTTTTAAAGTAGTTTCAATTTCCATCACCATCAGTTATGTATAAATGTGTCAGTTTCACCGCTTTTTGTGCCAGCACTGGATGTTATCTTATGCTTTGTTTTTGGATTTTCTCTCCATTTGTGTTCATTCATTTAATTCTCTTGGTCTTTATGGTCAGATGCCCACAAGTGAAAAATCACTTTTCAGCGGGGAAAAAAGAAACACATTATACATGAAAGTGGTTTACTTAATGAGGCAAATCAGATGGGCTGTTTAAGGGGAGTTCTTATTGTTTAAGGAGAGGATGGCGGAATCAGTAACAGCAGCAGCGATTATGTATTTTTGGGGTGTTAATTAGCAAGTGTTCAGCATCCTTCTCCCGTCTAGTCTTCACCCCATCCAATCTGAACAGATGGGTTAAAAATCATCACGCTTGGTGACCAAAGGGATCCTATTTTGCTGTGTAAAACAGCTTCTCCCTCATGAGCAATAGACCAGCAAGTTTACTTATCTTTGCCTTGCTTTTTTTTGTTTTCCGTAATAAAAGGAAAGTTGTTCGTAGACAAGCACAAGGTGGTGACACTCTTATGCCTCCAGAGGGATTTGCTTCTGCTGCACAAGAGGTGTCTGTTTTGGATGGTTTGATTTCTACAGGTTTTTGTTGTTGTTTTGTTTTTGTTTTCTGAGACAGGGTCTCATTCTGTTGCCTGGGCTGGAGTGCTGTGGCGTAATCACAGCTCAGTGCATCCTCAACCTCCCGGGTTCAAGTGATCCTCCCACCTCAGCTGCCACCACTGCTCCTCTCCCCTGCTCCCACGGCCTGTCAAGTAGCTGGGACTACAGGCACACACACCACCACACCTAGCTAATTTTTGTATTTTTTGTAGAGATGGAGTTTCACCATGTTGCCCAGCTTGGTCTTGAATTCCTGGGCTCAAGCCATCCATCTGCCTAGACCTCCCGAAGTGGTAGGATTACAGGCATGAGCCACCGCGCCCGGCCAGGTTTTGTTTTTTCAAACCTTCATGGAATAAAAAGAAAATCATATCCACCTAGTGCCAGTGGGAATTGGTAGGTGCTGTGCTGACTGCAGCCCATTTCAAAGCAGTTTGTCAAATGGATGGGACAGTGTTCTCAGGGGGAAGTGCCCTGAATTTACAGTCTTAGAGCTTGAGTTTTAAGATTTATCTCCACTACTTAACCTGTTTATGCTGCGTGACCTGGGGCAGGTTGTTTCACCTCTTTGAACCTCAGTTTCCTGCTTCATAAAAGAAATAATTGCCCTGTTGCTTAATCCCCAGGGTTGCTCTGAGGATCAGGAAGGGAATGTACTTGAACTAGGTAAGCTGTGAAAGGCTGGGCCCATGAAGGAATTGTAGGCTTTCTCTTTAGACACACCAGTTAAAAAACCTTTTTTTCTTACTATACAAACGTTATTCATTCATTTTTGAGAATCTAAAAAATACAGATAAGCAAAAGAAGAAAAATAAGAATTAAGCTAGGTGTGGTGGCTCATGCCTGTAATCCCAGGACTTTGGGAGGCCGAGGCAGGCAGATCACCTGAGGTCAGGTAGCCAACATGGTGAAACTCTGTCTCTACTAAAAATACAAATATTAGCTGGGCATGGTGGTGGGCCCATAATCCCAGCTACTTGGGAGGCTGAGGCAGGAGAATCGCTTGAACCCGGGAAGCGGGTGAGCCGAGATCATTGCACTCCAACCTGGGCAACAAGAGTAAAACTCCATCTCAAAAAAAAGAGAATTACCTGTAATCCTCCCAATGTCTGAATAGATTTCCGTCTGTGTGTGTGTGTGTGTGTGTGTGTGTGTGTGTCTTTTTTTTATCTGGGCAAGGGCAAACATTAAAACAAAAAGCCAGCATCATGCAGTACGCAGTATTTTATAATCTATTTTTTCACTATGTCATGAAGATTTTCCATGGCATGAAATATTCTCATGCAAACTCATCTTTTTCTTTTTTTTGAAACAAGATCTTACGCTATTACCTAGGCTAGAGTACAGCGGTATGATCATGGCCCACTGCAACCTCAAACTCCTGAGTTCAAGCAATCCTCATGCCTCATCCTCCAAATAGGGACTGTAGGCATACACAATCACGTCTGGCTAATTTAAAATTTTTTAGAGATGAGGTCTTGTTATGTAGCCCAGGCTGGTCTCAAATTCCTGGCCTAAAGTGATTCTCCTGCCTCGGCCTCTCAAAGTGCTGGGATTACAGGTGTAAGCCACTGTGCTGGCCACAAACTCATCTTTAAGATCTACGAAGAATTCTATTGTTTGGCTACACCACCATTTACCTGCTGAATCCCCTGTATGGCCATATAGGTTGTTTCTCAATTGTCTTTCTTGATAATACTCTTCTTCTCTAAGTATTACCTGAGACAGTCAAGGATACAACTTCACATTGCTTGGCGTGGGAGTCAGAGCTCCGTTTAAGTACCATTAGTTCACTGTGAGATGACCAGGGTCTAGACTTGAAGCCAGCCTGCCCCATGATGGGTGTTTCTCTGCATGTGTTTACAGTCCTACCGGGTTCCCCTTCTCTAAGGTTCTGATTGTATTTTGTATATTCATTTATTCACTTGCTCATTGAATATACCCTGCTGGCTACTACTGAAAATACAGTCTTACTGTCAAAGAGCAGAGAAATCAGAAAAAGGGAAGAAAATGCAGAGAATCAGAAAAAGTTAAATAGAAGGAAAGTTGGCCTCCAATTGAAGGGGGCCAGAGTGTGGGAGCTGGCACGATTTGTGGGAAAGTGCGAGAGGTGGTGTGAAAAGGCTTGAATTTGAGCCCCTGCTCTCTAACAAGAGGGCACAGCTCTAGCAGGCTGAGCCACAGCCTCCTGTTCTGAAAAATGGGTACCTGGTGTGTTGGTTGCTGCAGCTCATATGGCTTCTAGTGAGATCATAGATATGAACATGCTGAACACCAGAGGCATTCACACTTTATTTTTTAAAGTTGATGGAACTTTCAGGGGTGGTGGACCTTCTTGAGTCTTGGCTTCTAAGGCATTCTGCTCCAGCCTAGCCATTGCCTGGGTCAATTTCTCCTCCCTCCTGCAAGGGCATCTAAGAATGGGGAGGCTGTGGGTCACATTGGGCACATCCTGGGGGTCTGGGAAGCAGGTCCTGACTCCCTGCTCTATTGCCTGCAGCGATCGGCTGGCCCTCCTCCAGGTCAGGAGGATTCTGCAGCAGCTGGGCCTGGACAGCACGTGTGAGGACAGCATTGTGGTGAAGGAGGTGTGCGGAGCCGTGTCCCGGCGGGCGGCCCAGCTCTGCGGTGCTGGCCTGGCCGCTATAGTGGAAAAAAGGAGAGAAGACCAGGGGCTGGAGCACCTGAGGATCACTGTGGGTGTGGACGGCACCCTGTACAAGCTGCACCCTCAGTGAGTGCCCATGAGAGGCGCGGTGGGTGAGGCAGGGGAGGTGCTGGCGAACAAGTGTGGACTTGGCATAGCCTCCTCAGCTGTGGCATGGGAAGATGCATCCCCGTCCTTTTACGGGAAAGGAGTGCTGTGTGGTGAAGTCACCTATTCAATCTGACAGACAAGGCGTGAGCCCTGGTGCCTCCGCTACGTGGTAATATGATGTGGGAATGTTAGCCGGCCTCTCTAAACCCCAGGTTTCTCATCCACAAAAGGCCGGCACTAATAATCCTTACTACAAAGGGCTAAATGTGTGAGGTTGAAATGAGTTAGCACATGTAAAGTGCTTCACACAGGGCTCAAGAAATGTAAGTTGGCTGAGTGCAGTGGCTCATGCCTGTAATGGCAGAGATGGGAGGATCACTTGAGCCCAGGAGTTCGAGACCAGCCTGGGCAACACAGGGAGACTCCATCTCCACAAACATAAATACATAAAATACAAAATAAACAAAAATTACAAATATTAGCTGGGCGTGATGGTGCATACCTGTAGTCCCAGCTACATGGGAGGCTGAGCTGGGGGGCTTGAGCCTGGGAACTCGAGGCTGCAGTGGGCTGTGGTTGCACAACTGCAGTCTACACCCTGGGCAACAGAGTGAGACCATGTCTAAAAAAAAAAACAAAAAAAAATTAGAAGAAGAAGCTGTTTAGAGCCTTGAAAAGCAAACCAAAGGGAAGAAGCTAAAGAAATTAGATTATGATCATTTATAAATGTTCTGATTCTACATGGAAGGGCTGATGATGTTTCTTTCTCTTTTTCATAGCTTTTCTAGAATATTGCAGGAAACTGTGAAGGAACTAGCCCCTCGATGTGATGTGACATTCATGCTGTCGGAAGATGGCAGTGGAAAAGGGGCAGCGCTGATCACTGCTGTGGCCAAGAGGTTACAGCAGGCACAGAAGGAGAACTAGGAACCCCTGGGATTGGTACCTGATGTATCTTGGATACTGACCAGCTTTTCCTCTGGCAGATCAGTTGGTCAGAGACCAATGGGCACCCTCCTGGCTGACCTCACCTTCTGGATGGCCGAAAGAGAACCCCAGGTTCTCGGATACTCTTAGTATCTTGTTACCGGATTTGCAGTGATGTTACATGACATCTCTATTTGGTATATTTGGGCCAAAATGGGCCAACTTGTGAAATCAAAGTGTCTGTCCTGAGAGATCCCCTTTCAACACATTTTTCAGTTGAGGCTTGAGCTGTCAATTCTTTATGGCTTTCAGTCCTGTGGCTGCTGGACTTGGAAATACATAGAATCTGCCCATGTGGCTGGCAGGCTGTTTCCCCATTGGGATGCTTAAGCCATCTCTTACAGGGGATTGGACCCTGTACTTGTGGATGAACATTGGAGAGCAAGAGGAACTCACGTTATGAACTAGGGGGATCTCATCTAACTTGTCCTTAACTTGCCATGTTGACTTCAAACCTGATAAGAGAACAAAGACTTTGAAGCATCCAGCCCCAGGGTGCAGAGAGGTTGATTGCCAGGGAGCCCTGCAGGAATCTGCATGCTTAAAGCGAGTTATGTCAGCACCCTGTAGGACTTTGTTTCTATTAAGTGTGTGCCATGCGGTGGGGTGCTATCTGGGGCATCTGTTTTTCATTTTGCATGTGGTTTGTGTTGCAGCTGTTGATAGTTGTTTTAAGGATTGTTAGGTATAGGAAATCTAGTAAATTAATAAAAAATTTTTGATTTTCCAATCAACTTTGCATGAGGTACTGATGTTTCTTCTGGGAGGCTCACTTGGTAACGCCATGCTTTGTTGATGGAATAAGGGATGCAGAGTCAGAAGGAGCTTGAACATTTTTCTTGAGTTCAAACTTCCTACCAACGGGGAAATATATGGAATATCTTCTACAATATCCTTAACAGATTATCCAGATTTCTTTAGAATACTTCCAGTAACTGAGCATTTCCCACATGATCCTACAGCTCTTGCTTTTGAACGGCTGGAGTTGACTGAAAGTCCTTCTGACTTCTGAGCTCGGTTCCTCCTATACACCCCACTGATCTCAATTCAACCCTGCAGAACTATGTGGAATTGGCCTGTCCCTGACCATTTCTCCAGTGGCCTTCCTCTCTCTCTCTCTCTTCTCTTCCCCACTTTACCTGAACTGCCTGTGCCTTTCTGTTTTGCCACATAGTTATCTGTATGAGTTTCACATCTGGCCAGATAGATTGTAAACTCTTTGTCAAACACATTCTTGTATTGCTCTAGTGAACCTAGCACTGTGCCATTCCTATCAAATACTTACTTGTGGGAGGCACGATTGAAAAAACAGAACTTTTCAAGAAATTTTCTTCAGAAAAAGTATAGACTGGGTATGGTGGCTCACACCTATAACCTCAGCAATTTGGGAGGCCAAGTCAGGAAGATTGCTTGAGGCCAGGAGTTCAAGATCAGCTTGGTCAACATATCAAGACCCCCATCTCTACAAAAAATTTTTTTAAATTAGTTGAATGTGGTGGTGCACACCTGCAGTCCCAGCCACTCAGGAAGCTGAGGTGGGGGGTATCTCTTGAGTCTAGGTTCGAGGTTACGGTGAGCTATGACTACACCACTGCACTGCAGCCTGGGCAATGGAATGAGACCCTGCTTCTTAAAAAAAAAAAAGAGAGAAAGAGAAAGAAATGAAAGAGAGAAAGAAAGAAAGAAAGAAAGAGAAAGAAACGAAAGAAAGAAAGAAGGAAAAAAGCAAAGAAAGAAAGAAGAAGGAAGGAAGGAAGGAAAGTGTCAACTATCGTCATGGGAAACAAACTGAAAAGAATAATCCAGAGTGATTTTATTTTTATTTATGTGCTTAATTACATACTTAATTATGACAACTCCACAGAGTGCTCTTGCTGTCTCTTCAAAAGATTATGGCTTTGGCCAGGCATGGTGGCTCATGCCTGTAATACTAGCACTTTGGGTGGCTGAGGCAGGCAGATCACTTGAGTTCAGGAGTTCGAGACCAGCCTGGCCAGCATGGTGAAACCCCGTCTCTAGTAAAAATACAAAAAAAAAAAAAAAAAAAAAAAAAGCCGGGCATGGTGGTGCATGCCTGTGATCCCAGCTACTTGGGAGAGCTGAGTCAGGAGAATCACTTGAACCTGGGAGGTGGAGGTTGCAGTGAGCCAAGACTGAGCTACTGTACTCCAGTCTGGGTGACAGAGTGAGACTCCGTCTCAAAAAAAAAGAGATTTTGGATTCCAGTTCTAAGTGTCACCATTTGCTGAAGCAGGATGTCCAAATGGAGTAAAAGGGGCTGAGTCTAAGGACCGAGAGAGAGAGAGGCCAGCTAGGGCTTGGGGTAATGAGGGAGCTGTGGGTTCCCCGGGACATAGTTTTTACACTTTCTTTTTTGTTGTTTTTTGAGACAAGGTCTCACTCTGTCACCCAGGTTGGAGCATGATGGCACATGCAAACTTGACCTCCCAGGCTCAAGGCATTCTCCCATCTCAGCCTCCTGAGCAGCTGGGACTGCAGGCACATGCCACCATGTCAGCTAATTTTTAAATTTTTTGTAGAGACAGGGGTCTCACTATGTTGCCCTGACTTGTCTCAAACTCCTGGCATTAAGTGATCCTCCCACCTTGGCCTTCCAAAGTGCTGAGATTTATAGTCGTAAGCCACTGTGCCTGGTCCATACTTTCAATGCAAATGTATGGTGATACTACTGTGAACAGGTCCTAGATTTACCAAAATTATCTTTTTGTGTGTATGTGTGTATTTTAAGGTTACATCTCTTTAGAGAAATGTCGTATGAATTTGTTAAATAATATCTTTTTATATTTTGAAGTTATGCCTCTTTGGAGAAAGGTTTCACCTTATCAGGTTTCATCTTAATCAGTTGAAAACCTTGCTGTCCTTATTCTCTTTCCCTAGGTCTCGCATTTCATGGTAAGACATCCTCAGCTTCCAGTTCCTCTTTCCCCTGGTTCTGCTAGGGGTCTTTCTCTTTGCTGTCCTTCCTGGACAAATGATCTGACCCATAGATTCAGGTTGTTGTGCCACTAAGTTATCCCATGACCTGGTCTCTCAGCACATGTTTGGCAGGTTAGGGAGGTCACCCAGTCCCCTCTCACCCAGCCTTGGTCTCTTACAAGAAAAAGGAGCCCCAAGGTATCTAGGCAACCTTGTACATTCTGACATTGATCGCATCATAGAATCCTTGAAAAAGAACCAGAACTCCAGAGAGGGAAGACATCTATCTTGCTGTGTTTGGACAGGCCAGCCCCTGAAACATCTTGGGCAAAGGAGGGTTAACTTCTCAAAGTTTAATAGGCAAGACCAGCAACCATGCAACAAGGTAAATTGTTCTCACAAGAACTCCAAAGACTACTTTTCTCTCTCTTTTTTCGAGGCACGGTCTCTCTATGTTACCCAGGCTGCTCTCGAACTCTTGGGCTCAAGCAATCTCCCCACCTTAACCTCCCCAGCAGCTGGGACTACAGGCACACGCCACTGCACCCAGCTGACTTTTCCTTCTAAGCATCTTTGGCTGGGCATGGTGGCTCATGCCTGTAATCCCTGCACTTTGGGAGGCCGAGGTGGGTAGATCACTGGAGGTCAGGAGTTCGAGACCAGCCTGGCCAACATGGTGAAACCTCATCTCTACTAAAAATACAAAAAAATTAGCCGGGCATAGTGGCAGGTGCCTGTAATCCTAGCTACTCGAGAGGCTGAAGCAGGAGAATCGCTTGAACTCGGGAGGTAGAGGTTGCAGTGACCCAAGATTGTGCCACTGAACTCCAGCCTGGGTGCAGAGCGAGTCTGTCTAAAAAAGAAAAAAAAAAAAAGGAAGAGAGAGCATCTTTATCTTCATTTTCTAGCTTTAAGTGTTACTTTCTCCCAGTAACATTTGGCCCAGAAAGAGTTGATGAACACAGATTTAAGAATAAGATTTTCCCCATGATGCTGCCTTTCCAGAACAAGTGAGTTCATTCTCATTTGTCTTTTTCAGAAATCTTCTATCTATCTTTCTCCAATTAGCTGGAGTGGGTGCTCCATGAGAATAAAGACTTGGGTTTCATTCTTCCTATTGTCCCCAGAGCCTACCATACTGGCTGGCATTGAGTAGCAATTGAACAGTTTTCTGAATGAATGAATGAATGCTCAAATAAGCATATGAATTAATTATCACTTTCCTTTGAATCTCTCCATTCTTCTTCCTCACCCACTGGGGCTCGATCCTTATACACAGAAGATATTCTATAAATGATGATTCAATGAATGCCAAGCCCTGTTCTATGCACTGAAGACCAAAAGAAATAAAAGACATCATTCCTGCTCTGTAAGAATTCATAGGCTAGTAAGGAAAGAAAGATATATAAATATCTGTAATACAACATGGTAAACAGGAACAAGGTGATGACAGTTCCTGACCATTTCCTATATCCTTTAGATCAGGAACTCTCAACCTTTGTGCATGTGTATGTGTGTGTGTGCATGTACCATGTACTCCTTGGATAATCATTTGAAACCTTGTATTCTTTCTCAGAATAATGTTTTTAAATGCATAAAATACATACGATTATAAGGGAAACTAATAGTGTGAATTACATTTATTAAAATGTTAAAGTGGCACTATGGTAATACATGCATGTATTTATTAATGCATTATGTAGCAAGATCCAGCAGGAACCTATAACAACGACAATTTTGAAGTCTTTTTTTTTTGTGAGACGGAGTCTCGCTCTGTTGCCCAGGTTGGAGTGCAGAGGCACAATCTCAGCTCACTGCAAGCTCCACCTCCCAGGTTCACGCCATTCTCCTGCCTCAGCCTCCCGAGTAGCTGGGGCTACAGGCGCCCGCCACCATGCCCGGCTAATTTTTTGTGTTTTTAGTAGAGATGGGGTTTCACCATGTTAGCCAGGATGGTCTCAATCTCCTGACCTCGTGATCCACCTGCGTTGGCCTCCCAAAGTGCTGGGATTACAGGCGTGAGCCACCACGCCCGGCCTGACAATTTTGAAGTCCTGAGTGTAAACACTACTTTGAGACATTTGCAACAACAGCATAGATATGAATATATCTGTGATTTCTCTTTTTTTTTCTTTTTTTTTGAGATGGAGTCTTGCTCTGTTGCCCAGGCTGGAGTGCAGTGGCACAGTCTCAGACCACTGAAACCTCCCCCGCCCCGGGTTCAAGCAATTCTCCTGCCTCAGCCTCCCAAGTAGCTGGGATTACAGGCACCCACAACCACGCCCAGCTAATTTTTGTATTTTTGGTAGAGACGGGGTTTTGCCATGTTGGCCAAGCTCGTCTCAAACTCCTGGCCTCAGGTGATCCGCCTGCCTTGGCCTCCAAAAGTGCTGGGATTACAGGCATGAACCACTGTGCCTGACCCAATATATTTGTGATTTCCACTGGAGACAAAGTCACAGATGCTACTAGCATAGTGGGTTTGTTGCCCACATTCAGAATTAAAGGAAATGCTAAATTTCAGTTACAGACTATCAGAAATTAATTTTTATTTTTTTCCCACAGAAGCTTACGGATATCACCTTCTACCTTAAGGGTCTCTGGTGCCCAGGTTATTAATCTCTGATCAGAATGTTCTAATGGAGCTGGCACTTATTTAGAGACAGATCTTAGCTGGCAGATCTAAGCAATTTTAGCATTCCTTGTAGTACAGCACTGATGATAGTAAATTCACTCAACTTTTGTTTGTCTGAAAATGTCTTTTTACCCTTCCTTTTTTAAGAATACACAATACACAGTTCTAGTTTGGTAGTTTTTTCCTCCAGTATTTTAAGAATGCCATTTCATTTTCTTCTGGCTTCCATAATTTTTTTTTTTTTTTCTCGCTCTGTCGCCCAGGCTGGAGTGCAGTGGCGCAATCTCGGCTCACTGCAAGCTCCGCCTCCCGGGTTCACGCCATTCTCCTGCCTCAGCCTCTCCGAGTAGCTGGGACTACAGGCGCCCGCCACCACGCCCGGCTAATTTTTTGTATTTTTAGTAGAGACGGGGTTTCACCGTGGTCTCGATTTCCTGACCTCGTGATCCGCCCGCCTCGGCCTCCCAAAGTGCTGGGATTACGAACGTGAGCCACCGCGCCCGGCCTGGCTTGGTTGTAATAAAACTTTATTTACAAAAATAAGTGACAGGCTGGATTTGTCCTGCAATTCAGTTTGTCAATCCCTGGTCTAAATTATCTTAATTATTTACAAATTTATTAAGACTTGCTTTATAAATATGTTTGCTTTGAAATTTGAGTGCTTTTCATGTGCATTTAAAATATATTCTGTATTAGCTGGGCACAGTGGTTCATGCCTGTAATCCCAGCACTTTGGGAGGCTGAGGCAGGTGGATCGCCTGAGGTCAGGAGTTGAGACCAGCCTGGCCAACATAGTGAAATCCTGTCTCTACTAAAAATACAAAAAAAATTAGCTGGGCGTGGTGCCGGGCGCCTGTAATCGCAGCTACTTGGGAGGTTGAGGAAGGAGAATCACTTGAACCCAGGAGGCAGAGGTTGCAGTGAGCCAAGATCGCGTCATTGCACTCCAGCCTGGGCAGCAAGAGCGAAACTCCTTCTCAAAAAAAAAAAAAAAAAAAAAAAAAAAAAATATATATATATATATATATATATATATATATTCTGTATTAAATAAGTAATTCTATATATTTATTAAATTGTTTGGTTGTTCAAATCTTTTTTTTTCTTTTTTTTTTTTTTTTTTGAGACAGAATCTCGCTCTGTCACCCAGGCTGGAATGCAGTGGCGCGATCTCCGCTCACTGCAAGCTCCGCCTCCCGGGTTCACGCCATTCTGCTGCTTCAGCCTCCCCAGTGGCTGGGACTACAGGCGCCCGCCACCACGCCCGGCTAATTTTTTGTATTTTTAGTAGAGACGGGGTTTCACTGTGCTAGCCAGGATGGTCTCGATCTCCTGACCTCCTGATCCACCCGCCTCAGCCTCCCAAAGTGCTGGGATTACAGGCGTGAGCCACCACGCCTGGCCTCAAATCTTTTATAACTTTGTTGATTTTGTTTGTTTGCTTGATCTAATGGCAGAGAAAAATACATTTAAATTTATTCTTATAATGTGGATTTGTCAGAATATTTCCGTAGGTCTAACAATTCTTGCTTTAATATTTAGTGGTTAATTTATTAGAATATTAACATCTGGCCAGGCACAGTGGTTCATGCCTGTAATCTCAGCACTTTGGGAGGCCGAGGCGGGTGGATCACCTGAGGTTGTGAGTTTGAGACCAGCCTGGTTAACATGGTGAAATCCTGTCTCTACTAAAAATACAAAAATTAGCCAGCTGTGGTAGTGCACTCCTGTAATCCCAGCTACTCGGGAGGCTGAGCCATGAGAATTGCTCCAACCCGGGAGGCAGAGGTTGCAGTGAGCTGAGATCGTGCCACTGCCCTCCAACCTGGGCGACATGGTAAGACTCTGTCTTAAAAAAAAATCAGTATCTTAATTTTAAGATATTAATTTTAAATGATTAAGATTAATTATTAACATAATAAACATCAAATCATTCAATCATTTAATTATTAATAATTATTTATAATTATAACTATTATGTTAATATATAATTACATATAATAGGATATTTTATATATCTATATGTATCCTACATATACATAGGATGGAAGCGAAGGATTGATAGATGTATCTTCTCCCAAAGAAGACAAGTATTTCAGCATGCTTTTATGTATTTTGGTCTCTCCTACCCCTATAGCCCATCATACTGCAATGGTCTCGAATTTTAGTTCTGTGTTATTATTCATAAACCTTCACTTATTTGGCTTCCTCTAAGTGTTTTGACGGAGAGATATTATGTGGCAAGCTGAGGGTTTAAATGACTGAAAATATTTTTATTATGCCATCATATTTGAATGCTAATTTGGCTGGATATAAAATTCTACATTCAAAGATCCCTTTCTTCTGTTCTTTAAATCTATTACCTTATTCTTTTCTTGCATCATTGTTGCAAGTCTAATGCCAATCTGGTTCTTGTTCCTTTTTGAGTAATCTGTTTTGTGTCTCTGAAAGCATTTAAAATTTTCTTTTTGGCTGGGTGCAGTGGCTCATGCCTATAATCCTGGCACTTTGGGAGGCTGAGGCAGGAGGATTGCTTGAGGCCAGGAGCTCGAGACCAGCCTGGGCAACATGTTGAAACCCCACCTCTATTAAAAATACAAAAATTAACCAGGCGTGGTGGTGCCCACCTGTTGTCCCAGCTACTCAGAGGCTGAGGCAGGAGGATCACCTGAGCCTTGGGAGGTCGAGGCTGCAGTGAGCCATGATCATGCCACTGCAATCCAGCCTGGGCGACAGAGTCAGACCCTGTGTCTAAATAAATAAATAAATAAATAGGATTCTACTTTAGAAATTTTATCTAGCTTTTTTTCATTTATTATTATATATTACAAAAAGGCTTTCCCACTCCCCATCTTTTGTATTTTTATAGCTCCTTATAAGCCTAAATAAAATACTATTTACCACACAACTGAGTGCTGATAAAAGTGGTTTGTTTTAGGCCAGGCACAGGGCTCATGCCTGTAATCCCAGCACTTTGGGAAGCCAACGCGGGCGGATCACCTGAGGTCAGGAGTTCGAGACCAGCCTGGCCAAAATGACGAAACCCCGTCTCTACTAAAAATACAAAACTTAGCTGGGCATGGTTGCGGGCACCTGTAATCCCAGCTACTCAGGGGCTGAGGCAAGAGAATGGCTTGAACCTGGGAGGCGGAGGTTGCAGTGAGCCGAGATTGTGCAATTGCACTCCAGCCTGGGCGACAACAGCAAGACTACGTCTCAACAACAACAACAACAACAAAAAAGGTTTGCTTTATAGTGAACTGTGGAGGGATAAGGGACAAAGCTGGGCACAAAAATAAATCTGATGGTAGGGTTAGGACTGAGGGGGCAGAGGAAATGAGACTGACATTTCCTAGGGAAACTGACAGGTTAGCCAATGTTCCTATTCCAATCCATCTTCTTGGAACCTCCGTGCCATTTCCTCTGACATCTGAAGCACTTGCTGTAAAGCACTCACTGCTCACACTACGGCTGCCTGGCTGGCTTTCCTTGAGAATATGTATGTTTATTTTATTTATTTACTTATTTATTTTTGAGACGGAGTCTTGCTCTGTCACCCAGGCTGGAGTGCAGTGGCACAATCTCGGCTCACTGCAAGCTCCACCTCCCGGGTTCACGCCATTCTCCTGCCTCAGCCTCCCGAGTTGCTGGGACTACAGGCACCCGCCACCATGCCCCGGTAATTTTTTGTATTTTTAGTAGAGGCGGGGTTTCACCACGTTAGCCAGGATGGTCTCGATCTCCTGACCTCGTGATCCGCCTGTCTCGGCCTCCCAAAGTGCTGGGATTACAGGCGTGAGTCACCGCGCCCGGCCGAGAATATGTATGTTTAATCTGTATTTTGTCTATGAAGCTTTTTGAGGGCTTTGTAGTTCTACTCCACACACTGCCCACTCTCACCCATCTCCTTTTCCTCCGGTGGCTGCTACATGGAAAGTACTATGGATCAAATCGGAAATCCATCTCTCCTCTCAAAGGCAGCTAAAGCTATGAGGTCAGGCTCTGGGCCCAGATTCTAGTCCTGATTTCTGAGTCTGCTTTCCAGGTCAGGGAATGCACTGGGGCTGACGACAAGGCTGGAACGTCCCGGGATGGAAGCTTGGATCCGAACTGTTGGACAGCGTCTGGAGTTTCTGCACAAAAGAGAATTGAATTGTAGATCAGCTGGGACGTTACTGTGGTAGTCCTGGTGCCCTGCGGCCTCCAGCGACTGGAACCCTGTGGGAGCACATAGCTGGCATTTTTTGCTAGAGATTAGGAAGTCTTTTGCTTCCTCTGTGAAAAGGCTTGAATTCAATGGATTGTTGTGGTAAGATGAAGTTGTTTTTTTTTTTTCCCTTATTGGTAAAAATAAAACAGAGATTTGGCTTGGGTTATTACGCAGTGGTGGGCACATGAGCTCGCTCTCCAGTGTTTGGAGGGAAGCCAGTTGAAGAGCATGTGGTCACATTTTTGTCCGGCATCATCAAGAGTGTAGAGAAGCTGTGATTCTAGCCTCAGAGGAGGAGTGAGTTTTTATTGTGGTGTGACTCTTCAAAGACCATTTTTATGCAAGAAATGTCAGAGGCCCATTTCATAGTAAGTTTCTTTGGAAGTTTTGTTTTGGTCAATGCTATATTATCACTCACGGGCTGATGTCATCTCCTTATGATGGTGTCCCCAAGACCCTTCACTGGCCTAGGGGGCACTGGTTGGTGGTGGGAGGCCCAGGCTGAGAGGCAGGTCTCTGTGTTGTATGTCTTCCTGGGCTTTAGTCTGGCTCTTTCTAAAATGGGCTAATCCTCTCTCTGCCCTCTTCCTCATTGGTGAAGGGCGTTGGGACAACATGCAAATATGGTTCAAAGGAGAATTGAAGCTGCTCTTTTGTACTCTGTCACATTTGCTTGCTCTGAATTGGGTCTTTTGTTAGCATATTCTTTGAAGTAGAACTTGTCCATGGTTGACTTTGGTGTCTTGATTTGGAGAAGAAATTGAGTAGTGCCCAATTGCAGGTAGACTGACGAGGCTGAACTGGGTTTGCATGGGGTTTGCAGGATGTGCAGAATGGTTAAATGAATGTATGAATGAACATATGTAGATCGAATGTTTGATGGGGAACCTCAGAATGACCCAAGAAACATGTTTCTCCAGAAACTAAGTAGATCTTGGGCTGTGAAGTATTTAGTACACATAACAAGCAATGATAGTTTAAATATGTGGTCCAAAAATTTCTTCCTCATCAGTCAAGTCATAAATGCAGGACTTAAGGGAAACCACATGTGAGAGGTGTCTGTGACTTAGGACATTGGAGGCCTGGGTCAGAGTTAGGAATCAGGACCTCGCAAAATTTCCTTAACATTCTCCAGAATGTGGCCCAATCTACAAAGCCACCCTCATGTCAGCTGCTCAGCTGGAGAGCACATGTGCTTGAAGTTTCTTTCACTTTTACTCTTGCTTTAATAAAAGCATTTATAAGTCCAGGAGCTTATTTTATACTTTGGTTGATCAGCGATTGTGTCTTCACTAAGAACCACCCATATTGTCATCCTTGGGCAGACACGAGAAAGGATGAAAGGATTTGCCTGCAAGAATCTAGAGAACTAAGGCCAAGGGAAGCAGGTCAGACGGAGGTAGATTGCATCTCAGATTTAACCGGCCAATGATGAAAAAAGTTTTTTTTTTTTTTTTTAGACAGAGTCGTGTGCTGTCACCCAGGCTGGAGAGATCTTGGCTCACTGCAAGCTCCACCTCCTGGGTTCACGCCATTCTCCTGCCTCAGCCTCCCAAGTAGCTGGGACTACAGGCGCCTGCCACCAGGCCCAGCTAATTTTTTTGTTTTGTATTTTTAGTAGAGATGGGGTTTCACTGTGTTAGCCAGGATGGTCTCGATCTCCTGACCTTGTGATCTGCCCACCTCGGCCTCTCAAAGTGCTGGGACTACAGGTGTGAGCCACCACGCCTGGCCTGGAAAAGGTTTTTTGAAGAGTGAGGTAGCACTTATCTGGATCTTGTCTTGGGTGGGTGCTATGGTCTGCACGTTTATGGCCCCCCAAATTCATAATTGAAACCTAATCTCCAATGTGATAATATTAGAAGGTGGCGTCTTTGGAGGTTATTAGGTCATGAGGGTGGAGCCCTCACGAATGTGATTCATCCCCTTATAAAGGAGACCCTAGAGAGCTTGTTTGCCCCTTCTACCAGTGAGGACAGAGTGAGAAGGCTGTCTTTGAGAAATGAGTCCTCACCAGGTAGGCACGAAATCTGCTGGTGACTTAATCTTGGATTTCCCAGCCTCCAGAACTGTGAAACATACATTTCCATCATTTGTAAGTTACCTAGCCTGCGGTAATTTGTTGTAGCAGCCTGAATGGACTAAGACAGAGGGTGGGAGTGGAATACGATGTGCTAGGTTCTTTACAGTTTTCAGATAATATGCTTTTACCTTCTGGAGTTTTATCCCCTGTGCCACTAATCTCTGAGTTGCTAAAATCTTTGCATTTTTGTCTCCTACTCTCCACTTTATCAAACAACCTGTCCTATGTCTCTCTATAGCTGCAGACTCCTATCAGACCTCTCAAAATATCATTTATGACTTCCTCTTCCATGTGGAGAACATGAGAGAGTGAGAGAGAACTGGGATCTTCTATACGTTTAGTGAGTGAATCCACATGACTGTAGGCATCTAGAACAGGGCTCTCAAACTTTAGCAGATCACAGAATCACCAGGAGGGCTTGCTAAAACACAGACTCTTGGTTCCACCCCAAAGTTTTCCATTCAGTAGGTCTGGGGAAGGGCACAAGAATGTGCATTTCTAACAAGTTCCCACCTAATGCTGTTGTTACTGGTGCAGGGACCACGCTTTGAGAACCACCACCCTAGAGGACGGGGACAAAGCCAGCCCACTCTCAGTAAAATCCCAAACGCAGAGGGGGCAGATTAATAAGTACCAGGGTGTGCTGTCCTCTTCCTCCTCTTTCTCTTCCTCATCCTCCTCTTTTATCGAGGCTTACCTGATCCCTGCCTCAGGGGCCTCCAAAGAAAACTCTGACTTAGACCAATGTGTCCCAGATTCAATATCACTTTCTGTAGGAAGTTGTCCATGAACCCCAGGATTAGATGTTGTGGCTTCCTATACTTCTTCTTGATAGCTATCATGATTCACAATTTGCAACTGTGATTTGTGTGATTTCTTAATCTGTTTCCTCCAGAGACTGTAAGCTCCATGAAGACAGGATATAAGAATAGTAGGAAAAAAGGAAGTGTTTGGGTGGGGAATGGTGGTGAGTCACCCTTATGATTGTGCACAATAAAAGAGAGTGAAACAACAGAAGATTTTTGTCCTCAAAGAATAAAGGAAGGGAAGGGAGGAGGAAGGAAAAAGGTGGCCTGGAATATCCGTTAGAACTTTGGCTGCCAAGTCTAGCCCAGCTCTCTCTGATGCCAACCAGAGGTTTGCCTGCTCTATTTTGGCCACAGAGTGGGCATTTCATCTCTCCACGCATTTTAAAACCCGAGTTTTTTTTTTTTTTTTAGCTCTGAGCTACTTACCCCCTGCTCTAAGCCTCAGCTAGAGCACCCATAAAACAGAGAATTAAGGCTCCAGGGCTGAAGAGACCTAAGTACAACACCCAGCTCTGCTACTGTTGCATTTCCATGAGTGCCTGAATTAACTCCTCTAAGCTTGGGCTTCCCTCCTGAAAAGGGTTTCTACTCCTAATGTTGTTGGGACACTTCCAGGAATCAGGGCACGTGAAGTCCTTAGCACAATCCCTGGCTCAATGCACACGAGTGGCCATTGTCATCACCATCTTCAATATCATTGTCCTCCTCACCATTGTCACCATTCCTGTCCCCACACCCAAGGTTTCTGAGGTCTCAGTGGGATAAAAGAACTTCATAACCACGAAGCACTGTCTGAATGTCAAGGGCATCCAAGTGCCCCATCCCCTGCCCACAAGTCTTGGAGTAACATCCAGGGATGCCTTTCTTCCCCAGGACGCTGGCGCAGGCTCTACCCCTTGCAAGCCTTTGGTGACTCTTGATTTTACGACAAATACATCTTTTGTCTCTTCTGTTTTCAGGACTTCAACTAACCAACTAAAGAACTGTTCCCAGAGCATTGCTCCTGAGGAGGAAAAGAGCCCGAACACCCACCCGCATCTGCTTTGTGCCAAGAATCCACAGTTGGATTGCAAGGACAGTGTATGTTGTCCTTTTGGAAAAATGAGAGTGAGCCCAAATGAAGAGCAAGCAAAGGTGTCTCAAGTCATCCCAAGGCAAGTTGGGGGTAGCCTGGGCTGTGACGGCCTCCCTCCTGCATGAGGCTCTCTCTCTGGCTTTTCACATTAAGTAGCTTTCTGTCCTTCTCTGTAAAACAAAATGAATGAGCCGGGCGCGGTGGCTCACACCTATAATCCCAGCACTTTGGGAGGCTGAGGTGGATGGATCACCTGAGGTCAGGAGTTCGAGACCAGCCTGGCCAACATGGTGAAACCCCATCTCTACTAAAAATACAAAAAAAAATTAGCTGGGTGTGGTGGCAGGCCCCTGTAATCCCAGCTACTTCAGAGGCTGAGGCAGGAGAATCACTTGAACCCAGGAGGCAGAGTTTGCGGTGAGCCAAGATTGTGCCATTGCACTCCAGCCTGGGCAATAAGAGCAAAACTTAGTCTCAAAAAAAAAAAAAGAATGAAGGGATAATCTGGCAGGTTGTGGTGGCTCACACCTGTAATCCCAGCACTTTAAGAGGCCAAGGTGGGAAGATCACTTGAGGCTAGGAGTTTGAGACCAGCCTGGTCAAAATAGAGAGATCCCATCTCTACCAAAATTTAAAAAAAAAATTAGCCTGACGTGGTGGTGCATGCCTGTGGTCCCAGCTACTCTGGAGGCTGAGGTGGAAGAATCACTTGGGTGCAGGAGGTCAAGGCTGTAGTGAGCCCCTGATCGCACCACTGCACTCTAGCCTGGGTGACTGAGTGAGACCCTGTCTCAATAATAACAATAATAATAATAATATAAATAAAAATAAAGAGCTAGCTGGTTGTGGTGGCTCATGCCTGTAATCCTAGCACTTTGGAAGGCCAAGGTGGGCGGATTTCTTGAGGTCAGGTGTTCGAGACCAGCCTGGCCAACATGGTGAAACCCCGTCTCTGCTAAAAATACAAAAATTAGCCAGGCGTGGTGGCAGGCAACTGTAGTCCCAGCTACTCAGGAGACTGAGGGATGAGAATCGCTTGAACACAGCAGGCAGAGGCTGCAACAAGAGGTTGCAATGAGCCAAGTTCACACCACTGCTCTGCACTCCAGCCTGGGTGACAGAGTGAGACTCTGTCTCAAAAAAAAAAAAAAAAGAAAGAAAAGAAAATAAAGAGCTATCCAAGTCTCAGGATCTTAAAAGGTAGATCCTGGGGTTTAAGCCCACTTATTTTACAGATGAGGCCCAGAGAGAGGCAAACACTTTCCCAGGGATACACAGTAATTTGTAACTGGGCCAAAGCTCACTCTAGTTAAGTCTTTTTGTTTGAGGTGACTGAGATACTGCCATCTATGATTTTTCTTTTAAAGGCAAATGCTGTGCTGATATTCCTCACAGTTTGAAACTTGTAAAATGCCTCTCTTCCCTGAGCACCCATCTATCCTCTACTACCCTCGGGGTTTGGGACTGATGCTCTGTGGTTGAGGGACAGTGTGAGAGAGTGGTTAAGAAGGGAGGAGCCTGATTTCAAATCTCAGCTTGGTTAACTTATAGCCGTATGACCTTGGGAAGCTACTTGACTGCTGTGAGCCTCAGTTTTCTCATGTGTAAAATTGGGAAAATAAAACTTATGAGGAGTTCTTGTGAACTAATGCCCGTGAGGTATTATATTTATAGCAGTGCCTCGCAGACAGGAAGTATTCGATAAATGCTAATTTATTGAATTTAATGACCTCCAAGAGAGTTGCTTAAGGGCAAAGTGGAAGTCAACTGAATAGTGGGTACATCCTCTCTGAAAGCAAGGCTAAAACTATGTAAAAAAAAGCATTACTGGAAAGGAACAAGGAATCCAGCTGCTAAGCCAAGTGGAGTGGCTCACTCGTGTAATCCCAGCACTTCGGGAAGCTGAGAGAGGAGGATCACTGGAGCCCAGTAGTTCGAGACCAGCCTGCGCAACACAGTGAGATCCTATTTCTCTTTTTCTGAGAGAGAATCTTGCTTTGTCGCCTAGGCTGGAGTGCAGTGGCACAACCTCGGCTTACTGCAATCTCTGCCTCCAGGGTTCAAGTGATTCTCCTGCCTCAGCCTCCAGAGTAGCTGGGATTACAGGCACTCACCACCACGCTCAGTAATTTTTTTAGTTTTTCTTTTTTTAAGACGGAGTCTTTGCCACCCAGGCTGGAGGGCAGTGGCACGATCTGGGCTCGCTGCAAGCTCCGCCTCCCAGGTTCACGCCATTCTCCTGCCTCAGCCTCCCGAGTAGCTGGGACTACAGGCGCCCGCCACCACGCCCGGCTAATTTTTTGTGTTTTTAGTAGAGACAGGGTTTCACCATGTTGGCCATGTTGGTCTCAAACTCCTGACCTCAGGTGATCTGCCCACCTTGGCCTCCCCAAATGCTGGGATTTACAGGCATGAGCCACCGCACCCAGCCGTGAGATCCTATTCCTTAAAAAACAAACAGGCCAGTCACGGTGGCTCAGGCCTGTAATCCCAGCACTTTGGGAGGTCGAGGCGGGTGGATCACAAGGTCAGGAGATCGAGACCATCCTGGCTAACATGGTGAAACGCTTTCTCTACTAAAAATACAAAAAATTAGCTGGGCGAGGTGATGGGCGCCTGTAGTCCCAGCTACTCGGGAGGCTGAGGCAGGAGAATGGCGTGAACTCGGGAGGCGGAGCTTGCAGCGAGCCGAGATCGCGCCACTGCACTCCAGCCTGGGCGACAGAGCAAGACTCTGTCTCAAAAAAACAACAAACAAACAAACAAACAAACAAACAAAAAATGGAAAGGAATCCAGCTATTAACAAAATTCAAATGAATTGTGGATTTTTCTGTTACTAAAACGTAGAGATATCAGGATCCCTAAACTCAAGTAAATGACACAATAAACGAAGCATTGAATTTGAAGCTGTGTCATGATGGTGCCTGTGCCAGATTTGGGGGAAGGGCAATACTTGGCTTACACAGATGCTCTAGATCTTGAAGAGGGAGAGAGGGGCACAGTTCTGCAGAGACCTATGCGAGTACCAGAGAGAGGGCCAGTTACTTCCGGGGTGGAGAGTATATGGAGAATGGAACCACTAGCTATAAAGCAGCCTGCATGGTGGGCTGGTGGAAACACCAGTTTCTACATGACCTCTAGACCAAACACTCTCTAGACAAAAAGCAACTCTGCTTTGAATGACCTTCAAAGTGAATGCCCTGGGCCAGTCCCAAGGGTTCCTTCCCCTCCTCCTACTCCGTCTCCTGGGTAACAACATTGTCAGCCTGGGAAGGAAGGGGGTGATAGCATAATCTTCTCTGTCATGTTACAGACCCAAGGAGCTTTTAAGAAATAAATACCAATGGGAAAGAGATAACATGCATTCTCTGTAAGTACTTTGGTAATTCAAAGCAGTGTTTTAACTAGACTGGGGAAGTTGCCTGGGTATCAGAAAGGAAGGCAAAAATGTGTGTGGAATTTGTCAAAATTTGTTAAGCCCATCTAGCATAATAAGGAGAACATCTTTTTATAAAAACAAAGTTAAATCATAAATTATGGCCGAGTGCAGTGGCTGACACCTGTAATCCCAGCACTTTGGAAGGCTGAGGTAGGAGAATCGCTTGAGCCCAGGGGTTCAAGACCAGCCTGGATAACATAGTGAGATCCTGTCTCTACAAACAATTAAAAAATTAGCCAGCTGTGGTAGTTTGAGCCTGTAGTCCCAGCTGCAGAGGCTGAGGTGGGAGGATCACTTAAGCTCTGAAGGTGGAGGCTGCAGTTAGTGTGATTGCACTACTGCACTCCAGCCCAGGTGACAGAGCAGGACTCTGTCTCAAAAACAAGCAAATAATTGCAAGGCATATATTTTATTTTTGGATCATGCTTTACTTTTTTTTTTTTAAGACGGAGTTTTGCTCTTGTTGTCCTGGCTGGAGTGCAATGGCGCAATCTCGGCTCACTGCAACCTCCGCCTCCCAGGTTCAAGGGATTCTCCTGGTTCAGCCTCCCAAGTAGCTTGGATTACAGGCATGTGCTACCATGCCCGGCTAATTTTTTGTATTTAGTAGAGAGGGGGTTTCACTTTGTTGGTCAGGCTGGTCTCGAACTCCTGACCTCAGGTGATCCACCCACCTCGGCCTCCCAATGTGCTGGGATTACAGGCGTGGGCCACCTCATGAGGCGCCTGGCCTCATGCTTTGCTTTGAACTAGGGGAACCATCAGTGACTCTGTAGAGGAAGCTCATAGAGAAGCCAGGGACAAATCCTAGAAGGCTTTACGCTTTCAGCCAGGGCTCTCCAGACTATTTTGGTTATGCACTCCATCAGTAAAATATTTTTGTAGACACATTGTATTAGTCTGTTTTCGCACTGCTATAAAGAAATGCCCCTCAATTATGTCATAATAATATCACACAAGTATTTGAGTTGAGGAAAAAAAAAAAGAAAGAAAAAGAAATGCCCGAGACTGGGTAATTTAAAAAGAAAAGAGGTTTAATTGACTTACAGTTCAGCATGGCTAGAGAGGCCTCAGGAAACTTACAATCATGGCTGGAAGGCAAAGGGGAAGCAAGGCACCTTCTTCATACGGCTGCAGGAAGGAGAAGTGCACGGTGAAGGGGGAAGAGCCCCTTATAAAACCATCAGATCTCGTGAGAACCCACTCACTATCACAAGAACAGCATGGGGGAAACCGCCCCCATGATCCAACTACTTCCACCTGGTCTCTCCCTTGACATGTGGGGGATTATGGGGACTATAGGGATTATAATTCAAAATAAGATTTGAGTGGGGACACAAGGCCTAACCATATCACACATTCCTCAGTACATAGATTTTAATTATTTTGAGATTATATATATTTATGAGTCCACTTATGTGAAATGGCCAGAAGGCAAATTCACAGACACAGAAAGTAGATTAGTGGTTGCCAGGGGCTGGGGGAAGGATCGAATGAGAATGGCTGGTGATGGGTATGGGTTTCCTTATAGGGTGATGAAAATTTTCTGGAATTAGTGATGATGGTTGCACAACCTTATGAATATACAGAAAACCACTGAATTATACACTTTAAAGGGTGAGTCTCTTGGCATGTGAGTTATAGCTCATTTTTTAAAAGATCACATATATATAATGTGTACATTATAAAGAATAGGCTTAAAAAGTTATAGGGTGAGATTTTAAAAGTTATAAGTAGACTGAACGCAGTGGCTTACACCTGTAATCCCAGCACTTTGGGAGGCTGAGGCAAGGGAATCACTTGAGACCAGGGGTTCAAGACCAGCTTGGGCAACATAGCAAGACCCTGCCTCTACAAAAAAAAAAAAATAAAATAATTAAAAATTAGGCTGGCATGGTGGCGCATGCCTATGGTTGCAGCTACTCAGCAGGCTGAGGCAGGAGGATTGCTCGTGTCCGGGAGTTCGAGTTTGAGGCTGCAGTGTGCTACGATGGCACCACTGCACTCCAACCTGGTCAACAGAGTGAGACTCTGACTTGGCCTTTTGGAGATGTCTTTGCTAATTTGCACTTCTACTGGATTTCCTCTCCAAAGCATGACTCTTTCTTTGGACATAGTCATAAGCAGAGAAGGTTGTAGTTGGTGATGAGGTACCACTTCCAGACCAGGCTCCAAGGAATTTCTTCTAGAATGACAGGCTGCCAGAAACCTTGACTGGGTGCAGTAGCTCAGGCCTGTAACCCAGCACTTTAGGAGGCTGAAGTGGGAGGTTCGCTTGAGCCCAGGAGTTGGAAACCAGCCTGAGCAACAGAAGCTGCAATGAGCTATGATGGCGCCACTGCACTCTAGTCTGGGCAACAGAGCAGTACCCTGCCTCAAACAAACAAAAGGAGAAACTTTATGACATTTTACCTGGGTTTACGAATCATCTAGAAACGTGTCTGCACTATGTCTTGGTTCTCAGTATTAGGGTGTTTAGCTTCCTAATTGATGAGGACAAAAATGAGACCGACAATCCTCTGACCCTGCCTTCTTTGAACTTGGCCTTTCTCTAGGCATTCAAGACCCAGCTGTTGAGAGTAGAAAAGCAGAAGAAAGGACCCGAGGTCAGCAAGTGCCCTCCCCACGATGGGGCAGATCTGCCAGCGAGAATCGGTAAGCTCTGGTCTTTCTTTCTTTCTTTCTTTCTTTCTTTCTTTCTTTCTTTCTTTCTTTCTTTCTTTCTTTCTTTCTTCTTCTTCTTTCTTTCTTTTTTGAGACGTTTTTGTTCCGGCGCGCAGCCTGGAGTGTAGTGGCACGATCTCAGCTAGCTACAACCTCTGCTTCCCAGGTTCAAGCGATTCTCCTACCTCAGCCTCCCGAGTAGCTGGGATTACAGGCATAGACACCGCGCCTGGCTAATTTTGCATTTTTTGTAGAGATGGGGTTTCTCCATGTTGGTCAGGCTGATCTCAAACTCCTGACCTCAGGCGATCCGCCCACCTCGGCCTCCCAAAGTGCTGGGATTACAGGCCACTGTGGTGTTTCTTTAGCTTCTCAGAGGGGTCACATGTACCATAGCCTGCTCAACCTGCTCTCCCTGGCAGAGGGGTGTGTTGGGGTCCATCTTAGAGGAGGGAAAACTCTGACCAAGAGCACAGCAGGAAAGCGTCATGAGGCAAGGCAGGAGACCCCTCAGACCCAGCCTCTAAGTCTTGGTGCAGCAGGGGCCACTTGTGTTCTGACCAAGGGAAGCCCAGAGGATCGTTCTGTATCCCCTGGTTAATTGCTTTTTAGACAATTATGCTGCGAAGTCATCAATGTGTCCTGGAAATAGGAGTTTGGCTTTTTCTTCTCTAAGAGAAGCCCCCTCTGGCTGAATTTTATGTTGCTATGTAAAAATGGGCTTCTGCCCATTAAAAAAAATTTTTTTTTTTTTGAGACAGAGTCTCACTCTGCTGCCCAGGCTGGAGTGCAATGGCAAGATCTTGGCTCACTGTAACCTCTGCTTCCCGGGTTCAAGTGATTCTTGTGCCTCAGCTTCCCTAGTAGCTGAAATTACAGGCGTGCGCCACCATGCCCGGCTAATTTTGTATTTTTTTTGTAGAGATGGGGTTTCGTCATGTTGCCCAGGCTGGTCTCGAAACCCTGGCTTCATATGATCCGCCCATCTCAGCCTCCCAAAGTGCTGGGATTATAGGCGTGAGCTACTGTACCCGGCCAATTTTTTTTTTTTTTTTTTTTTTTTTTTTTTAATTTTAACAGACAAGGTCTTACTATGCTTCCCAGGCTGGTGTTGAACTCCTGGCTTCAAGTGATCCTCCCACCTCATCCTCCCAAAGTGTTGGGATTACAGTGTGAGCCACTGTGCCCAGCCCAGAAGCCGGTTCTTACATCTTAAAGAGCTTTGATTCTCCTCCTGGATGTTGAAATAAACCCTGGAAAATGTTTATAGGACAAATTACGTTCTTCTGAGTAGCCGGCTCATTTCAAATTAATCTATGCTGTAGATGGGTCCCTCTGGAGCAAGGACTCCAGCTGTTCCACCCCGCCCTCCACCAACAGAACAATCTGGTAAATTGAGACACAGTGGGGTTGATCTCAAAGACAAACACAGTGCTCATACTGAGTCCCTGAGCCCAGAACATTCTCAGAGCCCCATTTAAATCACTGCAGTGGCCTGGCCTGTTTGCTCTATGAAGACTTTCCCCTGGTCAGCCCTTGGGTGGCAAATTAATTCCTGATATCTGAAAGTGGACAATACAAGCTCAAGGAGTTGCTTCCACCTCGAGGCAAGAGGTGAGGGGCTTAAGCACGCCTGGGGTGGTCATCTTTCCCTCAGTCCTACAAAAGTAGCTTACAATGCCCTCTTCAGTGTCTTTGAGAAGGGCTTTGCAAAGTCCAGCTCAGGTGCATCCCTCCTGCCTCCCAGGTTTTTCGTTTGTTTGTTTGTTGTTGTTGTCGTTGTTTTTGAAGCAGAGTTTCACTCTTTTTGCCCAGGCTGGAATGCAATGGCGCAATCTTGGCTCACTGCAACCTCTGCCTCCCAGGTTCAAGCAGTTTTCCTGCCTCAGCCTCCCCAGTAGCCGGGATTGCAGGCTCCTGCCACCATGCCTGGCTAATTTTTTGTATTTTTAGTAGAGACGGGGTTTCACCAAGTTGGCCAGGCTGGTCTCGAACTCCTGACCTCAGATGATCCACCTGCCTCAGCCTCCCAAAGTGCTGCGATTACAGGCATGAACCTCCGTGCCCAGCCCCTCTCAGGCTTTTGAGAGGATTGAATTCTGTCCTGTTCCTAATGCCCAACTGGAAGCTCTCGGCCTCATTCTCCTTTGTGGAATCCAAGGCTCCTGCGTGGTTGTCAGTGGGGAGTGGAGGCCACTAAATACAGAAATCCAAAATTCCTCTTAGCCGTTGGGCCTCTTAGGCCTCTTCCTTTTCTCCTCCTTCACCCCCAGACAGAGTGAGAAAAGTTTTGCCTGCTCTGGGAAAGAAGGAGCCCTTCTAAACCTGGAAGTTTGTTTGGGATGTCATTGTCACCTCTCGTGGCCCCCTTCCTGTGCCCCTGCCTGGCTTTGCCAGTCCTGGGCAGAATGCCACCAGGAATTTAAAGCAGGCCAGGCTAGCCTTGGAGAGGTGGCACAAAGCAGCCAGTGTCACAGGCCCCATGTGGCAGTCAGCAGGTTTGGACTCCAGCACCCAGAGTTCAGTGTCAATCTGACGACAGGCCCTCTGTGGTGTTCGGAGGTCCAGGGAGAGGAGCACAGGCTCTGGGATCTCAGACACAGATGGAAATCCAGCAGCTGGATGTTGATTTGGTCCCATCAATTAGCCCAGAGCAGTTGTAGTTCTTACTGCCTGGAGCCTCTGTCAATCCATGATCTTTATTGTAGTTGCTGCCATTTACCAAGCAAGTCCTCTGTGCCCACCACTCCCAAAAGCCCAGTGAAGAAGGTGTCATTCCCACTTCACAGATGGGGAAACTGAGGCTTAGAGAGGTTAAATTCCTTTCCCAAGCTTGTTAGCTGGTCCTGGCAGATCCAGGACATAAACTCAGGTCTCTCTCACTCCAGGACTGTGCTCTTTCTACCCACCATCAAGCTCAAGGCTGAAAGTGAGGTGTGTGACTCCAACCCTATCTTCCTAAAGATAGATATATTTTGAGTTGTTCCAAGCTTAGAAACTCATGCTCAGGATATTGAAATTTCCACTGTTAGCTTAAGGAAGGGCCAAAAATTGCATGGTCCATTTGGTTTCTTTCTCATAGGTTTCCTGACAATTCCAAGCCCCAGACAGTATTTTTCACTGTTGCCTTCCTTACTATTAATTCTCATGCAGACTTGGAAGCATCTGCAAGCCTTCATTAGAGCCATTTCAGCAGGGAGTTGGCTATCATGGGGGTGTCAGGGTAAGGCCTAGGCAGTTTTGGCTTTGGGCATGTGGAAAACTTGCCTGGATTGTTCTGGAAGCTCAGACTGTCTATGGGATGCTATTTTTTGCTTCCATAGTTTTCCTAGGACCATAATTTTTTTTAATTTTATTTTTTATAGATGGGATCTCACCCTGTCACTCAGATTGGAGTGCAGTGGCACAATCAAGGCTCACTGCAGCCTTCAACTCCTGAGCTCAACTGATTCTCTTGCCTCAGCCTCCCAAGTAGCTGGGACTAGAGGCGTGTGCCCCCATAACCAGCCAATTTTTAATTTTTTTTTTTGTAGAGACAGGGTCTTGCTATGTTGCCCAGGCTGTTCTTAAACCCCTGGCCTCAAGTGATTCTCCTGCCTCAGCCTCCCAAAGTGCTGGGATTACAGGTATGAGCCACTGCACCCAGCCCTAGGACCTTGATTATGTGAGGTAGGACAAGAAGTGCTGAAAAGATCATCCCTGCCCTCCAGGGGAGATACATACATGGGTTACCCCTGATTCTTACAGAGACTACCTGCATGTCCGTGGGCTGCTATGCAAGCTTCCAGGAACTTCAGTCTCCTTCCTTATAAAGTGGGGTTGCCCCTTGTGCTCTGTCACTCTGGGTTCCATCCCTTCTCACTCACTAATAGTGGGGAGGAAGAAGGAGAACTAATATTTATGCTGTGCTTTCTGGGTCTGGGCACTAAGATAGGAGGCACTTTACAGGTTGTTATTACAGATAAAGGGCTGAGGAGGGCCTCAGTTTTCGTATTGGTATTTTTTCCCCCAGTTTTCCCCCAACCTCCAATGCTGCAGAGATACCTGCAGGGGTGAGTGGAGATTGACAATCAGAATCCTATGAGATCTCCAAGTTGAGAGCAGAGTCCTTTGAAGTCCCTAGTCATCACCAATATACTTGAGTTTGGGCTACATCTGTTCTGACTTGGGGCTCCCCAGAAAGTTTGTCTCTAGCAGCCCCGGGATAGGTTGGGACCAGGGCCCACCCTATCCCCTGCTAGTGGTAGGCGGAAAGATGGGGCCAGGCTCTAATCCATCTGATTCATTTCCCCTTTCACTGGACAAGACTGATTTGACCTCCACTGGCTCCAGAGCAGGCATGCTGGCTATACTCCCAACACTCATTTCTGGAGGTGTGACTTGAGCCCATTACCAAGCATTTTTATTCATCCCCCTGCTTCCTATCTGGCGTCTTCTGTATGTGGGGACGTTTATCAACTCTGTGCTCCTTGGGTAGCCTTCTTCTGTGCCCAGTGACACAGGACAGCTCAGTCCCCAGCCTCAGCCAGCTGCCCTGGACATGTCAGGCAGGTGGGCTGGTACTCACCTGTGCCTGAGGTTCCCAGCCTCAGTTCACCTCCAATAGGTCTAGGTTTCCTTTTCCATGAAGTATTCCAGCAACCAGAAAGTCAAGCATCTAAACAGGCCAGCTTGCGCATGATTTTTGGAGATACTGGAGGAAGAAGGAAGATATCTCCAAGATATGTATGCACTGTCATTTCTGCCTCCAACCTTGAAACCTTTCTCTGTATCAGTCAGCTTTTTCTATGTGTGTGGTGTAATAAATCACCTTAATACTTAGTGGCTTAAAACAATAATCTTTTATTTACCGGCAATCCTGTGAGTTGGTCATTTGGACTGAGCTCAGCTGGAATGGCTCTTCTCTGTCCCATTTACTGTCAGACTGGCTCCCTCAGAGGTCTGCAGGCAGCTTGAGGTCTGTGGCTTCTCTTCCACATCTGAAAGTTGACTGGCTATAGGCAAGGGTGGTAACTGGGCCATGTGCCACACATGTTCAGCAGACTAACTGGGGCTCATTCACATAGCGGTGGTTGCAAGGGTTCCAACAGCAGCATGAGAAGTCAAGCCCCAAAGCACAAGCATATTTCTTTTTTTTGAGACGGAGTCTCGCACTTTGGCTCAGGCTGGAGTGCAGTGGCGCTATCTCGGCTCACTGCAAGCTCCGCCTCCCAGGTTCACGCCATTCTCCTGCCTCAGCCGCCGGAGTAGCTGGAACTACAGGCGCCCGCCACCACACCCGGCTAATTTTGTGTATTTTTAGTAGAGATGGGGTTTCACCAGGGTTTCACCGTGTTAGCCAGGATGGTCTCGATCTCCTGACCTTGTGATCTGCCCGCCTTGGCCTCCCAGAGTGCTGGGATTACAGGAGTGAGCCACCGCGCCCAGCCCTGCACAAGCATATTTCAAGTGTCTGTTTGCATGGCATTGCTATTGTCCTATGAGCCCAAGCAAGTCACATGGCCAATTCCGGAGTCGCTGTGGGTGCAGACTATGTAAAAGCATGGGTACAGGGAGGAGAATTAGTGTGGCTGTTTTTTGCAAACAATTTACTACACCCTCCCTATCCATTCAGCTATCATCATGAAAAAATTCATATGAGCTTTTCTCTTGATTGGCAGCAGCTTCCAAAATTTGTGAGGCAAAGGAAGTTATAAAAAAGCAGAATCTGGTCGGGTGCGGTGGCTCACGCTTGTAATCCCAACACTTTGGGAGGCTGAGGCGGGCGGATCATGAGGTCAGGAGATCCAGACCACGGTGAAACCCCGTCTCTACTAAAAATACAAAAAAATTAGCCGGGCGTGGTGGCAGGCGCCTGTAGTCCCAGCTACTCGGAGAGGCTGAGGCAGGAGAATGGCGTGAACCCAGGAGGCGGAGCTTGCAGTGAGCCGAGATTGCACCACTGCACTCCAGCCTGGGCGACAGAGCGAGACTCTGTCTCAAAAAAAAAAAAAAAAAAAAAAAGCAGAATCTGCCAGGGGCAGTGGCTCACACCTGTGATCCCAGCACTTCGGGAAGCTGAGGCGGGTGGAACACTTGAGCCCAGGAGTTTGAGACCAGCCTGGTCAACATAGAGGGACTCCATCTGTACAAAAAATAAAAAATTTGGCCAGGTGCGGTGCCTCACACTTGTAATCCCAGTACTTGGGAAGCTGAAGCAGTCAGATCACTCGAGGGTCAGGAGCTCAAGACCAGCTGGGCCAACATAGAGAAATCCCGTTTCTACTAAAAATACAAAAAAAAAAATTAGCTGGGTGTGGTGGCGGGTGCCTGTAATCCCAACTACTCGGAAGGCTGAGGCAAGAGAATCGCTTGAACCCGGGAGGCGGAGGTTGCAGCGAGCACTGCACTCCAGCCTGGGCGACAGAGCGAGACTCCATCTCAATAAATAAATAAATAAGCCAGGTGTGGTGTTGCACACCTGTAATCCCAGCTACTTGGGAGAGTGAGGTGGGAGGATTCCTTGAGCCCAGGAGGTTGAGGCTGCAGTGAGCCATAATCACGCCACTGCACTCCAAGTGTGGGCAACAGAGAGAAAGAGAGAGAGAGAGAGAGACCCTGTCTCAAAAAAAAAAAAAAAAAAAAAAACAGCGAGAGGAGGGCAGAATGCTAACTCATCTTTCACAGACCCTGTCAAGAGCTGGTCACTGCTTGATGGCCATGTTGCCTCCTTGCTCATCAGGGAAGCATTGCATCCTTCAGGGTAGGAGACACAGCGGGGCCAGTGGTTCAGTAGGGATTAGACGGCTGTGCTCCCACAGCTCCTCTCCAGGCCTCTGTGGCAGCTCCAGTGCTGCTGCGCTTCCATTACCGACTGGCACATCTGTCTTTCTTAGTGGATTGTGGGCTCCTTAAGGGCTGACCCAAGGTTGTTTTTCATCTTGGACTCTCCAGCTCCCAACACAGTGCCTGGTACATTTGTAAGAACCTAGTGTTTGTGTGAATAAATTCATGAATCGCACATGACTGAGCTCTGCTGCATTTCATCCAGAGAACTGGTAATCAAGATAGAGTTTGCTTAGACATTCCAAGGTTACTTGTAATTACTTTTGCTTTCCGAGCGTGATTGATTAGTTATAAGCATCAATATGTCGTGAATGCAAGTTGCTAAAATGCATTTGTAACACTTTACTTATCCTGTCTTTCTCTAAGGCTACAGCAACTGAAAAACCAAAACTTCATCTACTTGCTGAAAGTGAGGTAAGAAAGCCTTCTGTAACATTTTCTGTAAAAGATAGTGCATGGCAATCCCCTTTGGGATAAGGATTTTAAGCCAGCCAAGCAGTTGTGCAGTGGCTTCTCCAGGGTGTGGAGCAGTATTGACCTCCAACTTGCTTCCTGCTGGACTCAGTCCACCTGAACAGGGAAGGTGCTTTCCAAGGGGGCCTAGTAACAGAGGCCCCCTTCTTAGCCCTTTCTTGGAAGCAGAATGCTAATTGTCAGAGCCAAACACAAGGCCTTCCTGCCTTGGGGATGCGTGGCGTCCTGACTGTGAGAGACCCTGGGAGGGGAAATGGAAGGGTCTCTCCCCCCTTGTCTTTTCCATTTTACAGTCAGGCATGCCAGAAACTTGGCACCCATCTGCTCTGCTCTTCAGTATGGACAAATTTCAGATCTTTCCTATCGACATATCCCGTTTAGCCCCAAATCAGAGAGTTTCCTGCGCTGTTTGTGCTGACCTACCCTCTTCCCTCCCATTCCCCAAGCACACGGCTTACTATCTCTTTAAAGTGGCAACAGAGTGGATCTGAGATGGGTTGCTTCATGCGAAGGTGGTGAGGTGTAGACTTTATGAATCAACTTGGGAGAAAAGCACAGAAACTCTCGATTTCCCCTGTGTCTGGGGCCATTACCTAGTCCCAGGTGAGGCCCAAAGCTGGATGTGGATTCAACCTGGAGCCCCAGAGCTCTGCCCTGCTCCTCATTCCACAGATTGAGTAGCTACATTCTTGTTCTTTTGAAAATAAATAAGATTCAGTCTCCAGCCTCAAAAGACTTAATGACTGAGAAGTGAAGTTCAATATTTTTTAAAAAGAGAAAGTTACAACATAGGTGACATGTGCTTTAAGAGCCAGGTGAGGGAGTGGTCAACCCCGTCTTGGGTCCAGATAACAAAGGCTGGATAGAGGTGATGAGATTTGCAGAGAGCATATGCCAGGCGAGGAAGGGCATTTCAAGCAGAGAGAGCAGCATGTGCCAAAACAGAGCCTGCAAAGAACGGGAAAAAGCTGGGGAGACTGAGGAGGTTGGATGGGGCTGGGATTGGTTGTCCAGTTGAGAAACTCTGACAGCACGGCCTGAAGGATCCTCTAGGCTGAGGAGTCATGTGATTACATTGTTTTCTGTCTGGCAGTAGCAAGGAGCTTAAGCTGGAGGAAGCCTTGGGCACCCAGGAAACCAGAGAGGGGGTAGGGGGCATAAGTGTAGCCAGACCTCCAGGGTGTGTGCTGTGCAAAATGATCTACTTCCCAGTGGGAAGAAAGTACAAGTGACCCTGAAGCAATGAGGGGGTTATGGACACTGACCTCTCCCACATCATGCAGTAGAAAATCTGTATATAACTTTCTACTCCCCCAAAACTAAACTACTAAAACCACTGTTGACCCAAAGCCTTACCGATAACATAAAGTCAATTAACAAATATTTTGTATGTTTTATATACTATATTCTGTATTCTTAAAATAAAGTAAGCTAGAGAAAAGAAAATGTTATTAGGAAAATCATAAGGAAGAGAAATAGATTTACTATTCTTTAAGTGGGAGTGGATCACCATGAAGGTCTTCATCCTTGTAGTCTTCACTTTGAGTAGGCTGAGGAGGAGGTAGAGGAGGGGTTGGTCTTGCTGTCTCAGGGGTGGCAGAGGCAGAAGAAGATCCAGGTGTAAGCAAACTCATGCAGTTCAAACCGGTGTTTTTCGAGGGTCAACTGTATTACAATTCCATTGTCACCAACTTTTTAAAGACAAATCAATGTTGGTGGCCTTGCAGGTACCCAGGCTTCTCACAATGAGGAGGGGTCGATAGTGGTCCCCTCCTTTATTTCCTGGACCATCTTTAGCATATTCTGAAGCATAGCAGCTTTAGAATTGCTTGGTTGAGGTCAGGCGTGGTGGCTCATTCCTGTAATCCCAGCACTTTGGGAGGCCAGGGTGGGCGTATCAACTGAGGTCGGGTGTTTGAGACCAGCCTGGCCAACACAGTAAAACCCCATCTCTACTAAAAATACAAAAAATTAGCCAGACGTGGTGGTGTGCACCTGTAATCCCAACTACTTGGGAAGCTGAGGCACGAGAATTGCTTGAACCTGGGAGGCAGAGGTTGCAGTGATCTGAGATCCTGCCACTGCACACCAGCTTGGGCCACAGAGTGAGACACTGTCTCAAAAAAAAAAAAGAAAAAAAATTGCTTGGTAGGGCCAGGTGCGGTGGCTCACACCTGTAATCCCAGGACTTTAGGAGGCCGAGAAGGATGGATCACCTGAGGTCAGGAGTTCCAGACCAGCCTGGCCAACATGGTGAAACCCCGTCTCTACTAAAAATACAAAAATTAGCCGGGTGTGGTGGCGGGCGCCTGTAATCCCAGATACTCGGGAGGCTGGGGCAGGAGAAATGCTTGAACCCAGGAGGTGGAGGTTACAGTGAGCTGAGATCATGCCATTGCACTCTAGCCTGGGCAAGAAGAGAGAAACTCCATCTCAAGGGAAAAAAAAGAATTGCTTGGTTGAAGTAGTCTTATGTATCATGTTATTTGGGTTTAATTAGACTGATCCTCACAAAATAGGCAAATGGTTTTAAAAGATTTCTGCATAAAAAAATGTGGGTTGAGACAGGTGTGGTGACTCACACCTGTAATACCAGCGCTCTAAAAGACCAAGGAGAGGATCACTTGAGGCCAGGGGCTTTAGAACATCCTGGGCAAAATAGCAAGACCTCATCTCTTAAAAAAATGTAAAAATTAGCTGAGCATGGTAATGTGTGCCTGCAATCCCAGCTACTTGAGAGGCTGAGGCAGGAGAATTGCTTGAGTCCAAGAGTTTGAGGCTGCAGTGAGCTATGATTGTGCCCCTGCACCCCAGCGTGGGTGACAGTGAGACCCTGTCTCTTAAAAGGAAAAAAAAAGTAAAAGAAACTGGGTTGAAGCTAACACAAATGAACAATGAGAAAATAAGACGGCTGATAATTTTCCTACCCCTGGTACAGACTATTCGGCTACAGCATGGGGTTGAAAGAAGATAAAGATCTTATTAGATATAATGACAAGTCAGTCAAAAAATTAAAAATTAGCAGGCTATTTAAATTCTGGCTTTACATATGATATTGTTAACGATGAACTAATCATTATGTGTACAGAGTGCCTTGAGAGAATTAGCTAATGACACTACTAGGCCACCACATTTTAAAATAGTTCATCTTTATTTATTCATTTATTTATTTATTATTACTTTTTAGAAACAGAGTCTCACTCTGTTGCCCAGGCTGGAGTGCAGTGGCATTATCTCGGCTCACTGCAACCTCCCCTTCCTGGGTTCAAGTGATTCTTCTGCCTCAGCCTCCCAAGTACCTGGGATTACCTGCACCACCACGCCCGACCTATGTTTTTATTTTTTTTTAAATGAAAGTATAATTTACTACCAGCCAAACACACAAATTCTGTAAGCTTAATAAGTGTTTTTTTTTTTTTTTTCGGCTCACTGCAAGCTCTGCCTCCCGGGTTCACGCCATTCTCCTTCCTCAGCCTCTCCAAGTAGTTGGGTCTACAGGCGCCCGCCACCACGCCCGGCTAATTTTTTTGTATTTTTAGTAGAGACGGGGTTTCACCGTGGTCTCAATCTCCTGACCTCATGATCCGCCCGCCTCGGCCTCCCAAAGTGCTGGGATTACAAGCGTGAGCCACCGCGCCCGGCCATAAGTGTGTTGTTGAGACAGGGTCTCACTCTGTCACCCAGGCTGGAGTGCAGTGGTGCGATCTTGGCTCACTGCAGCCTCCACCCCGTGGGCTCAAGTGACTCTCCCACCTCAGTCTCCCAAGTAGCTGGGACTACAGCCATGTACCAGCCTGCCCATTTTTTTGTTTGTGTTTTTTTTTTTTTTTTTTTTGAGACGGAGTCTCTCTCTGTTGCCCAGGTTGGAGTGCAACGGCGTGATCTTGGCTCCTGCAACCTCCGCCTCCTGGGTTCAAGCGAGTCTCCTGTCTCAGCTTCCCGAGTAGCTGGCATTACAGGCGTGCGCCACCAGGCCCGACTAATTTTTGTATTTTTAGTAGAGACGGGGTTTCACCATGTTGGTCAGGCTGGTCTCGAACTCCTGACCTCGTGATTGCCCACCTCGGCCTCCCAAAGTGCTGAGATTACAGGCGTGAGCCACTGCCCCCAGCTTTGTTTGTGTTTTTTTGAGATGGAGTCTCACTCTGTTGCCTGGGCTGGAGTGCAGTGGCGCGATCTCGGCTCACTGCAACCTCTGGCTCCTGGGTTCAAGCAATTCTCCCGCCTCAGCCTCCCAAGTAGCTAGGATTACAGGCACCTGCCACTACGCCCAGTAATTTTTTGTATTTTTAGTAGAGATGGGGTTTTACCATGTTGGCCAGGCTGGTCTCGAACTCCTGACCTCGTGATTCGCCTGCCTTGGCCTCCCAAAGTGCTGGCACTACAGGCCTCAGCCACTGCACCTGGCCTATTTTTAAATTTTTTTAGTAGAGACAGGGTCTTGCCATGTTGCCCAGGCTGGTCTTGAACTCCTGAGCTCAAGCAATCCACCTGCCTCAGCCTCCCAAAGTGCTTGGATTACAGATGTGAGCCACCATGCCCAGCTGTTTAAGAAGTTTTAACACATGTATACACTTTTGTAACCATTGCCCTGTTCAAGATATAGAACATTTCCATTACCCCCCCAAAATCCCTTCATGCTCTTTTCCAGTCATTACTTCCCATATCCTGTCCTGAGAGTATCACTATTCTGACTTCTATCACCAGAGCTTTTCCGTTCTTGAACCTCACGTAAATATAATCATACATATATACTCTCTCTTGTGCCTGGTTTTAATATTTTTATGTTGCTGCATATATCAAAAGGTTATTCCTATGTAATTTTGTTTTTTGCTTTTTTTTAATGAGGCGTTTTATTTGTAAATATGTATAACATCTCTAGAAACAGAATCCCAGGATTTTCCTTCCTGTGTGTTTTCGTCTTGCTTCTTCGTGGTCCATGATGCCAGCTGAAATTGTCAGTACAATGAAACCAAACTGGCCAGATGGAAGCAGATTATTCTGCCATTTCTCCAGATCTTTGAGTTGCACATCAAATCTGAGGCTGATCATGCCACACTTGTTTAGACTACTGTGAGGTTCACAACAATTTATCCAGCTCTGTGATCATCAATGATTTCAAATTCGCTAATATAACCATGCTTCATCATCACAGTGAGAAACCAGACGATGACTATGGAGCATGGCCTAAGAACCTGGTGTTTGTCTCTCTTTTCAGCATTGTTGATGCTCTTGAGTGCATCAGCCAGGACATTCATGTGCACCACTGTGGTGGTGTGGAAAGATGGCAAAAAGAGCCCTACGTGATTTTGTACGTAGAAAATCCTAGAATACCCACAAAAACCTATTAGAACTAATAAACAAGTTCAGCAAGGTTATAGGATACAAGATTAATATACAAAAATTGTAGTCAGGCATGGTGGCTCACGCCTGTAATCCCAGCACTTTGGGAGGCTGAGGCAGGTGGATCACAAGGTCAGGAGTTCAAGACCAGCCTTGGTTTCAGACTGGTGAAACCCAGTCTCTACTAAAAATACAAAAATTAGCGGGGCGTAGTGTTGGGTGCCTGTAATCCCAGCTACTTGGGAGGCTGAGGCAGATAATTGCTTGAACCTGGGAGATGGAGGTTGCAGTGAGCCGAGATCACGCCACTGCACTCCAGCCTGGGTGACAGAGCAAGACTCCATCTCAAAATAAATAAATAAATGAATAAATTTTACTTCTTCTATAAAATTTCAATGAACAATCTAAAAATGAAATTAAGAAAACAATTCCTGGCTGGGTGCGGTGGCTCATGCCTGTACTCCCAGAACTTTGGGAGGCCAAGGCCGGTGGGTCACCTGAGGTCAGAAGTTTGCAACCAGCCTGGCCAACATGGTGAAACCCCACCTCTACTAAAAATACAAAAATTAGCTGGTTGTGGTGGCACACACCTGTAATCCCAGCTACTCGGGAGGCTGAGGCAGGAGAATCACTTGAACCTGGGAGGTGGAGGTTGCAGTGAGCTGAGATCACACCAGTGTACTCCAGCCTGGGTAACAGAGTAAGACTCTGTCTCAAAAAAAAAAAAAAAAAAAGAGAAAACAATTCCATTTATAATAGCATCAAAAAGAACAAATTCTTAGGAATAAACAAGAGAAGTACAGACTTTGAAAACTACAAAGGATTGTTGAAAGAAAATAAAGAAGATCTAAATTAATGGAAAGACATCCCATGTTCATGGATTGGAAGACACTGTTGTTAAGGTGGCAAACTCCCCAAATTAATATATAGATTCAACTCAATTCCTATGAAAATCTCAGCTGGCTTCTTTGCAGAAATTGACAAGCTGCTTCTAAAATTCATATGAAAATGGAAGGGGTGCCAAATAGCCAAAACAATCTTGAATAAGAAGAAAGAGAACTCACATTTCCTGATTTCAAAACTTAAAAAGCAGGCCAGGTCTGGTGGCTCACGCCTGTAATCCTAGCACTTTGGGAGGCCAAGGCGGGTGGATCACCTGAGGTCAGGAGTTCGTGACCAGCCTTGCCAACATGGTGAAACCCCATCTCTACTAAAAATACAAAAAATTAGCCAGGCGTGGAGGTAGGTGCCTGTAATCCCAGCTACTCAGGAGGCTAAGGCAGGAGAATCACTTGAACCCGGGAGGCACAGGTTGCGGTGAGCTGAGATCATGCCATTGCACTCCAGCCTGGGCAACAAGAGTGAAACTCCATCTCAAAAAAAAAAAAAAAAACTTATAAAGCTACAGTAATCAAGACAATGTGATACCAGCATTAGGATAATTATATAGCTGCTTGAACTGAAATTGAGAGTTCAGAAATAAACCCTTACATTTATGATATAATGATTTTTTTTTTTTTTTTTTGAGACGGAATCTTGCTCCGTCGCCCAGGCTGGAGTGCAGTGGCACAATCTCGGCTCACTGCAATCTCTGCCTCCCGGGTTCACGCCATTCTCCTGCCTCAGCCTCCAGGGTATAATAATTTTTGACAAAGATGTGAAAACAATTCAATGGGGAAAGAAAAGCCTTTCAACAGATGGTGCTAAGACTCTGTCTCTACAAAAAGTAATTTTAAAATTTCCTGAGAGTGGTGGTGTGCATCTGTGGTCCCAGCTACTTGGGAGGCTGAGGTGGGAGGATCACTTGGGCCCTGGAAGGTCAAGGCTGCAGTGAGCTGTGATTGATCCACTGCACTCCAGCCTGGGCAAAAGAATGGGACCCTGTCTCAAAAAAAAAAAAAAAAAAAAGTTTGTAGGTTTGTTTGTTCTGAGATATATTTACAGGTAGAATTCTTAGGGTTTGGTAACAGGTTACATGTGGAGCCCATGGGAGTGGAAGGAGGTCAAGGACGATGGCAGATTTTCAGCAGAGGTGATGAGGGGATAGTTCTGCCTGGAAAACTCTTTTCCTAGACACTGGCGTAGTGTGCCTCATCTTATTCTGGTTTCTGCTCAAATGCCACATCTTCAGAGGGCCTTCCCTGTCCATCCTGTCTAAAAGGAAATCCCTACCCTTTATTTGTTCAACCTATGCATCAGTTAGGATTAGATTTGGCTGGCAGTAACAGAAAACTCCAAAATAGCATTTAGATAAACACATTGGAATTTTGTTTTTCTCTCAAAGTTTAGAAATACGGAGGTAATGTGGTAGGGGGAGGGGGGAGGGCTGATATGGGGCAGCTTAGTGACAAGGATGCAGGTTCTATTCTATTTTGTTGCTTTGTTTTGTATGGGCATCATTCCCAGAGTTATCTCTTTTTTTTTTAATTAGAATAACACACATGTATTATCTATGATTTTTGTAACCACCCATAGGGTTCACTTTGCCCACTGCCTAGACAGAGCTGATTTATCAAGATAGAGAATCGCAATAGAGAAAGAGTAACTCATGCAGAGCTGGCTGTGTGGGAGACCTGAGTTTTATCATTACTCAAATCAGTTTCCCCTGGACTATTTCTCTATTGCAATTAAATCCATGCACCATGGGTCAGCAGTGCCCGGCCCGTAGAGACAGTAGCAGTGTCAACCCCGAGTCCAGGAGAAGTAGGCAGCCACTTGGACTGGCCTCTGGATCCGTCACCAGAGGGAGGCTACTGAACCAGGATTACCCTTATGGCAGGTAGTCGTAAGGGCAATCCCGGACAAGCTCCCAAACTTGTAACCGCCCAACAGGTTCACCTTGCCCACTGCCTAGACAGAGCTGATTTATCAACAGGGGAATTGAAATAAAGAAGGAGTAATTCACTCAGAGTCACCTTTGCAGGAGACTGGGGTTTTATTATTACTCAAATCAGTCTCCTCGAGCATTTGGGGACTAGAGTTTTAAGGATAATTTGGTGGGTGGGAAGCAGCCAGTGAGTCAGGAGTGCTGATTGGTTGGGTCAGAGATGAAATCATAGGGAGTTGAAGCAGTCTTGCACTGAATCAGTTTCTGGCTGGGGGCCACAAGATCAGATGATCCAGTTTATCAATCTGGGGGGTGCCAACTGATCCATCAAGTGCGGGGTCTGCAAAATATCTCAAGCACTATCTTAGGCTTTACAATAGTGATGTAATCCCCAGGAGCAATTTGGGAGGGTCAGAATCTTGTAGCCTTCAGCTGCATGACTCCTAAACCATAATTTCTAATCTTTTTGCTAATTTGTTAGTCCTTCAAAGGCAACCGATCTCCAGACAAGAAGAGGGTTTGCTTTGGAAAAGGGCTGTTATCATCTTTGTTGTATTTTTATTTTTATTATTTATTTATTTATTTATTTTTTGGGGACAGAGTCTCGCTCTATCGCCCAGTATGGGAGCAGTGGCCCAATCTCAGCTCACTGCAACCTCTGCCTCCTGGATTCAAGCCATTCTCCTGCCTTGGCCTCCCGAGTAGCTGGGATTACAGGTGCCTGCCACCATGCCCAGTTAATTTTTGTATTTTTAGTAGAAACAGCATTTCACCATGTTGGCCAAGCTGGTCTTGAACTCCTGACCTCAAGTGATCCGCTCGCCTTGGCCTCCCAAAGCACTAGGATTACAGGTGTGAGCCACTGCGCTCAGCCTCATCTTTGTTTTAAACTATAAAGTAAGTTCCTCCCAAAGTTAGTTCAGCCTATGCCCGGGAATGAACAAGGACAGCTTGGAGGTTAAAAGCAAGATGGAGTTGGATAGGTGAGATCTTTCACTGTCTCAGTAATATTTTGCCATGGGGGTTTCATGTTTGTGGGTCAGGAGTTGGGATAAGCTGAGCTAGGTGTCCTGCCTTGGGTCATGCTTTCCTGCTCATGTGGTTGTTAGCGGCGTTCGGTTCCTTGTAGCTGTAGGATTCACATCTTGCTTCTTCTAAGAGGCCCGGAGGCTAGAAGTCCAAATTTGAGGTGATGGCAGGCTCATGCTCCCTCTGAATCATGGAGAAGAAGACCCTCCCTTGCCTCTTCCAGCTTCCAGTGGCCCCAAGCGTTCCTCGGCTTGTGGCAGCATCACTCTCATCCCTGCCTGCATCTTCGTATGGTCATCTTCTTTCTGTGTGTGTCCCTTCACATGACGTTCACCCTGTGTGTCCCAACGTTATCTCATAATCCAAGATGATTGCAGGATCTCCAGCCACTCTGCGTGTCCTCCAGTCAGCAGGAAGGAGAAATGGCAAAGAAGCAGGAACGCCACAGAATAGCTGTGGCTCTTAAGGGAGGCTCCAGAAGCTACTGAGACACTCTCACTTTCATCTCCGGCCAGAGCTTGGTCACATGCCTGCATCTGACTATAGGGGAGGCTGGAAATGGAATCTTTATTCTGGGGGGCCTGAATTCACCTAAAAATTGGAGCATTGATTAGTTTATTAGGACAAACGGGAAATGGATATTGTGGGATATAGCTGTGTCAGCTGCGCCTGCCTTTTCTCCTAGTGCCTGGCCTAATGTATATTTAATTAGCCATTTGTTTACCATCTGTCTCTCCTGATCAGAATGTGGGCTGTGTAAAACCAAAGAAAACTGAGGTACAAGTTAAAAAAAAAAAGAAAAAGAAGAAGCCTGGGTGCGGTGGTTCACGCCTGTAATCCCAACACTTTGGGAGGCCGTGGCAGGCGGATCACCTGAGGTCAGGAGTTTGAGACCAGCCTGGCCAACATGATGAAACCCTGTCTCTATTAAAAATACAAAAAATTAGCCAGGTGTGTTGGCACGCACTATAATCCCAGCCACTCGGGAGGCTGAGGGAGGAGAATTGTTTGAACCTGGAAGGCAGAGGTTGCAGTGAGCCGAGATGATGCCACTGCACTCCGGCCTGGACGACAGAGTGAGACCCTGTCTCAAAAAAAAAAAGAAAGAAAAAAAGAAAAAGAAAATGACTGAGGCGAGTCTCAATCAATTTAGAGTTAATTTTGCCAAGGATGAGAATATGCCCAGAAAAAAGAGACATAAGCCACAGTAGGATCTGTGACCCATACTTTTTCCAAAGAGAGTTTGAGGACTTCAATATTTAAAGAGGAAAGGGTGGGACTGGGCACGGTGGTTTACGCTTGTAATGGGTCACTCTTGTAATCCCAGCACTTTGGGAGACTGAGGCGGTGGATCACAAGGTCAGGAGATCGAGACCATCCTGGCTAACACGGTGAAACCCTGTCTCTACTAAAAATACAAAAAAAAAATTAACCACGCGTGGTGGCGGGCACCTGTAGTCCCAGCTACTCGGGAGGCTGAGGCAGGAGAATGGTGTGAACCCGGAAGGTGGAGCTTGCAGTGAGCCGAGATCGCACCAGTGCACTGCAGCCCAGGTGACAGAGCGAGACTCTGTCTCAAAAAAATAAATAAATAAATAAAATAAAAAATAAAGAGGAAAGGGTGAGCAGTGCAGGAAAGAGGAAAGGGAAAAAAGGGAAGGGTGGATAAAAGAGAAAAGGGGTTGCATTCTTTTGAGACTTTGATTAGCTTAGTGTTTCACAAATATGTGTTGAGCGAATAAATGACAAGGAGGGGAATTGAGAAGAGTAAGTTTAAGGAGAAGAACATGACTGCGTTGGAAGATACTGAGTTTCGGGTGCCTGTGGGACATATAAGACCTGATTCTCATAGGCAGCTGGAAATATAATCACGAGCTTGGGAGGGAGATGTGGCTGAAGCCCTTGACAAGAGTGATTCTTTGGGAAGGGCACAGCGAGACAGACCTGCAGAAAACAGCGAGAGAGGAGACATACTCAGCCCACTCAGTGGAATCAACCCAAGCCAGAAGTCTCCACCCCACCCCCCAGGGGGAGGGCAACTTCTTCCATAACCCACTTATAGCCCCTCTGGCCTTGCAGAGCTGCCTCTCTGTTTGGTTTGAGAATTCCCCTTATAAAGGAACTTTGCAGAGCCCAGATCCCCTTGCCACACTTTAGGAATCTAACCAAGCCATGACTCAGTCTCCTTGGTGCAGGTTCTTGGACCCCTTCACTGGACCTGAGTGAAATAAGAGAAATAAGGACAATATGGTAAAATAAATATTACATTTTGTTGGAATGACAAGGTGGGCTGGAGACACACTGCCTTGGCTTGGATCCCAGCTTTTCCATTCAGTTGCTGTGTGACCTTGAGAAAGTCACTTAATCACCCTGTGATTCAGTTTCCTCATCTATAAAATGGGGATATTACGAGTATCCACCTCATTGTGTTGTTTTAAGGATCAGTCAATAAATAAGTAAATAATTTAGAACAATGGTGTATAGTAAGTTCTGCCTAAATGCTAGCTATTAATATAAAGCCAAATGTATTTAGCTTACAAAGCAACCATTATTTTTACTTCTCTGTTTTAAAATATATTTTCTTTTTTTTTTTTTTTTTTAAGATGGAGTCTTGCTCTGTCACCCAGGCTGGAGTGCTGTGGCACGATCTCGGCTCATGGCAACCTCTGCCTCCCTGGTTCAAGCAATTCTCCTGCCTCAGCCTCCCGAGTAGCAGGGATTACAGGTGCACACCACCACGCCCAGATAATTTTTTTGTATTTTTAATAGAGACGGGGTTTCATCATGATGGCCAAGCTGGTTTTGAACTCCTGACCTCAAGTGATCCACCTGCCTCAGCCTCCCGAAGTGCTAGGATTACAGGCGTGAGCCAACACACCCATCCTAAAATATATTTTCTTTTAAGAAAGCGCTCCCCAACCTTTATGGCACTAGGCACTGGTTTTGTGGAAGACAATTTTTCCACAGACCCATGTGTGTGTGGGGATGGTTTTGGGGTGAAACTGTTCCACCTCAGATCATTATGCAGCAGGACAAGCCACAGACAAAACTCCTCAGCACCAAGTTAAAGAAGGAAGCGGTTTACTCGGCCAGGAGCATTGGCAAGACTCCTGTCTCAAGAGCCGAGCTCCCCCTGTGAGCAATTCCTGTTCCTTTTAAGGGCTCACAACTCTAAGGGGGTCCTTGTGAGAGGGTTGTGATTGGTTGAGCAAGCAGGGGGTATGTGACGGGGGACTGCATGCACTGGTAATCAGAACGAAACAGAACAGGACAGGGATTTTTACAATGCCTTTCCATACAATGCCTGGAATCTATAGATAACATAACTGGTTAGGTCAGGGGTGGTCTTTAACTATCATGCTTAGGTCAGGCAGGCCCAGGCCTGGTTTCGGGTCTGGTTCCTAAGCGCCAGGCTACCTGCCTTTAGTTTCGCTTCTCTTTCTTTTTCTGAGTATAAAACAATATGAGAGGGTCTGTCTCTCTTCTCTCAATTAGGCACTAGATTCTCATAAAAAGCGCACAATCCAGATCTTTTGGATGCGCAGTTCACAATAGGGTTTGTACTCCTACAAGAATCTAATTGCACTGCTGATCTGACAGGAGACAGAGCTGAGGCGGTAATGCTCGCTCACCTGCTGCTCACCTCCTGCTGTGAAGTTCAGTTCCTAACAGGCCACAGACCAGTTGGGGATCCTACTTTAGGAAATTATGATTATAGGAGATGAAAATCATACACCTAAAAAAGATCCTGGTCTGGCATGGTGGCTCATGACTGCTAATTCCAGCACTTTGGAAGGCCAAGTCAGGAGGATTGCTTGAGCCCAGGAGTTCGAGATTGCAGTGATCATACCACTGCACTTTAGCCTAGGTGACAGCAAGACTGTCTCTTTTCTTTTTTTTTTTTTGAGACAGAGTCTCGCTCTGTTGCCCAGGCTGAAGTGCAATGGCATGATCTCGGCTCACTGCAAGCTCTGCCTCCCAGGTTTACGCCATTCTCCTGCCTCAGCCTCCCCAGTAGATGGAACTACAGGCACCCGCTACTACACTCAGCTAATTTTTTGTATTTTTAGTAGAGATGGGGTTTCACGGTGCTAGCCAGGATGGTCTCGATCTCCTGACCTCGTGATCCGCCCGCCTCGGCCTCCCAAAGTGCTGGGATTACAGGTATGAGCCACCGTGCCTGGCAAGACTTTGTCTCAAAAAAAAAAAAAAAAAAAAAAAAAATGCCGGGCATGGTGGCTCATGCCTGTAATCCCAGCGCTTTGGGAGGCCGAGGTGGGCGGATCAGGAGGTCAGGAGATCGAGACCATCCTGGCTGACACGGTGAAACCCCACCTCTACTAAAAATACAAAAAATTAGCTGGGTGTGGTGGTGTGCACCTGTAGTCCCAGCTACTCGGGAGGCTGAGGCAGGAGAATCACTGGAACCCAGGAGGCAGAGGTTGCAGTGAGTTGAGATTGCACCACTTGGCCAGGCAAGGTGGCTCACGCCTGTAATCCTAGCACTTTGGGATTACGAGGCAGGCAGATCACCTGAGGTCAGGAGTTCGAGACCAGCCTGACCAACATGGTGAAACCCCATCTCTACCAAAAATACAAAAAAAATTAGCCAGGTGTTGTGGTGCGTGCCTGTCATCCCAGCTACTTGGGAGGCTGAGGCAGGAGAATTGCTTGAACCCGGGAGGCGGAGGTTGCAGTGAGCCGGCATCATGCCACTGCACTCCAGCCTAGGCAACAAGAGCAAAACTCCATCTCAAAAAAAAAAAAAAAAAAAAAAAGTCTGGCCAGGCATGGTGGCTCACGCCTGTAATCCCAGTACTTTGGGAGGCCAAGGCAGGCAGATCACTTGAGGTCAGGAGTTCGAGACCAGCCTGGCCAACATGGCAAAACTCCCTCTCTGTTAAAAACACAAAAATTAGCTGGGTGTGGTGGTGGATGCCTCTAATCCCAGCTGCTTGGGAGGCTGAGGCATGAGAATCGCTTGAACCCATCAGGCAGAGGTTGCAGTGAGCCGAGATCGTGCCACTGAACTCCAACCTGGGTGACAGAGCCAGACTTTGCCTCAAAAAAAAAAAAAAAAAAAAAATCCTTTCTAAGCCATATAAAAACTCAGAACCTAATTTTCGTTTGTATGTTTAACTTGCTGACCCGTGTCATCTTAGAGCCTAGGAACCCTGCCTAGGTGTTGACATGGACTCTGTGTGAGCATTTTCCAATATCTCTTGGTGCTGTTGATAAAGAGTCAGTCTATAAAATATTTGAAGAGATTATTCTGAGCCAAATATGAGCAGCCAGTAGCCCATGACACAGCCCTCAGGAGATCCTGAGAACATGTGCCCCAAGCAGTCAAACTACAAGTTTATACATTTCAGGAAGACAATAAAATATCAGTCAATACATGTAAGAGGTACATTGGTTGGCTGGGCCTGGTGGCTCATGCCTGTAATCTCAGCACTTTGGGAGGCCGTGGCAGGTGGATCACCTGAGGTCAGGAGTTCGAGACCAGCTGCAGTGAGCTGAGACTGCACCACTGCACTTCAGCCTGGGCAACAGAGTGAGACTCTGTCTCAAAAAAAAAAAAAAAAAAAAAAGTGATGAGGGGTTGTGGAGACCAAGGTTTTATACAGATGAAGCCTCCAGATAGCAGGCTTCAGAGAAAAGATTGTAAATGTTTCTTATTAGACTTAGAGAGTCTGTTCTATTCTATTAGTCTGTTGATGTTAATGCTGGTTGGATGGGACTGAATTCCAAAAGGGAGGAAGGTATAATGAAGTATGTCTGACACCCCCATTCCATCATGGCCTGAGCTAGTTTTTCAGGTTAACTTTTAATGCCCTGGCTGAGAGGAGAGGTTGAGTCAGATGATGAGGAGGATGGTGGGTTAGAATTTTATTTGTGGTTTACGATGCTAACTCGAAGGAAAGGATCGAGGACTTCTTCCTGGCCCTGTGAAGGTGGTTGTGTGTGGGTGCTGGGAGAACTATCCCAGGAAACTCAGGGTAACTGGCAAGGTGATTTGAGATTGCTCTGGTCCAAAAGATAACGATTTCATTTGGGGAAACCATTTCCTTTGGAGAGCTGGCTGAGATAAGGAGCTAGTCTGAAGCCTGGGAAGGCCTCAACAATCTGGTTAACGCTTCCTCCTCCAGGCTACAATTCTTTTTTTTTTTGAGACAGAGTCTTGCTCTGTTGCCCAGGCTGGAGTGTAGTGGCACAATCTCGGCTCACTGTAACCTCCACCTCCCGGTTTCAAGCAATTCTCCTGCCTCAGCCTCCTGAGTAGCTGGGATTACAGGTGCATGCCACCACGCGCAGTTAATTTTTGTATTTTTAGTAGAGATGGGGTTTCACCATATTGGCCAGGCTGGTCTAGAACTCCTGACCTCGTGATCCGCCTGCCTCGGCCTCCCAAAGTGCTGGGATTATAGGCGTGAGCCACCGCGCTCGGCCCAGGCTACAGTTCTTTACGCCTATGATTTTTGTCAGGCTCAGAAGCAATTTAATGAGGATGGGATGTCTAGAAAGGGACAGGGTGGGACTCGGATTTCCTTGGCTCTTCTGAGGAACTTTTACCTTCAAAGGGGAGTAGAAGCCTCTGTAGGGTGGAAGGAAAACTTCCGCTTCCCCCTCTGTGAATTTGCTGAAAAGTCAACAGACCAAAGACGATTAAGAGAAAAAGCATACACATTTTCTAATATGCCTAGAAGAAAACACAGTGATCACCCTAACCCTTCAATGGAGTACAGAAGCTTATATAGCCTTTTATTTCTGAGACAGAGGCTCACTCTGTCGCCCAGGCTGGAGGGCAGTGGCATGAGCTTGGCTCACTGAAACCTCTGCCTCCCAGGTTCAAGTGATTCTCCTGTCTCAGCCTCCTGAGTAGCTGGGATTACAGGCTTGCGCCACCACGCCCAGCTAATGTTCGTATTTTTAGGAGAGAGTCGGAGTTTCACCATGTTGGCCAGCCTCGTCTGGAACTCCTGACCTCAAGTGATCCACCCCCCTCGGCCTCCCAAAGTGCTGGGACTACAGGCGTGAGCCACCATGCCTGGCCATATAGCCTTTTTTTTTTTTTTTTTGAAGCTGGTAAGGAGATGGGGAATATGCTAATTCTGTAATTCTGCATGATTTTTCAGGAGAAAGAAGGGATCAGAGAATTGAGATTAATTTGTAAATGGCTCTCTTTGGAAACTGAATAAGCCTGAGAGACAGACAGGCATCTTATTCCTCTAGGGGTGGTGACATTCTTCAGTCTTCTTTTCTGCAATAGAGAATAAGATAACGGGAAGCGGAAGGGAAAAAATTGTTCCCCTAGGGGCATCCTTCTGGTCTTTTGGTCTTTCCCCTTTGGAGGTAGTGCAGTCTCTTCCAGTGTCTGTTGATCTTTAACGGCCTTTCATTCAAAATTTCATTACACAAGGGAGCCGTATTTTGGGGTGAATTATGTTGGTTTCCTTCGCCTCCTTGGGACAGAAGGTGGGAAATGTGTCCCTGAAAGGTCAGGGCCTCTCTGAGTGGAGATGAACAGCTCAGGGTTGAGTAAGGAGGAGGCTGGCAGGGGCCTTTATGATACCTGAGAGGACTGGGGCTTGGATGGAGCAAGAGAGGCACCGATGGAGCAAGATTCAGGTAAAAGATTTAAGTCTTGCATCCTAGGCACGGCTCTTGCCTCATCCTCATCCCAGCCCTAATAACGGGAGGCTTTTTGCCAGTAAATTCCAATTATTAGGAGCTGAAAACGTCAATGCCTTACAGGGGCCAGTCAGCAGTGTCAAGCAGTGGGCTGGGTGGGGCCTGGGCTGGCTGGAGCTCCCCTACCCTGTCTAAAGGGGGCGGTGGCTGCTCAGCTCCAGCATATTTGGGGAAGGAGCTGGCTAAGATAAGGAGCTAGTGCTATGATGATCACGTTGCCACAGGATCAAGTGGGTCCTGTGTGGTGTCACCTTTAGGTGCCTGAAATCTAGATTTTATTTTATTTATTTATTTTATTACTATATATATTTTTTGAAACGGAATTTCGCTCTTGTTGCCCAGACTGGAGGGCAATGGCACAATCTCGGCCTACCACAACCTCTGCCTCCCAGGTTCAAGCGATTCTCCTGCCTCAGCCTCCCAAGTATCTGGGATTACAGGCACGCACCACCATGCTGAGTAGCTGGGATTACAGGCATGTGCCACCATGCCCGGCTAATTTTGTATTTTTAGTAGAGACGGGGTTTCTCCATGTTGGTCAGTCTGGTCTCGAACTCCCGACCAGATGATCCGTCTGCCTCAGGCTCCCAAAGTGCTGGGATTACAGACGTGAGGCACCGGCCTGAAATCTAGATTTTAAAGTGAAATTTCTTAATTTTTTTTAAGGGCAGGCACAAATTTATAAAACATCAAGTGGGCCAAATAAGATGTTATAGGCCACAGTTTTGGCTTGGCGGTTGCTGATTTACTGACCCTGTTATAATATTGGAGGTCAGGACTTTGGGCAAATGAAAGAGAAAAGGAGGCAGACTGAGAATGTGATTTTACAACTCCAGCCTCTCCAGGGGCTGGGTGGCCAGTGTCTCCTCAGCAGCCTTCTCCCGCAGGAAGCAGAACTGTCTACAACGCTGATGGAGTCACAGTAACCTTCACCCCACTGAGCTCAGGATCTGCAGGGCCACTAAGACCCTGGAGCAACTGCCTTCAGCATCCAAGAGAAGCTGCTAAAGGGATTATGGGTCAATTCATTTTAGACATTTCTTCCAGATGTTCCCGTGGAAAGTTAGGACCACTAAATCAGTGGTCCTCATTCCTGGCAGCACCTGAGTTTCACCTGGGGAACTTTTAGAAAGTGGAACTCGGATGGCAATCACATTAGTTCAGTCTCTGGGTGGGGCTTAGACATCAGCATTCGTAGAAGCTCCCTAGGTGGCTTTGGTGCAGCCAGGTTGGAAACCACTGATCCAACTAATAGAAATGCTAGGTTGGGATCTCTTCCGGGGCATCTCTTTAGGACAGGCTGTGCATGACAGTCCCATAGAGTCAGGGTTCCAAGATGCTCTAGTGGTTTAGGCACTGGTCTTAATTTTCATTTTTTCGCTCTCTTTGAGACCTTAACAAACTCTCTATAGGGCTGGGCACAACGGCTCACGCCTATAATCCCAGCACTTTTTTCTTCTTTTCTCTTCTCTTCTCTTTTCTTTCTTTTTTTCTGAGACAGTCTCGCTCTGTTTGCCCAGGCTGGAGTGCAGTGACACAATCTTGGCTTCCCACAACCTCCACCTCCCAGGTTCAAGCGATTCTCTTGCCTAAGCCTCCAGGGTAGTTGGGACTACAGGCTCTTGCCACTATGCCCAGCTAATTTTTGTATTTTTAGTAGAGACGGGGTTTCACTATGTTGGCCAGGCTGGTCTCGAACTCCTGACTGCGTGATCCTCCCGCCTCGACCTCTCAAAGTGTTGGGATTACAGGCGTAAGCCACTGTGCCTGGCCAACTCCAGCACTTTTAGAGGTCAAGGCAAGAGGATCCCTTGAGTCCAGGAGTTCGAGACCAGCCTGGGCAACATGGCAAGACCTCATTTCAATTTAAGAAAAAACCCAAAACACCCAAGCTCTATAACCTTCATATCCTCATTGACTGATTAAGTGCGGATAATGATATTTGCCCTTCTAACCTCACCAGGCTGTTATCAGGAGAAATGAAGCAATAAATGAGAAATTGTTCTGCAAACTGTCAACGTTATGCAAACATTGCTATTCAGAGTGTGCTCCCAGGTGTGGGAGGTACAGCTGTTATCTGTTGGAGATCACTCCTGAAGTAACATTCCTAGTGCCATGGGTCAGATGGGAATTGGTACAGACATTCCAACTTAGAAGGCAGCCTTTATTGTCTTATAGGCAGGTGCATTTCCTGGGGTGGCAGCCTGGCACTGGTCCCTCCAATCCCAACTTGTGTAGGAGGTACCACAGTAAATGAGTAGAGAGAGTTCAGGGGACTTGAAGGGAAGTGGAGGGCCATCTGGAGAGGGAGGGAACTAAGGACTCCCTGTGGGTTGGCGTCTTCCTGAGGATCCAGGGAGTCACTGTCAAGGAGCCTTAGCAGGGATCTAAGAGCTATGGAACAGCAAAAAGAGGCAAATTATTAAGGAAATTAGTGAAGTCATCGCTGGAACAACAGAGAGGGGACACAGCAGTGCAACATGGGCCCTGGCCTCAGGAAGCTGTCTGATTGGGGCAGATAGGACCAGCCCCCTAGAAGACAGTCACCCATATCAGTTAGGCAGTCATGACTCAGTGTTACTTATCTGAGGCCCAGGTTGCATGAGGGGTTGGGGGTGGGATGGACAGAGCACTGGCTGGGCATCAGGACTGGGTTGGAGTCCTGGCTCCAAACTCTACCACAACCTGACACTGGGCAAGATGGCCCACCTGTGGCGTCCCAGGTTCCTGCCCTGTAAAGACGAGTCTGGGTGTATATCCAGATGGACTGTGAGCACAGCCTGAGTTTGCCCTGTCGAGGTGCTGAGGCCTGGGAGATTGGGGTGAGTAGCTGTGGTCCAGGGAAGATGGGCAAGCTGGACCTTAGATGAGAGGGGATGCTTGGTCAGGCGGAGGTGAGTGGAGAAGGCAGGGCAAGGAAGGGAATATGAGCGGGCAACAAATGGCGTGGACTTGGTGGGGGCAGAGGACGGTGCGAAGTGGCCTTGTTGCGGCCAGAGTGGAGGAAGAGATAAGTGGGAAAGAGTGGAGTCGATTACAGAAGGCCTCGGGAACCAGGCAGAGATGTTTAAATTGGCTCTCTCAGGAAGGAGGGGGCCATGAAGGGATTTAGGGAAGGGTCATGACATGATTATGCTGCATTTTAGCAGGATTAATGTGACCTGGTGCTCAGAATGACTTGGATGGCATGAGGCCAGGAGCCGAGGAGGACAGCCAGAAGACTCTTGTAATATTTCCGGCACAGGGAGATGGACTGGGAGTTGGGAGGTGGCAGTAGGTCAGGCCTAGAGACATTTCTCAGGAAATATTGACAGGCCTTGGGGCCTGGTTGCATTCATGGAGTGGGGAGGAATGAGTCACCTTGAGAAGCAGTTTTCCTCTCAAAGGCCAGGGAAGAGAAAACAGAGGCAGCTTTCCTGCCTGCAAACAGGACATTTCAGGGTAACCTGGCTCTTCCAAGCGTCAGCTTCTCCCTGGCTCCAGCTCAGATAGGAGTTGTAACAACGGGTTGGGCATGGGTGATGGCACCAGCTGGTGGCTGGGTTAAGGGCCATGTTTTTGATTATGCATTAGGCTTATTCAGCCTGCCAAGTGCCAGGCCCTGGGCTTGCATGGGAGGCAGAGCAATTAGCAAAACATAGTCCTCCATCCTCCAGGAGTTTCCAGCCTTGTGAGCTTGGCAGATCTGCAGAACTCAAATGAAATGGCAGTTGAGAACAACCATCTTGTTCTCATTCACTCCATTTTGCTTAATGGCCATGTAGGTAGTTCCAAATGTTTGATGTGTGCCAGAAAATCTCTCTCTTCCTAGTTTATAATTATGATCCAGGGCAAATCCAGGTTTTGTCAGGCTTGAAAATTAAATAAATTGGCACTCTCTATGGAAAATAATTCAAATATAAATATATAAATATCACATTGCTAGGCCCTCCCAGGGCCTAGAAGGGTAGGAATGAAAGTGAGAGTCCCTGAAGCTTTAACCACATTAACTTCTCAGTCAGTTCTATGATACCTACCATTCCTTAAGTGTATATTATGTGCGGGTATTTTGCGTACAGTATTACACAACAATCAAGGGGAGGTGAAGTGGGCATTAATGTCTTCATCTTATGGATGAAGACACAGTCTCAGAGGTGATTTGAGATGCCCCTCTGCATAGGCCCTAAGGCAGGGGGTGGGGACTGTGACCTGGACAGGAAGCTCTGGCCTCAGGACTGCATCTAAGCTCCTCCTTTTCTGTGGGTGATGGTGGCTGTCAGGCCCCTGGGGTTCCTGAACCTACGTCATCCCTCCCTCTGATTTGACTGTACCTTTGCTAGGCCTGGTCAAGGGCTAGGGACTCCTAAAGTCAAGAGCTAGGGTAGAGGTTGGGGGTTGGATCTCAGGGCACCATATGGTGCAGACTTGATTGCAGGAAAGTGACCTATTTAGGCAGAGGGGCTCTATACAACTGGGACCACAGCAAACCCTAGAGGTGAGCACCTGCTTCAAAGACTCACAGATCCAAGCTGTAATCCTAGGTCTACAACTTCCTGGCTGTATAAAGTCCAGCAAGACTGAGGCCTCACTGAGCCTCAATTTCCTTACCTGTCCAATCAGAATAGCAACAACTTGTTTGTATATTTGAGCTCATTACATGTCATTTTGTAAGGCACTAAAGCTCCTGGAGGCTTCAGGAACACAGAAATAATTAATCTAAGAATCCTAAAGTTGCTGTCCTGGTAGCACCTCTAGGGATTCCTCCCATCCTACCTAACTTCCTCTGGGAAAGTAGAAAACGTGGCACCTGGGAGGGGGCGCTGAACCGTGCCCCAAGTCCCAGTGGGCCTGGATGCCCAAGAGCAAGAAGAGGCCCGCAGGATGGGGACAGGCCACGAGCTGTGGCCCAAGTCCCGCCCAGAGGGAGTGCGCCCTGAGGGAGAGCCACCGGAGCCGGTGACTCGGGGGCGGGTGCTCTGGGGTGTCGCTTTGGGTTCAGCAGTACCCAATCTGCCAGCTGGAGATTAGGCGGGGCAGGCCGGGGAGGGGTGATGCACTGCCGCTGAAGACCCAGGTAGGCCGGCGCGTTCGGCCTGGGCGAGGCAGGCGCGGGACCCGGGTGCGAGGATCGCGTAGCGTCCCGGGCTCCCGCTTCCGCCCGCTTTCCACGCCCACTTCTGCAAGTCCCCTCCGGCACCTCCGCGTCCACCGGACTCCTACGGGCGAGCCCTCATTTCCGAGGAGTGGGACCGCCTTCGTGCCCCCGGGGCTGCCAGTCCCTCGACTAGCCCTAGGGGCTTCTCGTCCCGGCCAAGCCGGGCGGTGCCTCCTGCTTGCGCCTCGCACCTCCCCGCCTGGCCCGGCCCGCCCGGGCACGGCGCCGCCACGCGTGAAGGCCCGCATCGGCTCCCTACGTGGGGGACGTGCAGGATGATGCGGGGTCGGGGGGGATTTCGCTGCGTCGCCCGCCCCCTTTCCGGCGCGGGAGGGAGCGGCCGCCGCGACCCGGCTCCCCGGCCCGGACGCCACCGCCCGGCGCTGCAGAGGCGCGCCGCAGCCAATGGGCGTGGAGGAGGTGGGCCGGCTGGCGGCTGTCACCCTCCAGGGGACGGGAGCGCGGAGATCGGGAGCGCGCGAGCTGTCGCCGCGCCCCGAGCCGAGGGGGAGGAGCCGGGGGAGGAGGAGGAGGAGGAGCCGCCGAGCAGCCGCCGGAGGACCACAGCTTGCCAAGGCTGCGGAGGACCGACCGGCTCCACGCCTGCCGCCCCGCGCCCCCGACCGCCAGCATGATCGCCGCGCAGCTCCTGGCCTATTACTTCACGGAGCTGAAGGATGACCAGGTCAAAAAGGTGAGCCCCCACCCGCGCCGCCGCTGGTCCTGGCCGCAGCCTTGCGTTCCGGCATCCGCTTGCCGCCTCCGCCACCTCCGCCACCTCCATCCTCCGGCGCCCGGCCTTCTCCGGGCCAGCATCGAGTTGGACTGCAGGGCGCAAGGAAAGGCTTCGCCTTCGATTCTCCCGGCATTGTCAGTGTCTGTGTCTTTGGGAGGGGGGCAATCGGGCGGAAGACCCCCGAGACTGGGCTGCCTGCTGCAGTGTCCTTGAAACGGGCCCTGGATGTCAGATAGGCCCCCGGGCTGTGCGGGGAGGTGGCCGGTGGGCCCCTCCGGAGGGCCTGTTTGGGAGGGTCCGAGCGCCGTGGGAGGAGGTGTGATCACGGAGATGCTGGGGAGGTGATCGAGCAGCAGGCGGGGGTGCTGGCTGGAGGCCAGGCCTCCCATATTTGGGGTTCCTGGCGGAGGGTGTCGGATGCCCCGGAGAAGCTGTCACCAGACTCTCCCAGTTGTTTGAGCTGCTTGTTAATCTGAGGACGAGGTGACCCGCCCGGCTTCCCGGAACGGGGAGGGGCGGCGAGGCCACCGGAAACTTTGCTCGTAGGCCTCGTGTCTGGAGCTGCACGTCTGAATGGAATTTTTTATTCCTCTTAAGCTGTAATTTCTAGCCAGCACAGGAGCTCAAATAAGAGACTGGTCATTTGAGTTGGGTGGACGCCTGACGCATATGCCTGTGGCATGCTTATTCTAGCACTTGGACGCATGCATCCTCCTGTCCTGAGGTGTTGTTGCCTTTGACATCTTAGTGTAAAATACTGTCCGCTGGCAGGTCTTAAAGGTGTATTTGTCCCTTCTGCCAGCTGTGCTACCATATTTTAAAGAAACAGCCTAAGCTGTAGGGAAAGACGCCCATTTTATCAGTGCTAGGTCTAGTCCAGGCTCCAGGCCCACCCACCCTGAATGTGGTGACGTTATTGCTGGGGTTAGCTGGGATGGACTGGCAAAGCCATCTTGACTTTGGAGTTCAGACAGGTGGAGTTCTACAGGTGAAAGGCAGGAGTGACAGGCCTGGATTTTCTGCCCGGCAAGCCATAGGGTGTTCCTTCCTCTTCCTGTGCATCTAAGACGACTCCCTCATCTGGCACCATAGGAAACAGGCCTGCTGAGGGCAGCGACCTTATCAAGGTCACCCAGTGAGTTAGAAGCAGAGCCAGTCAGGGGGATCCAGGTCTCCCAGTTCCTCCATCCAGGAACTTCACCGGGTTCCTCCCGGAGGTCAGCTTCCAAGAGGGAGTGGGTACTGAGAGACGAAGCCCCTGGAGACCCTGCTGTGATCTTGGATCCCATGATGGGTGGGGACTGCGAGTGAGGTAGGTAGGAGATAGGCTTGGGAATGCCATCTGCTATTGTTCTTTATGGCTTTAAGCACTCTGGGGTTGTCAAACCGTGGCACTCGAAACACTTGCTCCTATGGAGCACCCTGGAGCTTCCTTCTGGCCACTGACTCAGGAGCCGTGTGTGCGGGTGTGTGCATTTCATGAGTTTTCTCCAATGGTGTTGTGCATCACTGATGTTCTTCCCATTGGACCAGGGAGACAGTTCTCCCAGCATGGCAAAAAGTGCCCAGAACAGGCTTCCTGAAGCCAAGAGTTCACTGTCCTCCTGCACGTGGTGTCCTTTATAGCTCAAGACAGTAGGCTGCTGGGCTGGGGGGTGCCTGGGTGACCTTGTAAACCTCCAGTGTGCACACCCACCACCACCCACAACAGACTGCTGGCAGTTGGCTGCCGGTGGCCTCCAGCAGCTGAGCTGGGCTGAGGTTTGGACTCCATTCAGTGGGACATATTTTCTCAGACATACAGTGTCTAGGGCGGGGCCAGAGCTCTCCACTCCTGTGGGTGGCTCAATTCACATCTATGGATGCACAGTCTATCTCCTAGGCCCCTGTAGGTACCTGAGTGTGTGATTCAGTTGACCCTTCCATCCCTCCTCACTCCGAGGTTGGGATTCTGATATTCTTCCCTTCTCTTCCCCCAGAACCTTGCTGGAGGATGGTCTTAAGGCCAAGGTTTCCACCAGATATTGTCAAGGGGATTCTTAAAAACAAGATGTTTGCTTGCATCTCACCACGGACTTCCTATGCTGCTTTCTATAGGGGAGTATGTGGATTCCTGCCAGGGGGTCCACTCGTTTTGCATAGTGGACTGTGTGGCACAGCCATCTGTGGGTGTGGTCGTGGCTATGATTGCGCCACCGCACTCCAGCCTGGGCCTTCTAAGGACAGTGACATAGTGAGTACTTGCTCCAGTGACCTACTCAGCTTTGCCCAAGTGTGCAGATGCTGGGGGACCACATCTGCTCTTCTGGGGTCCAGGACTTCTTAGAGACCAGCTCTTTCCACCTACCACTCACCATATAAAAGGCTAGGTGAAGGTGCGGGACCCCCTTTTCTTCCTATGGGGCTGGACTCTGCCTGCCTCCCAGTGGGGACCTGCTGAGGATGGTTCCCCCACAGCGTGGGCAGCCATGATGATTCAGCCCTCCAGCTGTAGGCAGCCTCCGGGGCTCTGGAGACCTGGCATCCCTCAGTAATCCTCATCTATCTTCTTGCCCTCAGAGCCAGAGGTAGGAGAAGGGAAGGTGGGGACCATGCTGGGGAAGTTTTTGGGATTGCATAGAATCCAAACGTGATCATGAAAAGGGTGTCATTTCTCTCCTCATTGCCTATGAGGCACATCAGTAATTCAACTCCATAAAAATATATCCTGGGTTGAAACAGTTCAGGTGTCTGACTTCCCAACTTGGAACCCCATTATCAGACGGCATCTGCATAAATTGGTTAATGGGTGCTGTTGAAGAGGGTGTCCTGGCATTAGGCTGAGCTAAGCACAAAACACATATATTCCTTTCACTCTTCTAATGCCTTTAGGAGGAAAGGGAGGCATATGTGTGCTTGTGAAGGATTCCATTCATCAGAATCCCAGACATCTGCTAGTTCTGCAGCTAGAGGCTGGGTTCTTTGACCTCTAAGTAACTTTAAACATGCATCTCATCTCGCCAGCTTCTTCCACTCAGTTTAGCCATTAGGAGCTTGGAGCAGGGTGAAGGATTGCATAGTGCTCTGTTTGTTTAGAAAGGGAAGATGGGTCCAGGAAGGTCAGAACTTGGCTTCTAAAGAAAGATTAGACTTCCTTTCCTCCAGGCTTGTCAGAATGGTGAGCAAATGCCAGTGGATTTTCTCTGGGTGAGATCCCCATAACGCTAAGTGATTTCCACTAGTAGGTGAGCAAACAGGTGTGATTTGTCCAGTGGCCGAACTCAGGAGTCCTTGAGTACTTGGCCCAGGAAGACAGGGGAGAGTAGGCTTAGCAGAGTAGGCTGCCCAAGGTACATTCCTTAGAGCCCATGTGTTCCAGCTGCAAAAGCAAGCATTAAAAAAAAAAAAAAGGCCGATGCAGTGGCTCACGCCTGTAATCTCAGCACTTTGGGAGGCCAAGGCGGGTGGATCACCTGAGGTCGGGAGTTCGAGACCAGCCTGACCAACATGGAGAAACCCCGTCTCTACTAAAAATACAAAATTACCTGGGTGTGGTGGTGCATGCCTGTAATCCCAGCTACCTGGGAGGCTGAGGCAGGAGAATCACTTGAACCTGGGAGGCAGAGGTTGCGGTGCGCCAAGATCACGCCATTGCACTCCAGCCTGGGCAACGAGAGTGAAACTTTGTCTCAAAAAAAAAAAAAAAAAAAAAAAAGCCCATTCATTATTGCTCAGGGGTGAGAGAGGGGAGAGTTAGAAAATTGTGAAAAACCTGGCCGGGCATGGTGGCTCATGCCTGTAATCCCAGCACTTTGGGAGGCTGAGGCAGGTGAATCATGAAGTCAGGAGTTCGAGACCAGCCTGACCAATATGGTGAAACCCCGTCTCTACTAAAAATACAAAAATTAGCTGGACATGGTAGCGTGTGCCTGAAGTCCCAGCTACTCGGGAGGCTGAGGCAGGAGAATCGCTTGTACCCGGGAGGTGGAGGTTGCAGTGAGCCAGGATCATGCCACTGCACTCCAGCCTGGGCAACAGAGTGAGACTCTGTCTCAAAAAAAAAAAAAAAAAAAAAGAAAATTATGAAAAATCTGTGGGTTCTTGCAGTGGCAAAGAAAAAAAAGAAAAAATTATGAAAAGTCAGCCTGGGCAACGAAATGAAACCTCATCTTAAAAAAATTGTTTTTTTAGCCTGCTTTGGTGGTATGCACACACCTGTAGTCACAGCTACTCAGGAGGCTGATTGAGCCCAAAAGATTGATCCCAAAACAGTGAGCTGTGATGCTATGATTGTGTTACTGCACTCCAGGCTGGATGATAGAGCGAGACTCTGTCTCAAAAAAAAAAAAAAAGAAAGAAAATTTTGAGAAGTGTCTCATAACCTCTCAATTCTGATGTTGTACAAATATTCAGTGAGAGCTTCTTGGTGAATCTTTATTTTATAATTCCTGCCTCTTCTACCTTAGATACTCCTAGGGTTTCTCCCAAGAGAGGCCCCATCACTTTATCTGGTTGGATAGTTTGGGAATGTCGTGAAGGAATAAACTGGCAGGCAGTGTGGCTGTGAGGTGCTTTCACATCTGGCCAAGCTGTGCCATGCTCCCACGCTCCTACTGTTCTCCGGAGAAGACATAGGCAGCTTTCCCCTTACAAGACTGATTTGGCATGACTGGGACTGTCTGTGTGTGTCTGCAGTCAGGGATTCCTGGAGGACAGATTTAGCCACTGGAATCAGCTCTGAGCATGCTTGAGAAGGTCCAGGGAAGACATGGATAAAGACAGGGAGCTGTATCCCTCCGCATCCAGGAATCAGTTGTGGTCAGACTGCTGGCACCTGCTTATTGATTTGTTTTTATTTTTTTATAGAGACAGGGTCTCACCATATTGCCCAGGCTGGTCTTGAACTCCTGGGCTCAGGCAGTCCTCCCACCTTGGCCTCCCTAAGTATGCTTATTGATTTGAAAACCCTGAAGATCAAATCTGATCACAGGAGCTCAATCATTTCTTTAAAAAATGTTTGATTTTTTTTATTATGTGCAGAGGACTGTGCTAGGCTGGGGTGACAACTATAAACAAGGCAGAAATGGTCCCAGTTCTCATGGAGCATAAAATATTTGCTGGCCGGGCGTGGTGGCTCATGCCTATAATCCCAGCACTTTGGGAGGCCAAGGCAGGCTGATCATTTGAGGTCAGGAGGTCGAGACCAGCCTGACCAACATGGTGAAACCCCGTCTCTACTAAAAATACAAAAAAGGTGGCCAGACGTGGTGGCTCATTCCTGTAGTCCCAGCTTCTTGGGGGACTGAGGCAGAAGAATCACTTGAACCTGGGAGGTGGAGGTTGCAGTGAGCTGACACTCCAGTCTGGGTGACAGAACGAGACTCCATCTAAACAAAAATAATAATAAAAAAAATAAAGTATTTGCTGTGTTACATATGCAAAGCGTATGGGCTATGAGGGCCCACAGCGTGGTGTGGTCATACCTTGGGTGGGAAATCCCTAGGCTAGGAACTGCTTACAGCTAGGCTGCAGATGTCAGCTCCTTAAGTGCTTCAGGAAGCTGCTCCCATCCCCAGTTCTGGGGATGTGTTAGTCTGTTTGGAGTCGCAGGACAGGTGCCCACTGCCTTCTGGCCTAATAAACCTTAACAACGGGATCTTTTGAAACCACTTAATAATATACACTGGGTTGTGTTCATTGTATATGATCTTAAAGAAAAATAGGTAAAAATTTTACAGTTTGATAGGTCTTGATTTCTGGAAATAACGTTGACTTCTGGTAAACAGTACACATCAGGGATATTATACTTAGAAACTTCGTAAGGTGGAGTCAAATTAATTGTCACAAAAATGTGTATTTTCTTTTTTCTTTTTTTTTTTTTTTTGAGATGGAGTCTTCGCTCTGTCGCCTAGGCTGGAGTGCAGTGGCATGATCTCAGCTCACTGCAAGCTCCGCCTCCTGGGTTCTCGCCATTCTCCTGCCTCAGCCTCCTGAGTAGCTGGGACTACAGGCGTCCACCACCACGCCTGGCTAATTTTTTGTATTTTTAGTAGACATGGGGTTTCACCATGTTAGCCAGGATGGTCTCGATCTCCTGACCTCGTGATCCGCCTGCCTCGGCCTCCCAAAGTGCTGGGATTACAAGTGTGAGCCACCGTGCCCGGCCATGTATTTTCTTATTCTTTGTTTTTGAGATGGAGTTCTGCTCTGTTGCCCAGGCTGGAGTGCAGTGGTGTGATCTCGGCTCATTGCAAACTCTGTCTCCTGGTTTCAAGCGATTCTCCTGCCTCAGCCTCCTGAGTAGCTGGGATTACAGGTGCCAGCCAATGCCTCTGGCCTGCATTTTTTTTTTTTTTTTGAGATGGAGTCTCACTCTGTAGCCTGGGTTGGAGTGCAGTGGCGTGATCTCAGCTCACTGAAATCTCTGCCTCCTGGGTTCAAGTGATTCTCCTGCCCGCCTCCTGGGTTCAAGTGATTCTCCTGCCTCAGCGCGCCCCCCCTCCCCCGCCCCGCCTGCCCCCTAGTAGCTGGGATTACAGTCGCCTGTCACCATGCCTGGCTAATTTTTGTATTTTTAATAGAGACTGGGTTTCACCATGTTGGCGAGGTTGGTTTCGAACTCCTGACCTCAAGTGATCTGCCCGCCTCGGCCTCCCGAAATGCTGCGATTACAGGTGCCAGCCACTGCCCCGGGACTGCATTTTTTTTTTTTTTTTTTTTTTTTGAGACGGAGTCTCACTCTGTCGCCCGGGTTTTAGTGCAGTGGCACAATTTCACGTCCCTGCAACCTCTGCCTGCCAGGTTCAAGTGATTCTTCTGCCTCAGCCTCCCTAGTAGCTGGGATTACAGGTGCCTGCCGCTACACCCAGCTAATTTTTTGTATTTTTAGTAGAGATGGGGTTTCACCATGTTGGCCAGGCTGGTCTTGAGTTCCTGACCTCGTGATTCACCCGCCTCGGCCTCCCAAAGTGTTGGGATTACAGGTGTGAGCCACCGTGCCGGGCCGCTTTTTTTTTTTAATGGCTTGTCGTCTCTGGGCATCCTGGAACACTTCGTGAGTGTCATGTCAGGTATGAATTATATATATAATTGAGATTACACTATAAATGTTTCTGCACACAACTATACTAACATATGTGTAGGTGTGTGTATGCTTTCATATGCTCTTTCAAAAGCCTCAGTGAGGTTGTCGGTACAGGAAGTATTATTCCTGGGCTTCCCAGCACGGCTCCCGCCCCAGGGCATCCTGCCGCCTGCTTTGTGTGTTGCAGACAGAAGGCAAGCAATTTATTCCCCATTTAGAAACAGAGACTGAAGGCCCATCCAGAGGAGATAAAACATTTTTCTAAGGTGGAAAGAAAATCAGGAATAGGATTCAGAGGGCTCTTCTTGCTTCCTCTGTTTCCTTCTTTTAGAAGAAAAACCTGTCCTTGTTGATTTTAATGTTTTACCTTGGAACCTGTATTTTAATACTGTCCCTCACAAATCAATACATTTGAGTTAATTTTTTATTATGAAATATTTGAGGCACATAAAAGAAGATTGAGGTTCACATAAACACCTCTGAGTCTGCTACTCAGCTTGAGAAGTTATAGACACAATTACAATTACATTACAGACACAGTTGAAGCCCTTTCTGTGCCATCTCTGAGACAGTTTGCTGCTTCTCCCTTCGGAGGTGACCTCTGTCCTGAATTTGGTGTTATCTTTTCATGCATGTTTTTACGCTTTTATTACATATGCATGTGTCTATAAACAGTATATGGTATTGCTTTATAGATATATGGTTTTGACCTTTTGTAAATGGTGCTATACTGACTGTGTTTAAGCAATATATGGTATTGGTTTGTGTGGTTTTAAACTCTTTTTTTTTTTTTTTTGAGATGGAATCTCGTTCTGTTGCCCATGCTGGAGTGCAGTGGCGCAGTCTCAGCTCACTGCAACCTCTGCCTCCTGGGTTCATGCAATCCTTCTGCCTCAGCCTCTTGAGTAGCTGAGATCATACCTGGCTAATTTTTTTGTATTTTTAGTAGAGGTTTCACCATGTTGGTCAGGCTGGTCTCAAACTCCTGACCTCAAGTGATCCGCCTGCCTAGGCCTCTTTCCAAAGTTCTGGGATTATAGGCGTGAGCCCCCACACCCAGCCAGTTTTAAACTCTTATAAATGGTGCTATACTGTACGTATCCTTCCGCCATTTACTTTCTTTTAGCTCAACATTTTATTTTTGAGATTTAAAAAATGTTGATCTACGTAACTGGTTCATTAAACTGCTCTGGTTTCTTACAGAGTATAAAAGCTCCACAGTTAATTCATCTATTCTGCTTTTGATGGGCATTTGTGTTTCTAATGTTTCAAGTGACAAACAATGCCTTGGTGAACTTTCTCTAGAACAACTCATTCAGCGCATGCACAAGTTTCTCTAGGCTCTAAGCTGTGTACCTAGGGCTGAGATTACCAGGTGGAGAAATGTGTGCATTTTCCCATATACGAGATTCTGCCAAGTTGCCATCCGTGGTCATGCCAGTTCACACTCCCATCGGAAGTATGTGCAGGTTGCCTTTGTTCCACACCAACCCTTGTTATGGTCAAACCTTTGCAAATTTGTAATAAATGAGTTTTAGTCTGTTTCCTTCCTCAGTCGTTTCCATTCACATCACAGTATTTGAGCTGTGTTTAAAATTAGCCCATTTCCTGAGTTACCTTATCAGAGTCCTTGCTTCAGAGTCCCACGGAGTGAAGTTGACAGCTCCGTGGACTGCTGCTGCTGAGATATCTGCACTGGGGAGGGGTAGTTTATGCAGGGAAAGGCTTAGGATGGCTCTCCCTGGCCCCTGGTGCTGTGGGGTGACTCCGTTAAGCTTTTCTGGGAATTGAAACACACATTTGTGAGCTTTCACTTGCACACACTTTCTCTCTTCCTGGGTGGATCTGACCCGGGTAGGGCAGACTTATCCGTTGCATAAATGTGCCCAGCTCTGCTCAGAGAAAACTGAAGCCAGCAGCCTCTCAGACTGTCTTCCGTAAAAGGAGATGGTGGCTGTACCCACGTGGCAGGGAAAACTGAACCGTGAAGTCCGCGGCTCAGCCCTTTGCACACAGAAGCTGAGCTGTCCCTGTGCGAGGCAGAAAATGTCGGCTCTTGTTCATCTTGAGTCTATGCCTGATTACAGGCCCCAGACTCGGAGACCTCGAGGGTGCCTTACAGGGAAGGGGACATTCAGTGCCTACTAGGCGCCCGGCTTTTCTTTTTCTTAGCAGGGGTCTTATTTAATCATTTCTAGTACTCATATGAACCAAAGCCAACGTTCATTATTGTATTCGTTGCCATGTACTGTGCTAAAGGCATCGTGAGCCTTTGCTTAGTTCATACCCACAACGCCCTTGTGAGGTGGGTGTGATTTCAGACTGTGAGGCCCTGATAGTGAACGATAGAGCCAGCATTCAGCCTCATCAAGGCTGATTGCAGAGCTCCTGCTTTTATTATTTTCTCAATTGAGTTATAATTCACCTACCATGAAATGCATCATTTGTACAGTGTACAATTCAGTGGTTTCTAATACATTTACAAGGTTGTCCAAGCATCACCACCATCTAATTCCAGAATATTTTCATCACCCTCCAGAAAAACTACCTGTTAGCAGTCACTTCCCATTTCTCCCTCCACCTACATTCTGGCAACCACTAATCTACTTTTTTTTTTCTTTTTTAATGGATTTGCCTCTTATGGACATTTCATATAAATGGAATAATATAAAATGTGGCCTTTTGTGTCTAGCCTCTTTTACTTAGCATAATGTCTTCAAGGTTCATCCATGTAGTAGCATGTGTCAGCACTTCATTCGTTTTTATTGCTGAATACTATTCCATTCCATTGTATTTATCTACTACATTTTGTTTGTCCATTTGTCAGTTGACGGGCATTTGGACTGCTTCCACTCTTTTTTTTTTTTTTTTTGAGATGGGGTCTCGCTCTGTCGCCCAGGCTGGAGTGCAGTGGCGCAATCTCGGCTCACTGCAAGCTCCGCCTCCCAGGTTCACGCCATTCTCCTGCCTCAGCCTCTCTGAGTAGCTGGGACTACAGGCGCCCGCCACCACGCCCAGCTAATTTTTTGTATTTTTAGTAGAGACGGGGTTTCACCGTGGTCTTGATCTCCTGACCTCGGGATCCGCCCACCTCGGCCTCCCAAAGTGCTGGGATTACAAGCGTGAGCCACCGCGCCCGGCCTGACTGCTTCCACTCTTTTTGGCTGTTATGAATAATGCTGCTCTGAACATTTGTGTGTGAATTTTTTTGTATGGGCATGCTTTCTTTCTTTCTTCTTCTCTTTTTTTTTTTTTTCAGACGGAGTCTTGCTCTGTCGCCAGGCTGGAGTGCAGTGGCGCAATCTTGGCTCAGTGCAACCTCTGGCTCCCGGGTTCAAGTGATTCTCCTGCCTCAGCCTCCCAAGTAGCTGGGACTACAGGTGCATGCCACCATGCCCAGCTAATTTTTGTATTTTTAGTAGAGATAGAGTTTCACCATGTTGGCCAGGATGTTCTTGATTTCTTGACCTTGTGATCCACCTACCTTAGCCTCCCAAAGTGCTGGGATTACAGGTGTGAGCCACCGCGCCCGGCCAGACATGCTTTCGTGTCTCTTGGGTGTATACGTAGGAATGAATTCCTTGGAGAGCCCCTGCTTTTAATCGATTTGAGGAGGAAGGCATCAACTCCATTCAGAAATGAGCAAACGAAGGCCCACCAGGTGGTGAATTGACTTACTGATGACCACACAACTCATGAATGACGGGGATAGGAACACTACTGCTGATCCCCTGATTCAGAAACCCATGTTCTTTCCACTATTACACCCAACTCTCATTGTGCAGTTTAGGGAAACAGATGCAAGGAGGGAAAGACTGGGGTGGGAGAGGGGTGGAATCGGAATCGGCTTAGGATCCTCCAGGTTCCCTGTCCCCCAACTCCTGCCCCTCCCCAGCACCAGCACGGTGTCTCCTGCCTGTGCCTGCTGCCCCACCCCTAGCCCCATTTGCTTAGTGTTGATGAGCCCCTTCCATTTGGGAAGGAAATGGATCCAATAAGGTCATTAACAGTGAAATGTTAGGGATTTGCCCTGTTTTTCAAATCTCCCTTTTCATTTGTCTCCCTCCTCCCATTCTTGTTTGCATTTAAAAGAGGACCCCCAGGAGGGCAATGCTTAACCTGCATGAAAACCCCCTCAATGCTCCTTGTGATGCCCACTCCTAGCCTCTGCCTGGGGGTACTGTAAGCAGCTGTCGATTCCATCAATTGATTGACGCATGGGGCTTGTGTTCAGCCATGTTATTCACCCAGACCTCATGTCCCTGATGTCTCCTGGTGCCTTCTAGGACCCTGTCTGGGTGGGTGTGGTGAGTGAAGTAGGAGACCCAGGCTACTGCTGTGATAAAGACACTGCCTCACCTTTACAAAGTTCTGCTTCATTTATAAAATACTTGATTTAATCAGATGCTTACTTTAGTTGAATCCTTCCATCAAGCTTGGATGTAGGAATTTCTTCCTGCATCTTACATATGGGGCAGGTGAGGCCCAGGAAGTGGAATTCATGTGATATTGGTGGCCAGAAAGCAGAAGAGCTAGGATGGGGACACAGACCTCCCTAATGCCAATGGGCAATTCTTGCCTTGCCTGCAGAACCAGAACTGTGGTCCAGGGCTCCAGACTCCAAAGCCACTGATGGCGTTCCAGGACATACTATCCCCAAATAGTAATATGGCATTTGAGAAAACAGTAGAAGCAGGAAGGTCTCTCACCTTTCCCCTCCCTTCTTCCTTGATGCAGACTCTCATTCAAGAAGGTGTCTACCCTATACCCAGAAGAAAGGGACATCCTTATCTCTGGAGATACAGGGACACAGAGAAGAATCTGAACAAACAGGGCCTGCTAAGTTCTCTTCAGTTTATCACTATTAGATCATATCCCTTTTCTCCAGTCACACTTCTTCATGATCATCCACTTCTTCATCAAACCTGACATAGAGAAATATGCAGACTTACCTGTTTCTTTTCTTTTCTTTTTTTTTTTTTTTCTGAGACAGTTCTCGCTATGTCGCCCAGGCCGGAGTGCAGTGGCGCAATCTCGGCTCACTGCAGCCTCCACCTTCCTGGTTCAAGCAGTTTTCCTACCTCGGTCTCCTGAGTAGCTGGGATTACAGGCATGCGCCACCACACCTGGCTAATTTTTGTATTTTTGGTAGAGATGGGGTTTCACCATGTTGACTAGACTGGTCTTGAACTCCTGGCCTCAAGTGATCTGCCTGCCTCAGCCTCCCAAAGTGCTGGGATCACAGGCATGAGCCGCCACACCCGGCCAGAGTTACCTGTTTCTTTGGACCTTCATATCCTTATGAAGGCTTCTGCGTCACCTAAAAACTTAGATTAATTTGTATGCATTGTTCTTGTTACTCTGTCTTTTGTTATAGGGGCCTCAGCCATAAACCTAAGATGGGAAGGAAGGATATTTCTTTTCGGCTACCGCGTGTTCTACATTGCAGCGGTCTTCCTCATAGAAACTGTCACCCAAGGCTCTGATAATGGAGATATGTCAGAAATGCTAGGGCTGTGTGTCCAGAATAGTAGGCGCCAGCCATAGGTGGCTGTTGAGCTCTTAAAATGTAGCAAGTCTGATTTGAGATGTGCTGTGGCATATAAACTCCACACAGGTTTTCAAAAATTTCATGTGACACAAAGAATATGAAATAGCCCGTTAATAGTTTTCTAGTATTGGCTGGGCATGGTGGCTCACACCTGTAATCCTGGCACTTTAGGAGGCTGAGGCCAGAGGATCACTTGAGCCCAGGAGCTTGAGATCATCCTCGGCAATATAGCGAGACCTCATCTCTACAAATAATTAAAAACATTAGCTGGGTGTGGTGGCATACATCTATGGTCCCAGCCACTTGGGAGTCTGAGGTGAGAGGATTGCTTGAGCCCAGGAGGTCAAGGCTGCAGTGAACCATGATTGACCCACTGCACTCCAGCCTAGGTGATGGAGCAAGACCCTGTCTCAAAAAAAAAAAAATTTTTTTTCTGATATTGATTAGATGTAGAAACAACATTTTGGATATACTGGGTTAAATAAAATACATTATTTCACTTGGGAGGCTGAGGCAGAAGGATTGCTTTGATTGTTTGAGGCTGTAGTGAGCCTTGATTGCACCACTGCACTGCATTCTGGGTGACAGAGATTATCTAAAAAAAAATTAATTTCATCTGTTCTTTTTAAATGTGGCTAGTAGAAAATTTAAAATTGCATATGTGGCTCATATTATCTTCCTGTTGGACAGTGCTCTGCTAGATGGTAAATTCCATGGCTCAGGAGTTTGCACTCTGCATTTAAAGCAGTGGGTTTCTGGGCATCCTTGGGCCTCAGTTTCCTCATCTGTAAGCTGCAGTTTCCTCATCTGGAATCCATTATCTCGAAAGGACCCATCCAGCTTGAGCAGTATTGTGAGGTGACTATCAAGTTCCCTAGGCCTCATTTTCTTTCTTTCTTTTTTTCTTTTTTTGAGACAGAGTCTTGCTCTGTCATCCAGGCTGGAGTGCACTGGCGCAATCTTGACTCACCGCAACCTCTGCCTCCCTGCTTCAAGTGGTTCTCATGCCTCAGCCTCTCTAGTAGCTGGGATTACAGGAGCGCCGCACCACACCCAGCTAACTTTTTTTATAGTTTTAGTAGAGACGGTTTTCACCACGTTGGCCAGGCTGGTCTTGAACTGGCCAAGTGATCCACCCACCTCAGCCTCCCAAAGTGCTGGGATTACAGGTGTGAGCCACTGCACCCGGCCTGGCCCCTGTTTCATCTGTCAGATGAGGTAAATGATTCCCGCCTTGTTCTCTGCCCCCACTTTTCAAATGAGAGAAAGGACGAGGAAATACTTGGAAAGTGTACAGAACTGTGCAAATGCCAGGTGTTGTCATTGTTACTCACCCAGCTCACACCTGTAGACACCTTGAGTAGCCAGGTGGAGGACGGCAGCTTCCTGGCTAACAGAGTAGGCAGACAACAGAGCCCTGAGCCTGGGCAGGGGTCCTGAGTGCCATTCTGCCTTTGCCTTGGATTGTGTGAGAGCTCTTGGACCATCTGCATGTCTGTGTGCCCTGGCCAAATGGACAGATGAAAATGACACCATGAGTTGCTGAAATGCCATGTTCTGAGGACTCTAAAATGTCACGGAGCTCCTGTGTATGGTATGTGAGGCCAGAAGGCAGTTTTCATGATTGCTGTTTTACTGATGGAAATACACAAGAGATCGAAGTGACTTGCTCAGGGTCATAGAGGGAGGCATTGCCCTTGGCCGAGGCTTGAGGTCTTTCAATTTCTAGCTCAGTCCAGTCCCACCTCTGCAGTATCTACAAGCCACGGCATTGGGGTTTGGTTGTCTCATAGTGAAAGTAAACTTGTCTACACTCAGATCCTTTTCTCCCTGTTGTCGGGAGGTGCTGGGACAGTGGGAATTGTGAGACTGGAGGTCCAGAGGCTGGCTGTTTGCTAAGCCATCCACCAGGAGGCTGAGAAGTAAGCCTGTTGTGCCTGCCCTGCCACATTCCAGGGCTGTTCTGTTCTCCCCGGAGGGAATGGGGGCCTGCTTTATTTTTAGCTAGTTCAGTGTGACAGCCTTGTTCTCTTTCTGGGCAAGGACTTGGCCACTTTTACCAGTCAGGATGCTCCTTTTAGAACCTCCAGGGCCTACTCAGGTTCTCCTAGGAAGAGGGGGCCAAGGGAAGGGGAGCTGAAGTTGGAGTGCCACTCTGCTTGCTGGGGGCCTGGGGCATTTGGCTTAACTGCACAGCCCTAGGTTCCACCTACTTCATGTGGGGTTCATAACAGCTACCTTATGCATTGTGCAGATTTGGATGGAGGAGCTTAAAGCACCCAGCGTGGGCCCTGTCCACATTCACGTTGCTAGAACCTCAGTTTCTTCATCAAGAATGGGGATCCCAGCTGGGCGCAGTGGCTCACGCCTGTAATCCCAGCACTTTGGGAGGCTGAGGCGGGCAGATCACAAGGTCAAGAGATCAAAAGCGTCCTGGCCAACATGGTGAAACCCCATCTCTACTAAAAATACAAAAATTAGCTGGACGTGGTGGCGTGCGCCTGTAGTCCCAGCTACTCAGGAGGTTGAGGCAGGAGAATCGCTTGAACCCGGAAGGTGGAGGTTGCAGTGAGCTGAGATTGCGCCACTGTACTCCAGCCTGGTGACAGAGTGAGACTCTGTCTCAAAAAAGAAAACAATGGAGATCCCATTTTCCTCATGATTTGTTGTGTGTAAACAGAGTTCATTGAAACAGAACCAACAGTTTACACATGCTGAGAGACACGTATGAACTTGGAAGAAGAGACCAGGCAAGGCTGTGTCCCCAGGACGGGGTTTTTGAGTGCCTGAGGGATGGTTTTGGCTTTGGTGATGATCTCACACAGACCTGTCACTGAGGAGCCCTGCAGTGGAATTGATTATCCCAGACACAGTTCCTCTGGTAGCTTGCAGGTGACTCAGCTTGAATAAAGGAGTGGGAATCCTGATTATCTTTAGGCCCCTCTGTCCCTCTGGGCCTCGGCCATGCAGTGGTGAAGTGGTGAGGGAAAGGCAGGGGTTAGAAGTGCCTGGAACTCTGTACCTTAGAGAGAGCCTGAAGTGAGAGGCTGCTGCCGGGGAAGAAGGGCTGGGCCATTCGGGGAAGTCTCCGGGCCTTATCTGAGCCAGCAAACCCTCTGAGACCTCCCTAGGCTAGTCGTCACCGGAGGCCTCCCGCCCAGCATAGGAGCCACCCAGCCTGGCCCAGGAGCCACCACGTGGTGCCTCCTAGGGCTCCTGGGCACACAAAGGGCCCAGAGGGCATGGCTCCTGTACCCCTGGCACTCATGGTCTAGCTGGTGGTGTGGACCATGCATGTGTCCCTGCAACGCCCAGGAAAGACACACACCACGAAGTGTCTCCCAGGCAGATCGACTCCTACATAGTGAACACCTAAGGCCGAGGGGATGCTGAGGAGAGGAGTGGACGGTGTGGGGTGGGGCGGATCATGGCATGTGCTCCTGAGAAGGTGAGTTGGGAGGTGAGCTTTGGGAGGAAGAAGGAGCTGGGGACAGAGAGGCCCAGGAGGCAGACTGGACGGGGCTCTGTGAGGAAGGACCTTTGAGGTGATGAGCCACCATCAGGGTGCTGGGGGTTAGTGGTTGCTTTAGGGACCCCACTAGATCAGGGCTGCCTCCCCTCATGGCCATTTCCCTCCCTGCTCAGAGACCGGCTGCCGAGAGCAGGACAGAAACTAGGTTCCCGGCTGCCACCCGCACTACTGAGGTGGGGCTGGGCAGCGGCAGAAGCCATGTGCAGGCAGGAAGAGGAGTCCGGGGCTGCTGGGCGGGCACAGACCACGGTGCGGGCCCAGGCTCTCAGCTTGCTATGGCTGTTGAACTTCCTTCCCAGACTGTGTGAAAGGGGAAGGAGCAGATCGGACAGCTTGTGGTACTGATCCCAGCTGGAGGGAAGAAGAGGCCTCCTGGAGGTCACACTGGAGTGGCGTGCTTTCGGCAAGGCCGGGCAGCCATGCTGTTCTGGGGTGGCTGGAGCTGTGGCGGTGATGCCCCCTGTAGTACCGCATCTCCCTCTCCAGGAAGCCCCTGGCCCTGGCTTTCCCTGGACTGAGAGGATAGAGCACAGGACCAGGAATCAGGGAGCTTGCTGTCCACCCCAGTCTCTGCAAGTATGTCGCCCTGGCCAGTTGAGGAACCTCCTGGCCCCTCATTCTTGCCCAGGGCGTTGGAAGTGATGGTACCTGCTCTGCTTCTGCAGACAGGATGCTGTAAGGACCAACAGGTAAAAGCGCTGTGCAAAGTAGAGAGGCCTTTATAAGTCAAAGTCATAGGAGCACACCCACGTGACAGATGGGAAGACTGAGGTGCCCACAGGATGGCAGAGCCAGAAGTCAAATGCAGGTGTCTACATGGCCCCAACTGTGCCCTGTCATCGGATCAGGAGGGGTCCTGAGGAAGTCTTTAGTATGGCTCTGCTAGTTTGAGTCTTAGAGAGTGTCCGCAGGAAATAGGAAGCGGGAAGTAGGTTTTTAAAGAAAAAAGTGTTTATGATATAATTCCATTTTTGTAAAACAAAAAGAACCATCCATCTCTGTATGTATGAGTGCTTGTTTAGGGAGGAAGATAGTCCTAGTACATAGAGCTCTAAAGCCCTTGTACATAAAGCAGTGATATCTCTGGGAGACTGGGGGAAGAATTAATGATTTTTACTTTTATGCATTTTTATGATGTTGGAATATATTTTACAGTAAGTATATATTACTGTTATTGCTTCTTTATTGTTGTTTTTTTGAGATGGAGTTTCGCTCTTGTTGCCCAGGCTGGAGTGCAATGGCACAATCTCGGCTCACTGCAACCTCCGCCTCCTGGGTTCATGTGATTCTTCTGCCTCACCCTCCCAAGTAGCCTGGATTACAGGCATGCGCCACCACGCCCAGCTAATTTTGTATTTTTAGTAGGGACGGGGTTTCTCCATGTTGGTCAGGCTGGTCTTGAACTCCCGATCTCAGGTGATCCACCTGCCTTGGCCTCCCAAAGTGCTGGGATTACAGGCACGAGCCACTGCTCCCGGCCTATTATTGCTTCTTTAAAAAAAAACAATGAAACAGTGCAAATGTTTCAGAGTAGTTTTGTTAGAATCTTTCATTTGCCATTTTTTCAGGCATATTGCCTCCCAGCTTTAGTTTTCTACCAATGGGTCAATAGCATTTGTGGTAGATGCCTTTTTTTTTGTTTTTTGTCTTTTTTGAGATGGAGTCTCGCCTTGTTGCCCAGGCTGGAGTGCAGTGGTGCAATCTCAGCTCACTGCAACCTCTGCCTCCTGGGTTCAAGTGATTCTCCTGCCTCAGCTTCCCGAGTAGCTGGGATTACAGGCATCTGCCACCACACCCAGCTAATTTTTTTTGTATTTTTAGTAGAGTTGGGGTTTCACCATGTTGGCCAGGCTGGTCTTGAACTCCTGACCTCTCAAGTGATCCACCCACCTCGGCCTCCCAAAGTGCTGGGATTACAAGCGTGAGCCACCGCGCCTGGCCGGTAGATGCATTTTTCAGGCATTGAGATGAAAGGAGTTAGGGGTACATGATTATGTCACTTAGGGATGGGAGGGAGGGAAATGACACTTGATGCTTACTTTGTTTCTGCACATTAAAATCATCCCCATAACCCTCTGAAGTGGAGTATTATCTCCATCTTAAAAGTGAGACTCAGAGAGATTAAGTAACTTGTCCAAAGTCACACAGCTAATAAATAGGATTTGAACCCAGCTCTCTGTCCACAGCCCTGTGTTCTTTCCACCACGTGAGGAAAATGGAAATGCTTAAGGTGAAGCCCAAATGGGAGGTTACGAGCCCTGGAATCTAGACCCAACTGCCATTTATAAACTCCTCAACTTAGCTTGAATCATGGGTCTGTTTCCTCTCCTAGATAATGGAGATAATGATGTCTTTCCTGCCTACTTCACTGGGCTGCAGTGACAGGAGAAAGGGAACTAGCATTAAAGCACCTGCTTCCTGCCTGGCACTTGGCATCCACAAGCTCATTTAACTTCTTTCTACACAGTTCAAATGGGATAATATATGTGAAGGTTCTGTGTCTGAAGGGCCAGTGCACATGTGAGCCATTGCTAATCGCGATGTTAATAAGCACCCAGGACCCATTCTCTTTGAGTCAGTGTCCTTAGCAAAGGGAAGTGAATTCTGATGTTGAAATCTCTGTCCTCCCCTAAGCTAACATCTTTCTTAACCCTTCAGGGTGCACGTCACAATTTCCTTTTGTAAGTGGAGCGCCTCGCTTGGAAAGTTCATTTTAAAGGCCTGCGCCAGCAGCTTCAGTCACGCCTGCTGTTCTGCAGCATTCTCGATCCTCACGGCAGGGTAGATGAGAGAGGGTGTGAAATTTTCCATGGCTGTGCCCCCTTCCACGGGGTGGGGTGAAAATGGCTGGGATGGTTACCAGTGGTTACTAGTGCCTCCTGCTGTGACCGGCCTGTTCACTTGGGCATGTCCAATCTTGAGTTTGTGTTTTGTGCATGTTCTGTCGGGAGCAGGAGGTGGGGCTGGAGTCGGGCACAGAAATGTTTGTGAGTTGATTGCGGTGCTAGGCCGTTGAGTTCTTTCCTTGGCTGGAGGGCTCTGAGCCAGGGAAGCTTGGCGAGGCTGTGTGTTCTCTGCTGATGACATGTCTTCCTGCTCTGTGGGGGTCCAACTTTGGGAGCCACTGAGAGCTTCAAGGCCCCCTTGGTCCACAAGAAGGAGAATCCAGGACAAGTGTCTGGAAAGTGTTTGAGCAAGAGCCCCCGCCCTGTGCAGCCAGTCTGGCTACCCTCATAGGAAGGGCTCTTCCCTCTGGGCAGTGGTGGACAGAGGCCCTGGAGGCTGGATGCGGGTTCTCAGGCAAGAGTCTGAGGGACCCAGCTCGGTGTCTGATGTCTGGTGTCTGGGACCGGGCGCCTTCCCATTTCCATCCCAGCCTGACCAGAGTCCCACATGTTCGTCTCAGGCACTGTGTTTGAGAGTGAGCATTTGAGGGCCTGGGTTTCTGTCATGACTCCTGGGAACCTCTGTCTTCTGATAGATGGTCCACAGACCGAGGCTTGCAGTGGAAGCAGCTGAAAGTGGTGCTGTGCGGTGTCCTCTCCATCTCCCAAATGGAGGGTGGGGAAGGATTCTTCGGGCACCGATGTTTTCCTGGAGCAGTAAAGCAGCGGTGATTTGGAGGCAGCACCTAAGAGAAGGGGACAGGATTATGGAGATGTGAGTGTGTGTGAGTGTGAATGTGTGTGAGTGTGTGTGTGTGTGTGAGTACTTGTGTGTGTATGTGTGTGAGTGTGTGAGAGTGTGTGTGTGAGAGTGTGTGTGTAGAGAGAGAGGGAAGAGGGGAAAAGGAAGGAGGAGAGTAAAGATCTGGAGATGCTGTGGAGAGGAGGACAGAAATAGAAAAGTTGAAAGGCCACAGACTTTGGCCAAATCCCCAAAAACCAAGAATCATCCTTTCTTCCTGGGTTTCTGGCAGAGATCTGGAGCAAATGGGCAGGGAGATTGCTCCAGTGCCCTTTCTTCCTCCCTCTCTCCTTCTACCCACTGCCCATTCCCAGCCTCTTTCCCAGGGAGACAAGCGTGGTCCAGTGGAGTGCCGGGAGGGGCTGGTCTGAATGAGGAAGATGCGTTTTGCTCAGTGAGGTGCTGGGTTCTCTGGGCTCCTCGAAGTTTTCTGCAGATGTTTCTCGACATGTGCTTTTCTCCAATGCCTCCGGGCCACTTAAAGGCCCACAGTCCAGAGGGGCATGTCTGCTGAGTCCTGCACCAGGTGCCTGCCTGGCTGGGCAGTGTGGTAGGTACCAGGGAGCTGACTTCTCCCCTGGCAGCCCAGCCCCAGGCCTAGGGTCTTTGCTGGTTCAGTGGCCCCTTCTGATCTCCTGAGGACCAGTAGAAAGAAAGGGCTTCCTTTCATTGTCCTCATTTATGTAAAATCCAGGAGGCCCCAGTTTCAGTTCCAGCCTTGCCTCAATTGAACCCCCGTTTTGGCCCCAGTATTCATGTCTCTTCTGAGAGGGGTTGTACCTCATGATGACTCATGAACCTGAACAAAAGGAGGAAAACCCTCCCTCCATACCAGCTTGAGGACCAGGCCATCCTCTGTGTCTGCAGCCTGCTTTTTGATTTGAGCTTCTAAGCTTTATTTGGGTTTAGCTTGGTTGTCCTGAAACATTGGGGTTTTTGGATCAATGTCTGTGTGCTGAGCTGCACCTTGACTTAGAAGGCAGGATGGCTGTGGAGTTACGGAGAGCTGCCTTTTCTAGAAGCTTCTCCTGTCCAGCGGGAAAACCCCAACAGCTCTACTCGGATCTGCCTTCTGCAGAGCAGGGGACCGGCCTTTCTTAAGGGGTAAGGGTGATCGTATGGAGGAGCCTTAGACTTGCAGGTATAAAACCTCATTCCCCTAGCTGTGTGCTTTGAACTAATCACTTAGCTTCTTGGACCCTCAGTTTCTGTGTCTGTAAAATGGGGATTAAGAACATCTCCCAGACAGTTTTGAAGTTTAAATGACATACTGGATCTTGATATATTGATATACTGTAAACCACAAGAGAATTATATAGTATTATTCCAGGATCCAGCATTGTTTGAATTCCTCCTTTGTGTCAAGCAACTGGGTGAGTTCCAAAGGTCTATTCAATATGTTTTCTTTCCCTAGGGAACTCACAGTATCACAGGAGATGGACAGCTCCGTAAAAGGATAATCATGATGTGTGAGGAGTGTGGTCGTTGGGGCATGTCTAAAATGCTGGAGTAGCAGTGTGCCTTTTTTAAAACTGAAATTAAAAAAATTTTTTTTGAGATGGAGTCTTGCTGCATTGCCCAGGCTGGGGTGCAATGGCGCGATCTTGGCTCACTGCAATCTCCTCTACCTCCTGGATTCAAGCGATTCTCCTATCTCAGTCTCCTGAGTAGCTGGGATTACAGGCATGCACCACCATGCCCAGCTAATTTTTGTATTTTTAGTAGAGACCGGGTTTTATTTACCATGTTGGCCAGGCTGGTCTTGAACTCCTGACCTCAGGTAATCCACTCGCCTCGGCCTCTCAAAGTTCTGGGGTTACAGGCGTGAGCCATTGCTCCCAGCCTTAAAATTAAAATTAAAAAATATTTTAGAGGTGCGATATCACTGTGTTGCTCAGGCTGGTCTTGAACTTTTGGGCCTGAGCAATCCTCCTGCCTTGGCCTCCCAAAGTGCCAGGATTACAGGCATGAGCCACTGTGCCAGCTAGCAATGTGGTTTTTATTGTATGATCTTGTGCTTGCTCCTCCATTCTCCACGCAGCAGACACACAACTCTCATCATGGTTGGAATCAGTAAAGCCGTCTCAAGGCTCGCTGTGCTGTGGGATCCCGCTTGTATTTGTTTATGTGGCTCATCAGGCCCTGTGTGGTTGAGCTCTGGGCAGTCTTTCCAGGCACACCGTCTGCTTGTTCATCACAAAACCACCCTCCGTCCCCTTCGGACTTCACACATGCCCTTGCTTGTGCCTGGGCGTGCTCTCCAACTTCGCCTCTCCAGGAAGCTTTCTCTCCCATGCTCGCAACATGGCTGTCTCTCCCCACAGACCCAGGGCACTGTGATGGCAAGGGCTGCCGATGAGTGCCACCAGCCAGAGTAGGGCATGGCTTGTCTCTCCTCCCAGGGCCATGTTTTTGGCATTTTTTTTTTCCTTTAAAACAAAAAGATATATATATATCTTTTTTTTTTTTTTTTTTTTTTTGAGACTGGATCTCACTCTGTCACCCAGGCTGGGGTGCAGTGGCACGATCATAGCACCCTGCAACCTCTGCTTCCCCAGCTCAGACAATCCTCCCGCCTCAGTCTCGTGAGTAACTGGGACTACAGGGGCGTATCACCACACCTGGCTAATTTTTGTATTTTTTTAGAGACGAGGTTTTGCCATGTTTCTCAGGCTGCTCTCGAACTCCTGGCCCCAAGCAATCTGCCTTCCTTAGCCTCCCAAAGTGTTGGGATTACCGGTGTGGGCCACTGCTCCTGGCCAACTGTTAATTTTTTTTTTTTTTTAGAGACAGTCTCACTCTGTCACTTAGGCTGGAGTACAGTGGTTCAATCATGGCTCAATGCAGCCTCAACCTCTTGGGCCCAAGCGATCCTCTTGCCTCAGCCTCCCGAGTAGCTGAGACTATAGGTGTGCATCACCATGCTGGGCTAATTTTTATTTTTTGTAGAGACAGTGTTGTTGCCCAGGCTAGTCTGGAACTCCTGGGCTCAAATGATCCTCCTGCCTTGGCCCTGCAAAGTTCTGGGATTACAGGTGTCAGCCACCATGCCTGGCCTCTTCTGGCAATTTCTATTCTGGCTCTTGGTGGTTCCTGATTGCCCTTCTTTGAGCTGTTTTATTGTAAAGGGAAAAGGGTGGTAGGGCTAGTGGTTAGGAGTGGGGGCAAGGATCATCCTTGGACATAGAGAGTGTTGGCAGACACTTTGGGAGGCCTAGGTGGGTGGATCACTTGAGGTCAGGAGTTTTAGACCAGCCTGGCCAACATGGTGAAACCCTGTCTCTACTAAAAATACAAAAATTAGCAGGGCATGGTGGCGCACGCCTGTAATCCCAGCCACTCAGGAGGCTGAGGCAGGAGAATCGCTTGAACCTGGGAGGTGGAGGTTGCAGTGAGCCAAGATTGTGCCACTGCATTCCAGCCTGGGTGACAGAGGGAGACTATGAAAAAAAAAAAACAAAAAACCCAAAACAAACAAACAAACACAAAAACACCAGTGTTAAGGTCTTTTCAGCCTTGTGGGGCCGTAAATCTCTCTTTCTATCCACTTGGAGCCTTCTGTGTGCAAGGCTCCATGTGAGGCACTGGGGAGGTCAAGGTGACACGCATGGAAAGCTGGGATCCAGGCCAGAGCCTGTCTAGGGGTCAGTGCTGAAGGAGGGGTGATATCCAGCCTGAAGGACTTGGACATCTTCAGGAGGAAGTGACAGTTTATTTGAACCTTGAAGGTTAGGTGAGCTGGGAAGAAAAGGAAGGGCATTTCAGGTAGAGGTGACAGCAGGAGGAGAGCCTGGAGCACCTACTAGGAATGGTAGAGGTGGTTTGGCTGGAGTTCAGAGAGCACAGAGCCACACCTGCAGAGGGTAGGTGCCTTGGCAGTGGGGAGGCATTGCAAGGCTTTGGGCAGAGGCATGACTTGATTAGGGTTGCACTTTAAGAGTCTGATGCCGCAGTGGTGTAGAAGATGGGTTGGAAGGAAGAGACCGAAGATAAACTGTTACAGTGGATGATCATCAGCAATCCAGGCACATAGAGCAGCAGAAAGAGTGGATGGTGAAACAGAAGAACCTTTCTCGGTGGACTCCACAGGGACAGTGCCATCAGGACAGGTGTCTAGCCCAATTCTAGGCACCTAGCTGGTGCCCAGTGCATACTTTTTTGGGAGAATAAATGCGAAGATACCATGAAGGACGAACAATTAGTGATAGCCAGTGACAACCCAGGGTGCCTAAGGTTAGGAGCCTGGGCAGCTTGAGGAGAAAGGGAAACCCAGGAAGAGGAGCAGGTTGGGTCAGGCCTGGTGAAGGGTGGGAGTAGCTTGACTCAGAGGTACAAGGCCCATGGCCTGGCACACGGGCCCAGCACATGGGTATGGGAGCCCAGGGGCTGTCTCCATACATTGAGGCTGGGTTTAAGGTTTCTGTGCTCTGGCCTGCCACCCTGTGTTCTCAGAAGGGTCCTAGCCCTTTGGCCGCCATTTCTGCCTTTCTAGAAGTCTTGCCCATGGACACCTGCCAGTACTACTGTCTCATGTTAATAATAATAGCTGATGCTTATTGAGCACTTACTATGTTCTAAGTGCTTCTGTCTCATTTGAACTTGTCCTATATGTTAGGTCCTATCTATCATCTCAGTTTTTCAGTTGAGGAAACTGAAATTCACACAGCTGTTAAGCTCTGAGGCTAGGATTGAACCCAGTTGGCTGGCTCCAGAGCCCTTGTTCGTAGCCTCTCTGTCATTCCCATCCCAGTGAGAGTGAGCCAGCCAATTCTCACAGAGAGAAGGAGGGCTTGAGGTGTTCCTGATACTGGAGGAAAACTGCCTCCATCAAGTACTTGGAGGTTGAAGGGCAGCTTCCATGTCATATTTGAGGGTTGGAAAGGATCTTAGAGATATCGGGTTCATTTTACAGGCCAGGAACTAGGGCTCAGAGCATTTGCAAGCCTGTTCTGGGTGACATGGTTGACAGCAGTTGAATGACCTTCCGCCATGTGATGTGCCAGCGTGTGTGTTCCTGTGCCTGTGGGAGCTGGCTATCTCGGCGGGTGGGTGCCTCACCTTGCCCTGTCCTCCCCCTCGACCTCACTCTCCTTCCTTCTCATCCCCCTCCAGATTGACAAGTATCTCTATGCCATGCGGCTCTCCGATGAAACTCTCATAGATATCATGACTCGCTTCAGGAAGGAGATGAAGAATGGCCTCTCCCGGGATTTTAATCCAACAGCCATAGTCAAGATGTTGCCAACATTCGTAAGGTCAATTCCTGATGGCTCTGGTAAGTCTCTCACCCAGAGATTGAACCCTGAGGGCTAAATGTTCTGTGAAATCTTCCTTCTCACTTCATTTGTTCATACATTTGCTCATTCATTCACCATTCCATCAATCTGCTCTCCCATCCATCCATCCATCCATCCATCCGCTGATCCATCCATCGATCCATCCATCCAATATGTGTCTACTGAGTATCTACCTTATGCCAGGAGGTGGGGATACCATGGTTGGGCAAGGCTGACCTGCTGTCATTGACTTTACTGTCTAGTGGCTTGTGATACTTTAGAAAGTGTAGTGTTTATGGGTCTTGCAGATGCTGTGTGGGTTGCTCTTATGTCTTCAGAACATGAAGAACTCCAGAACAAATGAAGGGTTCATTTTAGGGAAATCTCTCCATCAGGGAATCAAAGCTTCCCTCTCTTCTTACCCCAGATAATAGCAATCCTAATGGACAGGTGGGTCTCAGACTTAGAGACAGAGATTCCAGACCCCCTTTGGACAGCTTTCACAGATGCAGAATTGAGGCAGCCCCCAAAACAAAGAAATACAGAGGGGAGGTGGAATTGAAAGAAAAATTGTATCCTTTCACTCTGCATCCTGTGGCTCATACTCTGCAGTGGGGCATTGGGAGAGGGCCCCCGAGGATTATCTGTTTCTCCTCCCCAGAGGAGTGGCATCAGCCCCTGCACCTGGCTGAGTGGAGACTGGGAGGTCACAGCCTGGCCTGCTCAGTGGAAGCTGTTCTTCCTGGCGGACCCGCAGTTACTAGTTTGCGGAGGTGAATGCTGTGCTTGCTCCAGCGTGGCGCCCTCACAGGAATCCCCTGTTAGCTGTGTTCTGTGCTCTAGGGTGGGGCTCACCTGCTCTAGGCAGCAGAGGGAGGGAGAGCAGGAGGAAGTCAGGTTTCCCTTGGGGTTGTGAGTACAGGACCAATGAGTACAGCCTTCACACACCCCTGCGATTTCTTCCCCGCTCTCAAGGCTCTTATTTAAAGGAGTGATTTGGGGCATCTTGTATGCAGCCTGCAAAATGGACGCCAGGAAACTGCAGCTATTGCAGCTGATGTTCTTGAAAGATGGGCAAGTGGGAGTAGACTGGTTGCAGCAGGAAAAGACCTCTGCTGTCTGCCTGCAGTCATCCTGAATGAGATTTGGATGCTGATAAAGAGGCCGTGTGCTGTTCACTGTGGCCATGGGTGGAGTTACTTCATGCTCACATATTAGCATGTATATCTCTGATGTAAGCCTACTCCACCTCCACCCTTTTGTTTAGGTGTTGATTACTAGCACCTGCTTCTAGCGTTTTAAGAACTACTGAAGAGATTCTGGCCATCAGAGTGAATAGACTGTGGTCTACCCTGGGTATGTTCTTTTGTCTCTGGCTGGAGAAGAAAGAACTTTATATATAGTTCACTCTTGCTTTTTCCCAGGCATGGATGTCACCAACAGCCAGGAGCTGTAGAACCTTTCCAGGATGAGGAGAGCTCTGTAGCAGAGGCATGGCTCTGACTGCTTCCAGCTGAGAGAAGAGGAAGGGGGGGGGGAGGGGAGGGGGTATGGGCAGCGCCCAGGAGAGCACCTGCTTTGGCTTTGCTTGGGAGAGCTCAGAAGGATACCTGATCCCCGCGAGTTACCTGACCCTGTGTGACTGGCTCAGGGCAGACACAGGGGAGGAGACACTTTGCCTCCTTCCCACTGAGCCCTGCTCTCAAGCCAGCTGTGTCCTGAGGACCTATGTCAGCAGGGGTGCTCTCCCTCTCTCCTTCACAAACCGTTTCCAGGATTGAGAGTCTCAAAGTGTGATCCAAGTGCAATAGAAATCCAGCCATTTGCCATATTGGCTACTCCTCCAAACAAGGCTTAGAACTCATACTCCTTTGTGAAATGTGTTTTTCACCCCCTTTTAGAGATTCATAGAAACAGCACCCCCCATTCCAAATATTTATGGGTGGGTTCAGTTCATGTGCCCCAGAGCCCACACTTCGCTTGGAATGGTCCCTACAGCCCCGCAAAGACATTGCTGTTGATGCTAAGGACTTGGATACCCAACCCCCAGTCCGCTCCCTGCCCCTTCGTGTTGTGCCGGGCTTCTGTCTTCACCTCCCCCTGCCTCTTGGCTCCTTTATCATCCAAGAATCAGGAGATCCCTGGAGTAATCAGAATCTGGGTCTCCTTAATAGTAAATCCATAGTGCTGTTCCCTTTTTGAAATGTTAATCACTGCTTCAACTGTAGTAATTAGTGACAGAATTAGTGGTAATCCCAAACCACGGAGGGATAAATTGGCGCTCACCATGGAGAAATGCCTAAGTGGTGATGTGATTTCCAAGGCAAAGGAAGGAAACAAGCCTTTCCTTTGTTGCTGACCTTGACCCTGGTTGACTAGACACAGAGTTTTGGAACTCAACTGACTTTACAGAGGCATTTCTGAAAACATATCTGATACATACATTCTGATACCTATCAGCCCATTTTTAATTAGTTTCTTTGTCTTTTGGACATTTTTTTTTATGGGCAGTGAGGTTTTTGTTTTTGATATTTTGTAGAGATAGGGTTTTGCCATGTTGCCCAGACTGGTCTTGAACTTCTAGGCTCAGGCGATCCTCCCACCTCCCAAAGTGTTGGGATTACAGGCGTGAGCCACCACACCTGGCCTGTTTTTATTTTTATTTTTTAGTTGCTCTTCAGTAATCTGTACATCATTTAAAAAAACCCTAAAACCTAAAGTGGCTTTTCGCTGCTGCATATCATTTTTGAGGTAGTGGATGAATGAATAATAAAGAAGGAAAATATTGAAACCTTTTAACATTGGTGATTTGGCTAAATAGAATTCCCTCTTCAAAGCTACTGTAGGGAGCAAGGGAAAACGTCCCCTTTGCCCTCTGAATGTTGGCTGAAAAATCAGCTCACAAAAGGCAGATTAATAGGAGAAAGGGCATACACATTTATTAACATGCATGTGGGAGAATCACAGACTGATTACTCAAGTATCCCGGTGGTGCCCAGATACTTAAATTTCCTCTTTTGTTTTTTTTTTTTTTTTTTTTTGAGATGGAGTCTTACTCTGTTGCCCAGGCTGGAGTGCAGTGGCATGATCTCGGCTCACTGCAACCAACCTCTGCCTCTCAGGTTCAAGCGATCCTCCTGCCTCAGCCCCCCTAAGTAGCTGGGATTATAGGCACCTGCCACCATGCCCAGCTAATTTTTGTATTTTTAGTAGAGACAGGGTTTTGCCATGTTGGCCAGGCTGGTCTCAAACTCCTGACCTCAGGTGATCCACCCGCCTTGGCCTCCCAAAGTGCTGGGATTACAAGTGTGAGCCACTGCGCCCAGCCACACATTTCCTCTTTTCAGAGGGGAGGCAGGAGACAGGGAACAGTAAATGATTACTAGGGAGAATGAAGGCATCAGGGAACAGAGATTAACCAGTACCGGTTCTCTTTGGAAACTGAATAGGAGACAGATTTTTTTTTTTTTTTTTTTTGAGACAGAGTCTCGCTCTGTCGCCCAGGTTGCAGTGCAATGGCATAATCTTGGCTCACTGCAACCTCCGCCTCCCGGGTTCAAGCAATTCTCCTGCTTCAACTTCCTGAGTAGCTGGGATTACAAGTGCGCACCACCACGCTGGGCTAATTTTTGTATTTTTAGTAGAGACGAGGTTTCACCATGTTGGTCAGGCTGGTCTCAAACTCCTGACCTTGTGATCTGCCCGCCTTGGCCCCTCAAAGTGCTGGGATTACAGGCGTGAGCCACCACGCCCGGCTTAGGAACAGGCATCTTTAAAAAGGTCCATTCAGGTGTGGTCAGATTCTTCAGTCTTCTTTTCTGCAATAGATAATGAGATAACAGGGAGGGTAAGGATAAAGTTCTCCTTGGAGGGTCTGTGTGGTCTTTATGTAGATAGGAGAAAAGCATTTTCCAGCATCTGTTGATCTTTAAGGGCCTTTAGTTCAAAATACTCATTATACCAGGGAGCCATATTTGGGGTGAAATATTTTGGTTTTCCTTACTACCCAGTCTCTTGGGAATTGCTGTCGTTTTGTGCCCAGCCTCCCCCATTCGTGAAGTGTCCCTTTTTTCTCCTTTTCTCATTTATCCCTAAGGATATTGTAAGCACTAATTAGAGTGTAAGCTTTTGGAGGCTAAATAGGAATCGATATTTCTTGGTTTCGGCTTCATTGTTCCTAGCACAGTCTTTACCCCAAGGAGTTTTTACCCAAAGGAGAAGTAAAAAAAAAAAAATTTGCTAGAAGCTTGGATGTGCCATTATCTTTTTTCATGCAAAGCAGAGCCATTTACAGTGTAGTCACGGTTATTTTGGGGCCCTAAATATTCATACTACTGTTTTCCAGTCAACGGAAGGAAAATATTTACCTTCTCTTCTTGTAGCATTTGGGTGGTCTCAGTTTTCTTATATGGAAAGATTGTTGGGTTATCTCAAGTATTCTCTCTATCTGTGAAACCTCCTGAGTGTCTCGTGTTCCCATCATGCAGCTGGATTGTAGATGGGCAGGAATGCCTGTGTATCTCATGTACAGAATTAATTCATTGAGGCTGGGCACGGTGGCTCATGCCTGTAATCCCAGCACTTTGGGAGGCCGAGGCAGGCGGATCACCTGAGGTCAGGAGTTGGAGACTGGCCTGGCCAATATGGTGAAGCCCCGTCTCTACTAAAAATACAAAAATTAGCTGGGCGTGGTGGCCAGTGCCTGTAATCCCAGCTACCTGGGAGGCTGAGGCACGAGATCACGCCACTGCACTCCAGCCTGGGCAACAGACACTCCGTCTCAAAAAAAAAGAATCAATTCATTGAGCTGGACTCAGGCAGGCATTTCTTGCAGGCAGCGTTTTTGCTTGCCCTGTATTCCAGCACAGGCTGGTACTTGAGACACATCTGTCCTGTGTTTGTTTTCCATTATTTGCTGGTAATAATGGCTGTCATTAGAAAGTGGAGAATTGCCAGTAGCCCTTCGGATGTTTTGTTTAATGAGCCTTCTCTTGAGTGGTTCTCCTGGCTTCAGTGGAAATGGGAAATGTGAGGAAAGGTCAAAAGTAGGAGGCCCCAGTAGCAGGAAGCAACGTTTGAGACCAAAGATAGAAAGAGGAAGTCGGGAGGAAACCTATTACTGCAGAAAGAGGCTGAGCTTGTAGCCAAAGAGAAAAGGAAATAAAAATCCAGAACACTGAATCAGTCTCTGGGTTTGCCACTCCCAACCTGTGTGACTTTGGAGAAGCCACTTAACTTCTGAGCCTCCATTTCCTCGTGTGTAAAATGGCCACGGTAATCCTTGCCCCACCCGCCTCACCAGGCTATCATCAGGATCAAATGAGAGTCTTTGGAAACTGCAAACCACTATGAGTTACGGTGGGTCATCGTCATCCTCATCAGTCTTGTGATATAATAACTGGCTTTGTAAGAATTCCTTGGGAGAGTCTTTCCAAACCAATGGAGCCAGTCCAAGGACCCCACCCAGCAGGCCCGAATGTGTAAGCCGAGCCCCTGCAGGAAGGATGCAGAGTTTTTCAGGATTCGCTGGCATCTCTGTGATGTTACAGGGGAAGGAGGCAGAGAAAAGGGGCAAGCCAAGCAGGCTGTCTCACCCCCAACCCCTGAGCTAGCCACACAAAACGTGGGTGAGACCGCAGGCCACAGCTCCAGTCCCTCTGCAAGGGGCTGCCTGGACACGACAGCTCTGAATCAGGGAGCCAACCCGAGGTAAAAGGGACTGATAGGTCCCTTTTGTTATGGAGGGCAAGTGGGTATTTGGGGGATTCATTTCCTGACAAAGAATATTGAGCTTGGAAGCCTTCTGATTGTAGCTGAAAGAAATCTAACTCAAATTTGTTTAAGAAAAAAGAGAATTCTAGTTTCTTATAACTGGAAAGTCTCGCTGTGAGTTGACTTCTGTATCTAGGGATTCATCTGTCTCTTACTAGTTCAGTCAGCTCCTTTCCTGTGTGTTGGCTTCATTCATAGGCCATCTCTCCTCTTACAGTGGCGGGGACGGCCCCTGCAGTCCTAGGCTGACCCCTCGCATTATAGCCAGCGATCTCTGTGCAAAGAGCAGGCCTTGCTCCCCATGGGACCTGTGATGGTCTTGGAGAGGGCTGTGATAGGCTGACTTGGGTCATGTGCCTATCCTGAACCAATCGCGATGGACAAGATGGGTGACTTGGGACGCCCCTGGATCCCATGCCTGGATCACACATTGGTACCCCTGCAGCTAGAGTGGGGATTCAGCCCCACGGAACCTCGTAGGTGAAAATGGGAGGGTAGTTATCTAAAGAGATGCTAGACATCCAGGAAAGTTTATCAGTTATCTTGTTGTCCTTAAGAGACATCATTCCTCAGTGTCTTTTGCCCAGCAGAGTATAGGACCTGCACTTTGGGAGGTCAAGGTGGGAGGATCACGAGATCAAGAGATCGAGACCATCCTGGCCAAAATGGTGAAACCTCGTCTCTGCTAAAAAATACAAAAATTAGCTGGGTGTGGTGGCACACACTTGTAGACCCAGCTACTCGGGAAGCTGAGGCAGGAGAATTGCTTGAACCTGGGAGGTGGAGGTTGCAGCGAACCAAGATTGCGCCATTGCACTCCAGCCCGGGCAACAGTGTGAGACTCCATCTCAAAAAAACAAACAAACAAAAACATGAAGTAAATAAATGTTTAGGTGAACATTAAAACAGCAAATTAATTAAGTAAAATATTAAAATAAGAAGTACCGATCATTTCATCTCAGTGTGGTATTTGCTTTTGTACCCCTTTTTCCTCTATGCACAAGTGGTTTATAGTTGTTTATCCGACTGAGCTTTCACTGTCTTCATTAGAGAATGAAGCAAAATAAAACCAAAGCTGGCCGGGCGCGGTGGCTCACGCCTGTAATCCCAGCACTTTGGGAGGCTGAGGCAGGCGGATCACGAGGTCAGGAGATCGAGACCATCCTGGCTAACACGGTGAAACCCCGTCTCTACTAAAAAAAAAAAAAAAAAAAAAAAATACAAAAAATTAGCCAGGTGTGGTGGCAGGCACCTGTAGTCCCAGCTACTCGAGAGGCTGAGGCAGGAGAATGGCATGAACCTGGGAAGTGGAGCTTGCAGTGAGCCACGATCACGCCACTGCACTCCAGCCTGGGCGACAGAGCGAGACTCCATCTCAAAAAAAATAAAAAAAATAAAAATAAATAAATAAAACCAAAGCTAGGCCAGGCACGGTGGCTCACGCCTGTAATCCCGGCACTTTGGGAAGCCAAGGCGGGTGGATCACCTGAGGTCAGGAGTTCGAGACCAGCCTGGCCAACGTGGTGAAACCTTGTCTCTACTAAAAATACAAAAAATGAGCTGGGCGTGGTGGTGGGCGCCTGTAATCCCAGCTACTTGGGAGGCTGAGACAGGAGAATTGCTTGAACCTGGAAGGCGGAGGTTGCAGTGAGCCGAGATCGCGCCATTGCCATCCAGCCTGGGCAACAAGACTGAGACTCCGTCTCAAAAACAAAAACAAAAAAACAAAACAAAACAAAAAAACCCAAAGCTATAAGGAATCATGGAAGTTGAAGAGCCCCAGAAAAGAAGTGTAGCCACTCCTGATGTGCTGAAGTCTCTCTCTGGCCCCCTCTTTCCTTGGGGATCCTTGTCCCTGAGTTCTGTCCAGGAGGCAGTTTTCATGGTTATACATTATGGCTTCGGATTCAAATGCTGACTCTGCCACTTACTGGTTGTGCGTTTGGACAAGTTACCTGACCCCTCTTTACCTTTACTTGCTCATCTGTAGAATGGGCATCATGACAGTACTGACTTCATAGGGTTGCGAGGATTGAAAATAAAAGGATACATATAAGCACTTAGTGATTGGTACAGAAAGACTCAGTGAATGTTAGCTGATGGATGGTCAAATACAATGTTTCTGATATTCTAGTGACTCTCACCTATGAGGAGCCACTTCACACTGAATTCAATTTTTTCAATTTTTTTTTGAGACAGAGTCTTGCTCTGTTGCCCAGGCTGGAGTGCAGTGGCATGATCTCGGCTCACTACAACCTCCGCCTCCTGGGTTCAAGTGATTCTCCTGCCTCAGCCTCCTGAGTAGCTGGGATTACAGGCGACTGCCACTACACCCAGCCAATTTTTGTATTTTTAGTAGAGACAGAGTTTCTCCATGTTGGCCAGGCTGGTCTCGAACTCCTGACCTCAAGTCATCCACCTGCCTCAGCCTCCCAAAGTGCTGGGATTACAAACATGAGCCACTGCGCCCGGCCGAATTCGATTTTTTAACCTAGTGGTGGTGTAAAGTACTGTTGGAGTTAGGACTCCAATGCGAGCCCAAAGAAAATTCTATATTGATTTGAACAATGCCACAAAGTCAGGGTCAGAATTTCCACCAAATCTATGATACCTCCTTCCCAGCATTCTCCTTTGTTCTCTCTCTTTCCTTTGGACCACAAATAATTTAAAACCAGTGGCTTCATGTGATATATGCATACAATGGAATATAATCGGTTCATAAAAAGGAATGAGGTACTGACCCAGGCTACAGCATGGATGAGCTTTGAAAACCTCGTGCCAGATGAAAGAAGCCAGACACAAAGGACCTAATATTGTATGATTCCATTTATATGAAATGTCTGGAATAGGGGCATCTGTAGAGCAGAAAGTACATTAGTGGTTGCTGGGAGATAGGGAGGTTGGGAGGAAATGGTGAATGGTTATTAATGGGTATGGAATTTCTTTTGGGGTGATGAAAATTTTCTAAAATTAGATAGTGGTGATGGTTGCACAACTCTGTCAATATGCTGAAAACCACTGAATTTTTCACTTTAAAATGGGTAAAAATTGTATGCTGTGTTAATTATATCTCAATAAAACTGTTATTAAAAAAAACCAACCAATATGTGAAATAATAAGAAATACACATGTTGGTCTCTGCCCCTAGTCTCTAGCATTTAGCTTCTAAAACCCTTGTAATTTCTTGAGTGATACAGGTGCTAGGAGAATCTTTGATCGTGGTCCTGACGCAGAGCTCCTAAATCCCTTGGAATTTCCTGGGTGATAGGAGAGTGTCTTTTGTTCCTTGGTGGGCCCCTGGATAGCCTCAGGATGGGGGGCTTTGTTGCCAGGGGAACCAACCATGTGATCAGAGCGTTGCTGTCAGCCCCCATGCCACCTCCAGGGAGGGAGACAGCCCGAAAATAGAGCGAATAAACCAATGGTCGATGATTTAATCAATCACAACTGTATAATGGTGCTTCCACAAAAACCTAAAACAGGCCAGGTATGATGGCTCACGCCTGTAATCCCAGCATTTTGGGAGGCCCAGGTGGGTGGATCACTTGAGCCTAAGAGTTTGAGACTAGCTTGGGCAACATGGTGAAACCCTGTCACTACACAAAATACAAAAAAAGTTAGCCAGGTGTGGTGGCACATGCCGGTAGTTCCAGCTACTCGGGAGGTTGAGGTGGGAGGATCGCTTGGGCTCTGGAGGTTGAGGCTGCAGTAAGCCGTGATCACGCAACTGCACTGCACTCCAGCCTGGGTGACAGAGTGTGACCCTGACTCGAAGAACAAACAAACAAACAAACAAAACCAAAAAAAAAAAGCAAAAAGAAGAAAACATAGAATGATTGAGTTCTGGTAGCTTCTGTCTAGCTGAACACATGGAGGTTCCTGGGTCGCACATCTGGAGAGGGCATGGAAACTCCTGCCCTTTCTCCCATGCCGCTCCCATTGCATCTCTTCCATCCAGCTCTTCATCTGTATTTATTGTAATATCCTTTATAGTAAATATGTAAATGTAAGTGAAGTGTTTTTCTGGGTCTGTGAGCTGCCCTAGCAAACTAATGGAACCCAAGGAGGGGGTTGTAGGAACCCCGATTTATAGCCATCAGCCGGAAGCACAGGCCACAACCTGTGCTTGTGACTGGTGTCTGAAGTTGGGGGGAGGCAGCCTCGTGTGAACGTGCCCTCAAGCTGTGGGATATGATGCTATCTCCAGGTCGCTAGTGAAAGAATAGAATTGAATTAGAGAGCATGGAGCTGGTGTTCACTGGAGGATTCACTGCAGAATTACTTGCTTGGTGTGTGGGGAAAAACCCACATGCATCCAGGGTCGCAGGTGTGTTCTGTGCTGTGAGTAGAGAAAGGAAAAACATACTCTGGTTTTTCCTGTGTGTGTATCTCACATGATGGTGTAACTGCTTTGTCCTTAATAAACGGCAAGCAGGGGTGCTGTATTAGTCCATTTTCATACTGTTATAAAGAACTACCTAAGACTGGGTAATTTATAAGGAAAGAAGTTTAATTGACTCACAGTTCAGCGTGGCTGGGGAGGCCTCAGAAAACTTACAATCATGGTGGAAGGAGAAAATGCATCTTCCTCACAAGGCGACAGGAAGAAGTGCCGAGTGAAGGGGGAAGAGCTCCTTATAAAACCGTAAGATCTCATGAGAACCCACTCACTATCATGAGAACAGCGTGGGAGAACCACCTCCATGATTCAGTTACCTTCACCTGGTCTCTTTCTTGATATGTGGGCATTATGGGGGTTGCAACTCAAGATGAGATTTGGGTGGGGACACAAAGCCTAACCATATCAGGTGCCTTGAATGAATGAATGGACCACCAGTCCCTGTGACCAGGCAGCTACCTAGCATTTGCTGAGCTATCCTGGGTGCCAAGGACAGAGAATCCCAAGTTGTGGTCTTTCCCTCGAGGAACTTGAGAAAGAAGATAGGAACAGGCTGGGCGCAGTGGCTCACGCCTGTAATCCCAGCACTTTAGGAGGCGAAGGCAGGTGGATCACCTGTGGTCAGGAGTTTGAGACCAGCCTGACCAACATGGTGAAACCCCATCTCTACTACAAAATACAAAAATTAGCCAGGCATGATGGTGGGCACCTGTAATCCTAGTTACTCGGGAGGCTGAAGCAGGAGAATCACTTGAACCTGGGAGGCAGAGGTTGCAATGAGCCAAGATTATGCCATTGCACTCCAGCCTGGGCAACAGAGCAAGACTCCCTCCCAAAAAAAAAGATAGGAACAGTGACATTCAATGTGAGAATTCCTTGGTTTGTTATTTATTTATTTATACCTTCATTAATTCCACAAGTATTTGCTCAGTTTTTACCTACATTCCAACCACCATTGTAAGTTCCAGAAATATAGCAATGTGTCAGGGCTTATAGCTTGGTAGAATCAAATGCAAAGATAAGTCAGCTTTATTGTTAAAAACAGAAAGCAAACCTTATTTTGTGTTAAAAATCAAAAGCTCAAGGGACCCAGAATAGCCAAAGCAATCATGAAAAAGAAGAACAAAGTTGAAGGAATTTCACTGCCAATTTCAAAATTTTCAGCAAAGCAACAGTAATCGAGACATGGTGGTACTGGCATGAAGGTAGACATGTAGGCTAATGGAACAGAATAGAGAGTTCAGAAATAAATGCATACAGGCCGAGTGTGGTGGCTCATGCCTGTAATCCTAGCACTTTGGGAGGCTGAGGCTGGTGGATCACCTGAGGTCAGGAGTTCGAGACCAGCCTGGCCAACATGGTGAAACCCCCATCTCTACTAAAAATACAAAAAAATTAGCCAGATGTGGTGGCACACGCCTGTAATCCTAGCTACTTGGGAGGCTGCGGCACGAGAATTGCTTGAACCCGGGAGGTGGAGGTTGCAGTGAGCCGAGATCATGCCACTGCATTCCAGCCTGGGCAACAGAGTGAGACTTTGTCTCAAAAAAAAAAAAATAAATGCGTACATTACGGTCAATTGACTTTTGACAAGAATTCTAGGACTATTCAATGAGGGAAAGAATAGTCTTTTCAGCAAATGGTGCTGGGACACTGGATATCCACATGCAAAATAAGTTTGACCAACACCTCATACCATGTACAAAATTAACTTGAAATGGATCAAATACCTAAATGTGGGAGCTAAAACTAATAAAACTTTTAGAACGAAATACAGGTTTGAATCTTTGTGACCTTGGATTTGGCAATAGAGTCTTAGCTACAACTCCAAAAGCACAAACAATAAAAGAAAAAACAGACAAAATTGGACTTCATCAAAATTTAAAACTTGTCCAGGCATGGTGGCTCATGCCTATAATCCCAGCCCTTTGGGAGGCCAAGCAAGAGGATCACTTGAGCCAAGGCGTTTGGGACCAGCCTGGGCAACATAGTGAGACCTTGTCTCTACAAAAAATAAAAAATTAGCCAGGTGTGGTCGTATGCCTATAGTTCCAGCTACTTGGGAGGCTGAGGCTGGAGGATTTCTTGAATCCAGGAGGTCAAGGGTGCAGTGAGCCATGATTGCACCATTGTACTCTAGCCTGGGCAACAGAGCAAGACCCTGTCTCAAACACAACAACAACAAACATAAAAACATTTCTGCTTCAAAGGATACCATAAAAAAAAAAGAAAAGACAATCCACAGAATGGGAGAAAATATTTGCCAGTCGTATGTCTGATAAAGGATTTATATCTAGAACATAAAGAGAACTTTTACAACTCAACACATAAAAGACAAATGAGGTCGGGTGTGGTGGGTGGCTCATGCCTATGATCCCAACACTTTGGGAGGCCAAGGCAGGCGGATCATGAGGTCGGGAGTTCGAGACCAGCCTGGCCAACATAGTGAAACCCCGTCTCTACTAAAAATACAAAAATTAGTCAGGCGTGGTGGTGCATGCCTATAATCCCAGCTACTCAGGAGGCTGAGGCAGGAGAATCACCTGAACCCGGGAGGCAGAGGTTGCAGTGAGTTGAGATTGAGCCACTGCACTCCAACCTGGGCAACAGAGTGAGACTCCATCTCAAAGAAAAGAAAAGAAAAGTCAAGTGTTTAAAATGGGCAAAGGATCTGAATAGACATTTCTCCAAGTGGCCGATAAGCACATAGAAATGTAGTCAACACCATTAGTCATCAGAGAAATGCAAATTGATAAAGAAGTCAGACTGTAATAAGTGTTGATGAAGACATGGAGAACTGGAAACTTCATGCATTACTGGTAGGAATGTAAAATGGTGCAGCTGCTTTGAAGAATGGTGGTAATTCCTCGAAAAGTTAAACATGGGTTACCATTTGACAGTGATTCTAGTCCTCCGTGTATACCCAAGAGAAATGAAAACATGTCCACACAAAAACTTGGGCACAAATATTCGTAGTAGTGTTATTCGTAATAGCCAAAAGGTGGAAACAAACCAAATGTCTGTCAATAACAAATGAATAAATGAAATGTGTTATATCCATAGAGTGTAACAGTCAGCCATTTAAAAGGGATAAAGTCTCATATGCACTATAACATGATGAACCTTAAAAACATTTTGCTTTGTGAAATGAGCCAGTCATACAAGGTCATATACTGTATGATTTCTTTTCTTCTTTTTTTGAGACAGGGTCTCATTCTGTCGCCTAGGCTGGAGTGGCACGATCTCAGCTCACTGCAACCTCTGTCTCTTGGGCTCAAGAGATTCTCCTACCTCAGTCTCCAAGTAGCTGGGATTACAGGCTCACACCACCATGCCCATCTAATCTTTTTTTGTATTTTTGGTAGAGACAGGGGCTCGCCATGTTGCCCAGGTTGGTCTCAAACTCCTGAGCTCAAGCGATCCACCCACCTCAGCCTCCCAAAGTGCCGGGATTACAGGCATGAGCCACTGCGCCTGGCCACTGTATGATTTCATTGATATGAAATGTACAGAAGAGGTAAATCTATAACAACAGAAAATAGATTAGTGGTTGCCTAGGGCTGGAGAAGGATGAGGAGCTTGGGAGGTGATAGTTAAAGGGTATAGGGTTTCTTTTTGAAATAATGAAAATGTTATAAAATTGGCTGTGCTGATGGTTGCATAACTCCGAATATACTAAAAACCATTGAATTGTATACTTTAAATGGGTGAATTATATGGTATGTGAATTAAATTTCAATAATGCTGTTACATAAGATATAATGATAAAGATCTTTCCCTGCCTAGGAAAATGATATACCCCAAAGCAGTCTAGTATTTACTGCCATAGGATTGAGAGCTGGGTGGATCATGTGCTCTGGAAGGCAGGGGTGGCCGTCACCCCTGGTGTGATCGATATTAGGACAGTGGGGATGTCACCTTAGCATCACGAGTGAAACAGATCTTAACTGATTTTTCTGGGAGCATCGTGAGGGTAACTAATGAGATGAAGGGTAGAGAATGTTTGGCTGTGGCTTAATGGTTGGAACTTTGCCCATGGCTGCCTGCCTTTGCTGTCCGATGGTCTCGGCGTACAGTCTTGCTCTGCCCCCCTGAGGCCCACCCCAGTGCTGCACATGTCGCTCCCGAGGGAGGTAACCATAGCAGGCCAGTACTTTGGCCACTGGTACTTTTATGTGACCAAGAGGGACTTCTGTTAAAAGCATCCTCTGGGTGGAAACAACCCAAGAGTCCATCGATAGGTGAAAGGATAAATAAAATGTAGTGGATCCATACAATGGAATATTATTCAGTCTTAAAAAGGAATGAGGCTGGGCGTGGTGGCTCACGCCTGTAATCCCAGCACCCTGGGAGGCCAAGGCGGGTAGATCACCTGAGGTCAGGAGTTTGAGACCAGCCTGGCCAACATAGTGAAGCCCTGTCTGTATTAAAAATAAAAAAAATTAGCCAGGCATGCTGGCAGATGCCTGTAATCCCAGCTACTCGGGAAGCTGAGGCAGGAGAATCACTTGACCCTGAGAGGCGGAGGTTGCAGTGAGCTGAGATTATGCCTCTGCATTCCAGCCTAGGCAACAAGAGCGAAGCTCTGTCTCAAAAAAAAAAAAAAAAAAAAAGAATGAAATTCTGTTGGGGGCAGGGTGGCTCATACCTGCCTGTAGTCCCAGTTATTTGAGAGGCTGAAGTGGGAGGATCTTGGGAGCCCAGGAGCTTGAGACTGCAGTGAGCTTTGATCACACCACTGTACTCTAGCCCAGGTGACAGAGCAAGACCTTGTCTCTATTAATTAAAAAAAAAAGAGTAAATTTCTTAAAATATGGATGAACCTTGAAAACGTTATGCTAAGAGGAATAAGCTGGTCACAAAAAGACCAGCTTATTCTTCTTGTAGGAAATATCCAGAATAGACAAGTTCATAGAGACAGAGAGTAGAATCGTGGATGCTGGGGACTGAGAGTGAGGGGAAATGGAAGTTATTGCTTAATGGTTATAGAGTTTGTGTTGGGGTGATGAAAAAGTTTTGAAAATAGTGGTGATGGTTGCACAACATTGTGAATGTACTTAATGCTACTGAATTGTACACCTGAAAATGGTTGCGGTAGTAAATTTTATGCTATGTGTATTTTACGACAATAATAAAACACAACCCTGTGGAGTAAGCAGAGCCCTGGAATAATCGATGTCAGAGCTGACATGCAGAGACCCAAGGCACTGGGTGGACCTCAGATGTAGGGCTTTGTCTGAGTTGAAATGCTGTGTGATTTTTTATTTCTGCATAGCAGTGCTGTTTTTGAAATAGGTTAAGAAACCAGAGAAACATGGGGTGGGAATTTGTACTTAATTCAGTACTTCCATTCCCCTATAGTCAGAAGTAAGAGACTGGGATTGCTTGAAGCTATTTCTGTCTAAGGACTCTGGGGTAGGATAGGGTTTCTTTCGCCTACTCTGCGTATATGGCAGTGATTGGATGAAGTTTGCATGATTGCTGCTTTCTGGCTGATAACAGCATGTGGCAGGGGGAGGCAGACAGGGCCTACGCCCTGCCAGGAAGCGGGCATGGTATGTGGCTTCCCCTTAACATTTGAATCTGATGTGATACCTGTTGTCTCCCTAAACAGAAAAGGGAGATTTCATTGCCCTGGATCTTGGTGGGTCTTCCTTTCGAATTCTGCGGGTGCAAGTGAATCATGAGAAAAACCAGAATGTTCACATGGAGTCCGAGGTTTATGACACCCCAGAGAACATCGTGCACGGCAGTGGAAGCCAGGTGGGTCCCTGCTCCCTCCGGGTCACCCCGTCGGGCCAGCATCCCCTAGGTTACCTCCAGGAACCAGGCCTCAAAGCACTGGCATCCCAAGCCCCTGGAAGAGAGTTGCTGGAAAGAGTTCATCATAGATGCATATGTAAAAGGACTCCTGGGCAGAGGATGTGACAGCCTGCATGGGGGCTCTGCTTAAACAGAGGCCCTCTGTCTGGGTAAACTGGTGTAGTGGAAGTGGGCTGCTTAGACTAGCAGAGTCTGGGTTTGAGGAGGGAGGCCCCGCAGCTCTGCTGGGTGAATGCACTCATTCCCTGTGGATCCTGGGGTCAGTTCCCCACTGCAGGTTTAGCAGAGCCCTGGGTGAAAATGCCCCTTTCTTCTGGTCATTGGCCTCATCCACTTACTGGAGGCCCCGGCCTTGTAGGGTATGGCTGTGGCCTTGTCAGGCAGGAATGAGGGCTCACAGCTCTGGGCTATTTGGGGGCTTCTTGTTACCTGATTTAGAATAGCATTGCGCAAGCTCTTGGCACAGAAAGCAGAGGAAGCAAGGAAATCACGGTCCCCTTCTTTCACACTCTTGTTGGGGCTCCCCACACTGGGCCCCCAGGAAGGGCTGCCCTTCCTCCCTGCCCAAGGGGCTGTGGGCATGCCTAGGAAGGGCCTGTCCACCTGCCCCCCCTCCTCTCTGGGTGTGGGGAGTGGTGGGTCTGTAGCTCACTGAGGACCCTGTGATCAGGGCTCAGGCAGCCCACTGCAGGTTTTCAGTCATTTCTGGGTCCCTAAGCCCGTCGTGGGGCAGGGGTGCACTCCTCCTCTCTCCTGTAGACATTCTGGCTCCTCCAGTCTGGCTCGCCTCCTGAGTTGTGGCTGCTGTCCAGCATATGTACTCAGAGCTGGCCAAATGTTTGCTTTAAGGAGGGTGTGCTCACCGCAAGGTTCATGACTAAGATTTCCAGGGAACTCTTGTTCTGGGATGGACTTTGAGATGAGACCCAGGAGCCTTCTCCTCTTGACTCTACTGTGCTCTTAAGTTCTTGTGGGTGGGACCTGGAGTAAGCCACTAAGCCTTTTCTTTGTCCAAGAGACAAGGCCTAATCCTGGCTAACCTGCTCCCTGGGGTTTGGGTTCAGAACCCTTCAGATTATGTCACAGTGAGTGTCACAGGTGACACTGTCACTAGAGCAAGTGAGCCACTTTATAGTAGGCCACCAAAGCTGGGTGCATCACTACTGGATAGCCCTGCCCAAGGGCTCCCCTGCTACTCCTCCATTACTGGGCTGAAGAGACTGGCCCATCCATCTGGCCCCTACACAAAGGCTGCCAGCTGGTAGGTCTCTTGACCATGCCCAGTTGGCTGCTGCGTTGCTTCTCCTTGCAGGTGGCCAGCAGCCCATGGTTTGGCATCTTGTACTTTCTGTTTGGAACACACACTGGCCTATCACTCTGTTTCCCAAGGTCCTTGGGTTGAGCTACCTAAGCCTGGCGCATTCAACACTGAGACTCACCCTGTGCTGCAAACATTCCCTGTTTGTTTTACAAACATTCCCTGTGTGTTTTGGCTTGACCTTTTAGGAGCAAGGTTTGTTAATTAAGGGAGTACCCTCACCTTCTTACCACTGCCCTCTTCGTCTCTCCCAGCATCTATCCCCATCGTCCCCTCTTCTCAGTCCTAGAATCACTTTATTTCCTACTGTCTCTGTTTCTTCCTCTCCTTTTAAGCAGCCCGAAAAGAGGATGATGATGATAATGATGAGAATGATGATAATGTAGTACCATTATAGCAAATTCATTTTTTTTTTTTTTAATTTTTTGAGACGGAGTTTTACTCTTGTTGCCCAGGCTGGAGTGCAGTGGTGCGATCTCAGCTCACCTCAACCTCTGCCTCCCGGGTTCAAGCGATTCTCCTGCCTCAGCCTCCCGAGTAGCTGGAATTACAGGCATGCACCACCACACCTGGATAATTTTGTATTTTTCATAGAGTTGGGGTTTCTCCATGTTGGTCAGGCTGGTCTCGAACTGCCTGTTCAGGTGTGAGCCACCGTACCTGGCCCAGAGCACTTTTAAGCTTTAATAAATTCAGAAGCACAAATGGAACTTACTTAGTTGTGGGAATTTTGAATAGTAAATGTTTAAGTTTTTGTATTAGCCATCGTTTGCCATCTTTAATAAGAGTGACTGGGTCTTTATTTTTATTTTAAATTATTAAAAAATTTTTTTTTTTAAAAAATGGGGTCTTTCCAGGTTGCCCAGGCAGATCTCAAACTCCTGGACTCAAGCGATCCTCCCACTTTAGCCTCCCAAAGTGCTGGATTATAGATGTGAGCTACTGTGCCTGGCCATAGTCTGTGTATTTCTCAAATAAAGAGTGTGTTGTCAGGAAAGAAGAGAAAATAGTGTTTTTTTTAAAGGCACTAAAGCTTTGAGTTCAGAGCGGTTAGGTAACTTCTTTTCCTAGTTGATCGCAGACATAGCTTAGCCTAGGGCGGGTCGCTTCCTGCCTCTTTGGGCAGGCTTGTCACCCTGGATCACCAGCACTCCAGAAACGGCCTTTCCTTCTCAATGGAGCACTCTGGGGAGTTGTGTTTGGCCTGGATCCGGGAAGTGGTGACAGGTCCCATTCATGGGAATCCATTTCTGCAGGCTGAGTTCTCCCAGGCGCCTCTCTGCCCCTTCCTGAGGCAGCCTTCCCCCCACCCGGCCTTCTCTCCTGAGGCTGCAGGAGAGTCTGGAGCCTCCAAGTGCAGATGGCGTGGGGAGCGAGGACCAACTTAGTAATGAGTTTATATCAGTCTGCAATGTAGGTCGCAGGAAGCTTAGCCGGCTTCTCTGGGGAGGGTCATGTGTCATCTCAGCCTAAGATGCCAGCTGCTCTGCAGCCTGAGTAATAGTGACTCAGGGGTAGAAGGTCCTACATTAAAATTGACCAGGCCGGGCGCGGTGGCTCACGCTTGTAATCCCAGCACTTTGGGAGGCCGAGGCGGGCGGATCACGAGGTCAGGAGATCGAGACCACGGTGAAACCCCGTCTCTACTAAAATATATACAAAAAATTAGCCGGGCGCGGTGGCGGGCGCCTGTAGTCCCAGCTACTCGGAGGCTGAGGCAGGAGAATGGCGTGAACCCGGGAGGCGGAGCTTGCAGTGAGCCGAGATTGCGCCACTGCACTCCAGCCCGGGCGACACAGCGAGACCCTGTCTCAAAAAAAAAAAAAAAAAAAAAAAAAAAAAAAAAAAAAAAAAAAAATTGACCAGGTGTTCTTTTACTCTGGCAACAAGGTCCGACTTTAGGGCTAGCTTGGGGGGGATCTGGGGAAAGATGGGAACAGCAGTAATGACTTCTGGCCCCCTCACGAGGCCCTGCAAGTAAAGCCTTCAGGCAGATGGCCTTGTCTGGGAGTTCAGGCTGGGGCCACTTCATGTGACTATGGTTTGGCTCTCCCAAGGCAGCCTTCTTCTGGGTTCCAAAAAGCTCCATGGATGTGTCACTGCCATGTATAAGGGAGGTCTAGTGTCATGAGAGTCATGTGAAAGAGACAAGGGGTTAGCTAGACTGTGACATGGCTGCCAAAAGTGTATATATATATATGCTCAGGTTGGATTACTAGAGGCAGATAGATAACGAAGGGAGGTTCTTAGTTCTACTAACCACTCCTCTGGTTAGAACACACATAGAATGTTATCTTCTGTTCTGGTTATATTTTGAGACAGGGTCTCACTCTGCTGCCCAGGCTGGAGTGCAGTTGTATGATCATGGCTCACTGTAGCCTGGACCTCCTGGGCTCAGGGGATCGTCTCACCTCCGCCTCCCAAGTAGCTAGGACTATAGGCATGTGCCACCATGCCTGGCTAATTTTTAAGCTTTTTGTAGAGAGGAGGTCTCACTATGTTGCCCAGGCTGGTGTCAAACTCCTGGGCTCAAGTGATCCTCCTGCCTTGGCCTCCCAAAGTGTTGGGATTACAGACGTGAGCCACCATGCCTGGCCCTGGTTATATTTTAGAGATGAAGGGAATTATTAGAGAGATCCAAAAAGAAGATTACCTTAGAGGTGTTGAGCCTCTCCTCATGGGCAGTATTCATGTGGAAGCTAGGGAACCAGTGTTCCAGGCTCTTTCTAGCAGATTCCTAAGATATGTATATACCTAATAAGTCATAGATAACATGTTATAGCACAGGCAAGCTTAAGTTACAATGTGGTAGATAAATTGTGGTATATTCATACCAAGGAATACTGTGCGGCAATGAGAATGAACAGTTGGCAAAGACAACTCCGTGGATGACTGTCATCCACACAGTGTCGAGTGAAAGAACACAGATGCCAAAGAGCACACACGCTGTCATTTCCCTTTAGACACACCAGACAAACAGGCAGATATAATTGAGGGTGATAGACGTCGGGGTGGCTGGCAGTTGCCCTGGGGCTGGGTGGTAGCGCTAGTGACTGCAGGGGCAGAAGGGGGCGTCTTACAGGTGTTTGTCCATCTCGTGTTTCTCCATCTGGGTGCTGGTTACATGGATAGCTGCAGCTTGTGAGAATCCAGTGAACTCCGCATTTAGGATGTGTGTACTTTTTGGGGTAGGCATAAGACACTTCAGTAAAAAGTAACATCATTATAGTCTGAATTGTTAAGTCACTCCAGTGGGCTAGAGGCTGTGGCATTGCCCTCGGAGTTTCTGAAATTTTCAGAGAGTGTGGCTTCGGGCGGGGCGGGAAGGCCACTCCACCCGGTGGCTGGTGGAGATCCGTGACCTGTGTGTTATGAAGGCATAGCTGGTTTTCTGTTACTTTTCCATTTTTCTCACTACCCAGATGTTGCATATTAGTGACCACTGAGAGGCCAGTTCTGTTTGAAGGCTTTGAATTGCTTCCTAAGAGCTGTACTTGCCCACAGGGTAGCTTTTGAAAAGTGACTCTTCTCTGCATTCACACACAGCATGGCTTTTCAGACAGGGCCACCAGGAGTACAAGCACTTTGTTTGGGTAGATGTATTCCTTTCTGTGTGTGTGGGAGGGAATGGTTTATATTTTTCTATGAAATGCTAAGCCTGCTGGCTGGGCGCAGTGGCTCACGCTTGTAATCCCAGCACTTTGGGAGGCCGAGGCGGGTGGATCACAAGGTCAGGAGATCGAGACCACGGTGAAACCCCGTCTCTACTAAAAAATACAAAAAATTAGCCGGGCGTGGTGGCGGGCGCCTGTAGTCCCAGCTACTCGGAGAGGCTGAGGCAGGAGAATGACGTGAACCCGGGAGGCGGAGCTTGCAGTGAGCCGAGATTGCGCCACTGCACTCCAGCCTGGGCGACAGAGCGAGACTCCGTCTCAAAAAAAAAAAAAAAAAAAAAAAAAAGAAATGCTAAGCCTGCTTTGGGGCCCCCTGACTGCTCTCATGTTTCCTTCAGCTTTTTGATCATGTTGCTGAGTGCCTGGGAGATTTCATGGAGAAAAGGAAGATCAAGGACAAGAAGTTACCTGTGGGATTCACGTTTTCTTTTCCTTGCCAACAATCCAAAATAGATGAGGTAAGGATGTTCTGGGATTATCGGGCTCTGCAGATGCCCCGGGTTGGAAAACCTAACAAGCCCTTTTCTCCACAGCTTTTCCCCTTTGTTGGCAGAATGGTTTGCGTGTCTGGTATTTTTAAAGAAACGTTTGCAGAAGTTAGTGTGGTATCATGATACAGTGTTTACTTTTTCACTTACTTTAGTTATTTATGTATTTTTAGAGACAAATCATGGTATTTTTGGCCACTAGGTAGACAGAAGCATTTATTAATCTTAAGCAAGCAAAGGAAAATAAAGTAGGTTTAATGGTGGTGGAGAGAGGTGGGAAAGCTCTTTGCCAGAATTGCATGGTGTGATGTTTATCTGGAAACTGCCCTGGTTACTGCGAATATGCTCAGGGTCCTGTCCCTCAGGTGCCAGGGCTGCCTCTCCACAGTGGAGCTGGTCAGTGGCTCCAGCCCCAGGGATGCCCTTGGTGACCTCCAAGGTGACTTGTTGTACCCACCTTCCTGTTTGTCATCTATTTGTTTTTTCATTCATTCATTCATTCAGCAAGGATGGACTCTGACCTACCGTATGATAACACTGAACCTCAGCACTGCAGGAATACAAAATAAATACATGCAGCCTTGTTCTTTTTTTACCTGGAGAGATAGAAACCACACACGCCACAAACACAAACCACCCATGAATAAACTTCTAATAATACGAATTCTGGGGTTGGGTGCAGTGGTTCATGCCTGTAATCCCAGCACTTTGGGAGGCCGAAGCAGAAGGATCACTTAAGCCCAGGAGTTCAAGACCAGCCTGGGCAATCTGTACAAAAAGTTAGCTGTGTGCGTTAGCATGTGCCTGTAGTCCCAGTGATGTGGGAGAAGCTTGGGAGATTGAGGCTGCTGTGAGCCATGATTGTGCCACTGCACCCCAGCCTGGGGGACAGAGTGAGACCTTGTCTTTTTTTGTTTTTTTGAGACAGAGTCTCCCTCTGTCGCCCAAGCTGGAATGCAATGGCACGATCTCGGCTCACTGCAACCTCCACCTCCCAGGTTCAAGCAATTCTCCTGCCTTAGCCCCCCTAGTGCTGGGATTACAGGTGCCCACCACCATGTCCGCCTAATTTTTGTATTTTTGGCAGATACAGGGTTTCACCATCTTGGCCAGGCTGGTCTCAAACTCCTGACCTTAGGTGATCCGCCTGCCTCAGCCCCTCAAAGTGCTGGGCGTGAGCCACTGCGCCCGGCCAGGCTCTGTTTTAATACATACTTCACAGGTAGTGCACGTAATCTTCAAGCATCTCTATGAGTTAAGTGCTTATGATTCCCACTTTACAGATGAGGAAACTGAGTCTCAGAAGGGCTAAGAACCTGTCCGAGGTCACCTAGCCAGGAAGATTCGGTGCTCATAACTGGTCTACTTTGCTGCAAGTTAGTAGCATTTGGGCTCAGGGCACCTTCCACACTTGCAGGGAGCACCCCTGGGTCCCTTTATGCCATTAGAGTAAGCGCCCTTTCCTGGGCACTGCTTCCTGTGGCTGGAACCCTTACATCTGTAAAATTTGTGGAATCAACAAGAAGGGGCTTGAGAGCGCAGCAGGCCAAGATGAGCGCAGAGGTCTCCCCAGGGTCACAGGGCTTATTAATGGCAGGCCTTGGGCCAGGGTCCCAGGCCCCACCTCCCATCCAGTGCTCCACCCACCTCCAACATGTCTAAATGCCTCCAAGATGTTCTGTCTGACCTGTTACGCTTTCAGGAAGCTGTGGCCATATGTAGACTCTTGCTCTGGTTCTGGTATCTGAGAATGCCCCTCCAGGGTGTTCAGATCAGTTTGGCCTCCCCTGTGTCCTTCCAAACCCTTTGGCAAGGCCTGTTGTCAGTACAAGTTTCCTTTGGCTTTTGAGAACTGAGACATGACAGTCACTCCGCCTTCCCTTGTGAAAGGTGGGCCTGGGATGAAGAGACTTTGGTGGACTGCATTTCACCGTCGTTCACATGTGCTCTCTGTAGTAATTAACTGAGTGCTATCCCTGTGCTGGGCATGGGCTAGGCCCTGGGAGAGAATGGCCAGAGTGTATTTATTTTGTATTCCTGCAGTGCTGAGGTTTAATGTTACCATACAGTAGGTCCCATAACAGCAGATGTAGCCTGTTCCCCATGAAGGTGCAGCCTTCTAGGGACAGAAGTGTTGCAGGAGGTGGGGGGAATGACTTCCTGGGCACCAGAGCCTGCAGGGTGGAGTAGACGCCCAAGAGGGGGCATTGTGAACACAGAAGGAGCCAGAGGTGGGGGGCGTCCCACCTGCCAGCCTTCACTCCCTCTGGAGAATGCTTCCTAGGCTGGGCCAGGGTACTTGCCGTGGCGCCAGTAGATCACAGACCCTCAATTTCCCATCCAGAGGCCTGTGCATGTTACTCCTTAGGGCTGGCTGAGACCTTCAAGATTGTCCACTTCTAGATCAGCTCCCTGTTTCTAGAGGAGCACAGTGAACCTCAGAGGAGTGAAGGGAACTGCCCAGCAGGAAATGGACAGAGAGTATGAAATGGGACCAGGTCTCCAGATTGCCAGCCCCACCTTTGTCCCACAACAACTGGTTCTCTGAGGCTTTGGAGGAGGAAGAGGGCTGGTTGAGAGGAGGCAGACAGTGTCCAGGGCTTTTGCAGTTCCTGACTTAGCTTAGTTGCTGCTGAGCAAAGAACCACCAGTTCTCATCAAGGGCTGCCCTCCCTGGTGCATACTCCAGTCTGTGTGGCTCCCACCGTGAGCTGGGGCGGGGCCCATTGCTCAGAATCTATCCCTGAGCTACCTCTGCAGGCCTGCGGGGCCTGGACCGTGAATCTTCCAACCCTGCTGCGTTTATAGTGACTTGCCCCATTCAGAGTAAAACAGCCAAGTATAACAATTATTTTTCTGTTCTCATATCTTTTTAGTTTTTTTTTAAGAAAACAAAAGCAATATGTAAAACTATCAAAGTAAGATAAAATTATAGAATGTTTACCATTGGATGTCTATCCTTGATGTTTCTCTGCTAATATGCAAAGTGAAATAGGATCATACTGTGTAAATAGGGGAGTCACCACTTAGAAATGGAGGTTAAGTCCCAAAGCTGGTGAAGAGGCACAAATCATGTGTAGTCCACATCATTCCCTAAATGTCTGGGACCTGGCTCTTAAAAGCTCAGCAGCCATGAATTATCTTAGCATTTTTTTTTTTTTTCCAATTTGGCTCTGGCTTTCTTTTCCCAGGGCTATGGAAGCTGGGGTCTGGTTGAGAAGCGGGGAAGGGGACCAGGGATTTCTCTTGCTCCCTTTTAAAATAGGTCTGGCTGCGCAGTTGGCATCGAGTTAGATTGGCAAGCCATGTGGCATTACTGTCCCCACATCCACTTGCTTTCTTCTGGAGTGAGCTGGATATTGTGAGCAGGTTTCTCCCCACCCTATCTTCGCCCCCAGAGAAGCCCATTGTGTGGATGATCGGGAGATGGAAATGAGTCTGGGCCCCTCCCCAAGCCCAGTGTGATCTGGGAGGAGCCACTTGGCCTCTGCTTCATCCCTGTCCTGGAGCAATGCCGAGGGCCTTGGGGTGCTGCAGGCCTCCCAGCCCTCATCCAGCCCCATCCATTCTTCTTTGCAGGCCATCCTGATCACCTGGACAAAGCGATTTAAAGCGAGCGGAGTGGAAGGAGCAGATGTGGTCAAGCTGCTTAACAAAGCCATCAAAAAGCGAGGGGTAATTTCTCCTGGGCCCTCTGCCTCAGCCACGCAGGGGTGTGGGGAGCAGGGCTGCATTCTAAAACAGACCATTGCCCTTCCTGGGGGGCAGTAGTGCCAAAGCCTGAAGACCCAGGCAGGGGAGAGTTGAGGGTTCACAGTGTGGAATGGTGGGGATGGGGATGGTGCAAAGCCCACTCTCAGAGGTGCTGCCTAGAGGACCCAGGCCTGGAGCAGGGGGTCACCTCCTGACAGGAGTGCTGGGCTATTCAGGGAGTGGGTGTCATGGATGCAGCCTGCTGTGCTTAGAACAAGGGCAGAGGAGCCCGCCTTATGGGGGATGTGGACCTCCTGCGGAGGTTTGCAGAGGAATGTAGCTCCATGAGTAAAATCCCCACTACCCAAAGACTCTTAAGCCAGGTAATTAAGGGAACTGTGAGGTTTTCATAATTTAATCACCATGCTCTGATCTAGTTAATTTGAGTACCAGCTGTAATGAAACCAGCACCACTCACAAAAGCAGGGGTTCTGAAAACGGGAGCACTTCTGCCAAGCGCTGTTAAGGTGTGTGATCTCTGCTCCCATGTGTGAGTGGACAATGACACCCCGTTATCTGTCCCCAGGACTATGATGCCAACATCGTAGCTGTGGTGAATGACACAGTGGGCACCATGATGACCTGTGGCTATGACGACCAGCAGTGTGAAGTCGGCCTGATCATCGGTAACGTATTCCCCTTTGCCCATCCATTTGTTCGGCCCATCTTTCCAGGTGGCTCTGCACCCTCCCTGTGGTGTGGTCATAACTTCTGATCTTGTCCTGTCCAGGCACTGGCACCAATGCTTGCTACATGGAGGAACTGAGGCACATTGATCTGGTGGAAGGAGACGAGGGGAGGATGTGTATCAACACGGAATGGGGAGCCTTTGGAGACGATGGATCATTAGAAGACATCAGGACGGAGTTTGACAGGGAGATAGACCGGGGATCCCTCAACCCTGGAAAACAGCTGTGAGTCTTTGACTTTTGCTTCTAACCACGTATGTGACTTAGGGGACATTTAATGAAAGATTTGGGATGGGAGATGAAAAGGGCATAAAGCCAAGTGATCACAAACAGAAAAGCCTGTCACTTTTTTTTTTTTTTTTTTTTTTGAGGCAGAGTCTTGCTCTGTCACCCAGGCTGGAGTGCAGTGGCTCAATCTCAGCTCACTGCAACCTCCACCTCCTGGGTTCAAGCGATTCTCCTGCCTTAGCCTCCAAGTAGCTGGGATTACAGGCATGCACCATCACGCCCAGCTAATTTTTGTATTTTTAGTAGAGACAGAGTTTCACCATGTTGGCCAGGCTGGTCTCAAACTCCTGACTTCAAGTGATCCACCTGCCTCAGCCTCCCAAAGTGCTGGGGTTACAGGCGTGAGCCACCTAGTGCAGCCTAAAGCCCATCAAATTTGCATTATTTGTTGCTCCTTGTTTGGTGAGCTGCACAGCTGTAGAGTCTGTAGCTGAAAAGCACCTTTAAAATAATCTTCTCTTTGTTTAATTACACTATGATTGTGTCCTTGTAAAACATCATGAAAATGAAAAGCACAGAAGCATTGATGCGTCTTGGTGTGGGGCTCACAGTGAACCCATCTGATGGGGAATGGGGCCAGAGTTGAGCAGGTACTGGTGGTCAGGGGAGGAGATCAAGAGGTGAATGGGAGCCTAGGAGCTCAGTAGCCCCTGAAAAAAAAAAATTCCTCAAATTATCCCCTGCCTCACAAAAATTAATAAATATGAATGGTTCAAAAATGCTCCCCCAACAAAGCACAGAAAAGTTAGTGTAAATGTAAGGTTTAAAAAATATCTCTATGCTGTAGTCACGAGTGTTGCTGTTCATGGTAAGAGAGGCCACATGGTATGTGGGGCATCTAAAGGAGATGAGTGTCCATTCATTCATCACATATTTATTGAGCACTTACTATGTGCTGAGCTCTGTGCTAGGCTCTGAGGATCCAAAACAGCACCTTCCCTCCCAAGACTTACAATCTAGATGGGGAGGTAGGGCAGACATGCAAATATCTGTTGTGCAGAGGAGTCATGGTAAGAAGAGTATAAGTCATATAGACGTTAGGGAGAATGGAGAAGCAACCTTTTTCAATGTCAAGCATGAATAGACACATCAGATAAAGAACATCAGACTTACAGGCAGGTTGTTTTTGGCTGTGGAAAGCTCCTGGCTACAGAAGTAAGAGTGATATTATTCAGGTTAGAGTAGGTATTGCTTTCTCTGAGCCACTTATTTCCTGAAGTGCCTGCTCGCATTTCTCTGTGATGCTGGTATGCTGCTAGCTGTCTCTGATCTACCCAGCCTTCTAGCAGCCTTATCCTAGAGTTGGATACTGTCAACCTATAGGGAGATGTTCACTGACTCTGTAGACCTAATAGCCCTTATCCTGATGCTAGAGGGAAACAGGAGTTTACTAGCCATATTGAAACGCATCACCCAAAAGATCTCAATACTGCAGGCTGGACAGTTGGCCTTTCCACCTGAATTAATGGATTTTCATCAGTGGCGAGCTCCCCACCACTGGAGGTGGCAGCAGTGAATAAACTAGGTTTCTCAGTGAGGGAATTCCCAAGTTCTTACACCCAGAGTTGAGCATCACCATTGCAGGCTGAGACTGTGGTACCAGCTTGGTGACAAGGGACCCCAGTTCCAAAGTTCTGACAGTCAAAGGTTTTTTTACCACACCCCCCCACCACCCCGCCCAATCCATTGACCCCATTGGCATGAACTTATTACTTCGCCTATTTGTGTGTTTCACTGAATAGCCCTGAATGTGCTTGATGGCAGTGCTGCCTCAGGCACCTCTGGGGGTATTCTGTGACACATGGCATGTTTACCCTGTTGCATCTCTAAAGTTCTCAAATCTCCACATTCCCAAGCACATGTGACCCCAAAGGGTTTCAGATAAGAGGTTATACACCTGTACTTACTATCAGTCACTTAATGAGAAGTCTCTTTTCTTAGAAGTGCAGGTGGGGCACGCCACTTGTGGTAACTCAACAGGTAATGCCCAGGCCCTTATCCTTGGTCTCAGTTTGGGAACCCTGCATGGCTTGGGTGTAAACTTGGATCTCTCTGCTGTCCATTGATGTTTGTCTGAATTTTTCCAAAAAGATGAATTGTATCCCAAGGCTAAACTATAAACTGTGTTTACAGTTGGCTTGCAATAAATATTTTTGAGATGGATGGATGGATGGGTGGCTGATGATGGATGAGAGATGAGTGGGTGGCTTAATGGGGATACAGATGAGAAAGTGAAAGGTTGGGGCAAAATCTCTTTTCTCAAATATGTTTCTTAGTTGTATTAGTCTGTTTTCACACTGCCTATAAAGACATACCCATAACTGGGCAATTTACAAAAGAAAGAGGTTTAATAAACTTACAGTTCCATGTACCTGGGGAAGCCTCACAATCATGGCACAAGTCATGTCTTACATGGATGGCAGCAGGCAAAGAGAACTTGTGCAGGGGAACTCCTCTTTATAAAACCATCAGATCTCGTGAGACTTATTCACTATCATGAGAATAGCGTGGGAAAGACTTGCTTCCATGTTCAGTTATCTCCCACTGGGTCCCTCCCACTACAACATGGGAATTCAAGATGAGATTTGGGTGGGGACACAGCCAAACCATATCACTAGTTTACTGCATACTGTAGGCCAGGTCTCATTGAGAACAATTCCAAGGAAATGACAAATTCCCAAGTTGCATCACATATTCCTGGAAATAGGCTGTAGGCTAAAGAGTTTTTTTGCCTGAGCAAATTTTTGCTGTGCCCCCAGGCTTCTTTCTGAATCTTTGGATCTTCCGTATGTCTTTTTTCCATGGAATGCCTAGTTCTTGAAAGCCATTTTATCCTCTCTGTGGCAGGGAAAGATGTTTGCTCCATTTGACTGATGGGAAAATTATGGCCCTAGAATAGGACAGAGGTGACCCAAGACTCATTGTTGAGGTGTGGTCTGGTGTAGGTTTGGGGATTTTTGCCCTGTTTGAAGGTTTGATATTTTCAGAGTGAGCTTCCAGAATCTTTTCTCATTGGTAATCAGGAGGATCTAGGGAAGTGATTTTTCATCTCTGAGTACACATTAGAGTTACATAGGGGTCTTTTAAAAAAAATACTGATGTCCAGGCATCCTCTCACTAATGATTCAGTTGGCCTGGGTTGCCCAGTCCTCTGTATTGTAAAAGCTCCCTGGGCAATTCCAATTTTTAACCAGCGTTTTTTTTTTGTTGTTGTTGTTTTGTTTTTTGAGACAGTCTTGCTTTGTCACCCAGGCTGGAGTGCAATGGCGCAATCTCAGCTTACTGCAACCTTTGCCTCCCAGGTTCTAAGTGATTCTCCTGTCTCAGCCTACCGAGTAGGTGGGATTACAGGCGTGTGCCACCACGCCTAGATAATTTTGTATTTTTATTAGAGACGGGGTTTCACCATGTTAGCCAGGCTGGTCTGGAACTCCTGACCTCAGGTGATCCACCCACCTTGGCCTCCCAAAGTTCTGGGATTACAGACGTGAGCCACCACGCCCAGCCATTAACCAGGTTTTAAAACCTCAGTGTGTTAGATTTGTGCAAATGCTGTCAGTGCCCAAGTGGGCTCTAGACTACCAACAGCTACTTATTCCATTTGCTTTGATTGGAGTTAGCATTTAACTGAGTACCTACTGTATACAGTGGACAGGGAGGACATTGTCATAATAGCTATGTGGCTCCTGCCTTCATTGGTAGTTACTGCATTTGGGAGGCAGCAGAGGAACCTGCTTTGAGTATTCAGGTCCCACCTTGCCCCAGAGCCAGAAGGTCTGTTTCTAAAAGGGATCAGTCTTTTGGCTTCCTTCCTTTCGCCCTTATATTCCAGGCCTTTGATATTCTTGCCACATGTTTGTCTTATACTGTGGAGTTAGCCCCACCTTTTATTTCATTTTTAATTCTCCTTCCCTTTTGTTTCCTTGAGGTTTCTTTTTTTTTTCTTTTTTTTTTTGAGGCGGGGTATCACTCCGTTGCCCAGGCTGGAGTGCAGTGATGTGATCTCGGCTCACTGTAGCCTTTAACTCCCAGGCTTAGGTGATCCTCCTGCCTCAGCCTCCTGAGTACCTGGGACCACAGGCAGCAGTACCATGCCTGGCTAATTTTAAAATTTTTTTGTAGAGACTGGGTCTCCCTATGTTGCCCAGCTGGTCTTGAACTCCTGGGCTCAGGTGATCCTCCTGCCTCCACCTCCCAAAGTGCTGGCATTACAGGTGTGAGCTACTGCACCTGGCCTGCTTGGGCTTCTTGCTCTTCTGCTTTTGCTCTGTGTTGTGTCTGGAATCTCTGGGATCTTGGATCCTTTTTCCCCGTGATTCCTTATCACATTCTTCAAAATGCAGAGCCCCTACCCCACACAACAACACAGCAACAGCAGTGACTGCAAGAGCAAACGCTGGTGGTTGGTGTTCAGGAGAGCTCTTTGGCCTGGATGGTGGTTGAGTAACTGTGTGCCTTCAAGTCAGCACCCAGATGCCTTTTCTTTTTGTGGTTCTGCTGCTCCATGGAATTTCTCGGCAGCTCTGGTCCTGGTTTGCTTGGCCATGGGCCTCTGTCTCTTTTCTTTCTTGGGCTTCTAGCTGAAGCAGACCCAGGGTGCTGAGGGCTCCTCATTGGTGTGCAGGTCCTTGCCCATGACTTCTCGTGGTTGATGATGCCCCCCTCCCCCATCTCAGCCCTTCCTGGGCCCACCAGCAGGCAGAGTGGTTGGAACGCTGCCACGCTGCCTCTCACTGCCTGTCTGTGGTCATAGGTGTCCGACTGCCGAGACACCTGGGCATTACCTGTTCAGTTATCACAAGGAAAAGGGCCCGGGCATTACCTGTTCAGTTATCACAGGTGGCATGCTCTGAGAGGCAGATCATGACTTGCTCGATTTCATTAATTTCACTTGAGCAGACGGGAAGCACGCTGTTGGAACAGGAGCCGGTCTCCATGAGCCTTGGTTTAAACAGAGAGAAGCTCATGAGAGGTGCTATTTGCTTGTTCTGCTGCTCTAACAGGGCCTTTAGGGACTGGGAAAGGACAGACCCTGGCCGTGGTCCTCTATCTGGAAAAGGGGTATCACTATCCATACGTGTAATAGGCCATGTAGAAAAGGGAGCAGATTGTTCTGGGTGTCTTTAGAAGGCAGAGTGAAAAGCAGCGGGCAGAGGGTGCCAGGAGGCTGATGTTAGCCCATCCTATGGGGAATGCCCTTTCTCTTGTCACACTGCCCAACAGGGAAGGCTGCCTAGGGAGGACAACAGGCAGAGAGGCTGGGGTAAGGGTGGTCCTAGTTGGCTGCTAGCATGATAGTGACAGCTAACATTGAGTGACACTGTCCCATGAGACAGGCAGAAGTGCACAGTGGTTAGGAGTACAACCTCTGGTGTTAGATCTAACTGGATTCAAAATGTGGATTTGCCGCTTGTTAGCCCTGTCCATGGGCAAGTTATATAACCTTTCTGTGCCCCTGTTTCCTCATCTGTGAAATGGAGATAATGTTAATGTCTCCATCCTAGGGTTGTAATGAGGATGAAATAAGTTAATACAGGTAAAGTGCTGGGAAAAGTGTCAGACACATAGGAAGGGCCACAGGCACTCATTATTAGCCAGATATTGTAGGACTGTCTGACCTATATTAACCCATATCCTCCATATAACCTTACAGGAAAGCAGTCAGTATCTCATTGCACAGGTAGGGAGGCCAAGGTGAGTAGCTCAGTAGTGGCTCTGCCAGGGCTCCACCAGCGCTGAGATTCCTGTTCAGGGCTACACAGAGGCTGTTCCCACAGGAGCCTGGGGCGGCACCAGACTCAGAAGGGCACTGTCCTGCCAGGGATCTTCTGCCTGGCTGCAGCCAGGCGGTCCTGTCTGGTTCTGTCAGGAGCAGGAACAATGAGGACTGTGTTTTTAAGGAGGCTCTGTGCCCTGTGCTGATGATTGAGGGCCGGGTGCTCAGGTCTCAGCAGCATCCTTGGCTTCTGGGTGGCTCTGGTTGGAACAGATTGTTTTGCTGTGTCACAGCCAGCTGTGGGTGTGCCAGCTGGGCTCCCGCAGAGGAGCGGCGGGCTGCTCTGATGTGCGCCCACCTCTTCAATCTGCTCTGCTCAGGGGTTCCTCCTGGCCCCTCGTCAGCCAGGATGCGGGGGCTGAATCTGGCTCACATATGGCATGGAGCCCTGGTTCTTGCCAGCTCCCGGCTAGGCCTTCAGCAATGCGTGTTGGCTTCCATCTCTACACCTGGCTGCCTCTCCCCTGCAGCACTGGGCTCATTCTGTGATTGGTCAGTGCTTGACCGGGGCTGGAGCAGTGGGGTGAGCTGATTGGCTGTCAGTATGCAGAGCCCAGCCCTGGAGTTTAGGGTAACATCAATGGGGGAGGAGTGAGTTCCTCAAAGCAAATTCTTGATCCTTTTGGCCGGAGAAGGAGAAAATCATGCCAGGGAGGTGCCTAACAAATGTCCTGACAGTGGCCCCAGGGGGAGTGGCTGCCTTTCCCTCGGAGAAGCTGTTTACCCTTTCTGAGCTGGGAAATGGGGAGAATACTTCCTGGCCACCTCCTATCCACAGGGCTTGGGGTGTCCCATAGGAGTGGAGGTGAAAGTTCTTTGAAAAGTATAGCATACAAGCCAGGTGCTGTAGCTTGTGTCTGGGAGGGTCGCTTGGGCCCATGAGTTCGAAACCAGCCTAGGCAGCATAAGGAGACTCCCCCTCTACAAAAAATTTTAAGAATTAGCTGGACATGGTGGTCTAGCTACTCAGGAGGCTGAGGTGGGAGGATGGCTTGAGCCCAGGAGGTTGAGGCTGCAGAGAGTCGAGATTGTGCCACTGCACTCTAGCCTGGGCGACAGAGTGAGACACTGTCTCAAAAAATAAATAAATAAGTAAATACATACATAAAGATAAAAAATAAAAAGTATAGCATACAGTTTAGGAGATTATCATATTTTGCACATTTCATGTCTGGGGCCTTCTTGACATCTGCAGTCTAAATCCGAACGCTTGCCCTGCCTTCAGGCAGCCTTCCCTGCCTGCCCCTGCCCATGGTGTTCTCCTAGTCACAGGCATGGGGTCTGGATGACTCCTGCCCTCTCCACAGTCGGCTTGACTTCCAATCCCTCTCCCTCTGCTGTTCAGTCACACAAGCGCATGGTTTTGCCTGCCAGCGAGGCTTGGGGGCTGGTGAGGGGTGAGTTGGGGCTTCCCATTCCTTTTGTGTCTGTCCCAGCCCTTGTGTGTGGGGCGCAGAGGAAGGCTGACAAGTGCCGGTGTGCCTTTCTTCCGCAGGTTTGAGAAGATGGTCAGTGGCATGTACTTGGGAGAGCTGGTTCGACTGATCCTAGTCAAGATGGCCAAGGAGGGCCTCTTATTTGAAGGGCGGATCACCCCGGAGCTGCTCACCAGAGGGAAGTTTAACACCAGTGATGTGTCAGCCATCGAAAAGTAGGTACCATCCCCTCAAGGCTTTCCTGGGGTGTTGGGGCAGAGAAGAGCAATTGGTCCCTTGTTACTTCTTGAGTCCAAGTCTGGTGGCTTTTCTTTCAAGAGTGTCATGGCTTTCTGGGTCCCTGTCCTCTCACTCTTAGCTGACCCATCCTGGGCCGGACTCCCTGCAGGCACTTGTGGCGGTTCATTAAAGAACGACATAGTTAGCCTCAAGTGCACAGGTGATTTTCCTGCCTAGCTACGAGAGCAGCCTCCTCTCCCACCCCCATCAGCCTGTCACCCCCACCCTCCACAGGCACTCAGGGTAAGATTAGCGTCCAGGAAGCAGACGATTCGAGCAAGGAGCAAGGAGCTGGCGAAGCCCGGAGCCTGGGTTTTTGGAATTCCACCTTCCACTTCCAGTCTGGAGACCTCCAGACTATGTTGAGGGCACTAAGGGCATCTTAGTAACCTCAGAATGTTAATTAGGTGCTCCCTGAAAAAAGACTTCCTTGACCAATAGGATTGCGAATATGGCACATTTATCTTCCATTTTACAATATTATGGTAAAATAAATACAGACTTACAGTAAAAAAGAATAAGAAGTATAAAGTATAAAAATACAGATTTATAGTATCATCAACACATTAAAGAAAACCCAGTTCGCTTTGACTTGTCATTTCCCAGACTTCTTTTGTGCTTGAAACCACCCCTTTCCTGCCACACACACATTCTTTCAGGGGAAACCTGTTAACAGCCAGAAATGTGCCCTGGCGTGCAAGTTTGAGAAACACCGGTTAACAGATGAGACAGGACAGTTAGAAGGAAGGACAGAGCCAGCCAGCAACTAACTGCAGCCCCTTGGCATCACACAAGAAACCTGGGATTCTCTGTCTCCTTATGAAGATTTGCATCAGCTCTCTTTGAGGTTACAGAAGGCAGCTGCTGGAAGAGGAAGGGGGTTTATCTGGAACAACTCTTCTGCCAAATCCATGTGCTGGAGTTTGTTCTATGATCACTCTCCTGAGTTTCTAGCCATCCCTTTTCATGAGTCTCCTGGTCAGTGGCTGGGAAGGAAGGGGAGCAGGAGACTCGTGGATTGTCTTGAAAGTCACGGCCAAGTCAGGAAATGCAATGCCTTCCTCTTGGCCTGTTTCTGGTATTGACTCTTTGGTTACCAAGAAACACAAACCCAGCTAGCTCAAGAAAGCATATATATTATAATAAAGGCTATCTCAAAAAAAAAAAAAAAACCTGTAAAAAACATCCTACAAGAGCAGATGTTAGAGGCATTCTCTAAAATCAGGAGCAAGACAGTATCACCAGTTTCTATTTGGCATCGTACTGGAGTCTTAGCCAGTGGGTTTTCGTTTTCGTTTTTGTTTTTTTTTTTTTAAAGAAAAGATGAGAGAGAAATTAAAGTTATGAGAATCAAAAAAGAAGTGAAACTGTCATTATTTGCAAATGGTAAAAGTCTATATGGAATACCCCCAAAATATCTACAGACAAATGAATAGAATGATGGGAGAGGTTAAAAAGATGTCTGGACGGGGTTTCACCTTGTTGGCCAGGCTGGTCTCAAACTCCTGACCTCAGGTGATCTGCCCGCCTTGGCCTCCCAAAGTGCTGGGATTACAGGCGTGAGCCACTGTGCCTGGCCCCCATCCTCTTTTATCATTTTTTAAATCTCTTCTCCCATCATAAAATTAATTTCTGTCATATTTTTTGGTCAGGTAGAGTTGGGAAAGTCCCACACTCTCCTATTCTCCTATTACCTTAACATCCCAAGCTTCATTTCCTTTTTCGGTCTTTATGAATATATTTATAAGGACAGAATTAAGATAAAATTGATTTCCCCATTCTCTCACTTCCCTATTCTCTCACTTCCCTATCTTGTCTTCCTAGACCCCACAGAGTTAAAACTTGTATATTGTTTGTTTGAGGTTCGTGCTGCAGTAACAGGCACAGTATTTAATTGCACATACAGATGTTTGCTGGGTATATTCACTGTACATTTTATTTAATCTGGTTTTTTGTTTGTTTGTGGGTTATTTGGAGGGAGGTTGGTTTTATTTTTAAATATTAAAAAAATCTGTCAAAAAAAGATGTCGGGAGATAAGATACAGAAGTCAACTGTATTTCTATCAGCAATAATAAAAATATGTACATATTTTAAAACACATTTTTAAGAATAATTTTAGATTTACAGGAAAGCTGCAAAGATAGAGTGTATGTATATGTGTTTGTGTGTATGTGTGTGTATATATATACATGTATGTATACATATATATTTTAAAGACACCATTTACAGTAATAACAAAACTATGAAGTACTTCAGAATGAATCCAACAAAAGATACACGAAACACGTGTACAGAAAATTACAATTTGACTGACAGACATCAAGGAAGGATGTGTAAGCATCCAGGGGCAACTCACAGACCCCACGAGTGGGAGGTTCTCCTGAGCCTCATGAGCCCTGGGTGGTGGCAGCCATTTCTCCACCTGTTCAGAGGCCACATAGTCTTGCCTCTCCACTTCTCCTCACGGTCCTGGCTTGGCATAGTGCACCCTGGTACAGTTTTTCCTATTACTACCTGGCATTTCTTATGGAGGAGAACCCTTCCCGCGCTCTTCTCAGGCATTTGACAGTCTTCATCCCATACCATGCACACGTGGTAAGTGGGGCTGTCCCTTTCCAGCACCTTCGAGCCTCAGCGCTTTGCACTGCCTCATGTGGTCCTCAGTGCACCAGTATTGGCTTCTAACTTCACAGGAATAAGGAAGGCCTCCACAATGCCAAAGAAATCCTGACCCGCCTGGGAGTGGAGCCATCCGACGATGACTGTGTCTCGGTCCAGCACGTTTGCACCATTGTCTCATTTCGCTCAGCCAACCTGGTGGCTGCCACGCTGGGCGCCATCTTGAACCGCCTGCGTGATAACAAGGGCACACCGAGGCTGCGGACCACGGTTGGTGTCGACGGATCTCTTTACAAGACGCACCCACAGTGAGTCTGCCCTTTGCTATCATTGGCACTCTGTACCCATTGTGGGTAGGGACCTTCTCCAGAGATCAGACTTTTGTACCTGGTAAACGTTTTTCGGCAGACAGGACAATGGTGGTCGGGGGCTGTGGCTCATGCCTGTAATCTTGGCACCTTGAGAGGCCGAGGCAGGAGGAAGGAGTTTGAGAACAGCCTGGACAACGTACTAAGACCTCATCTCTACGAAAAATTGAAAATAAATAAATAGATAAATAACATGCTTAGTTCTGGGCATAAGGTCAGTGTTGCCCACTTGGGAAGTATCGCCCTTAGTCGATTCTTGCTGGTATTGCTTCTGCACTCCGTCGTTACCTCGCCCTGTCAAAAGTCGAGATGGAGATTTCTGTAGCTGTTGGCCCCGCTGGGTGGAATGTGTCTGTCTCTCATCCACATTTCATCAGGAGGACCTTGGGTCATAGGTATGGTACCCACATTCTTGTTTCAGAAGCTCCTGTTAAAACCCCTCAAACCCTCAGACTTTACTTTTTTAAATGGGCAGCTTGTCTGTGCTTGGCCTCTGAGAGCTGGAGCTGCAGGAGCTGTAAGTTGACCCTATTGGCAAGGAGGTACTTTGTTCCCCATGCAGCCTTCTGGTCTGTCAGTGGCCCCAGCCAGTCCTCATGCCATCTCACCTTAGTTTTCGAAGCCACGTTGTCCTATGAGAACGTGGCTTGTACTTTTTTTAAAAGGCTAAAGGTAAATTCTAAGTCATTATTTAATAAGTTTTAATGATAGCCTGTGACATGATTTTTTTGCACAGGATCTCAGAATTGTTTCCCACTGTACATATAAATATAATGTGCATGTGAAGCACCCATGTCAGTACTGCACCTTCACGCCCAGTTCTGGTGATGGCTCAAAGAATGTCGACTTAAATTGAAATAGTTCTGGCCTGGCATGGCAGCTCACACTTGTAATCCCAGCACTTTGGGAGGCCGAGGCAGGTGGATTGCTTGAGCCCAGGAGTTTGAGACCAGCCTGGGCAATGTAGCTCTACAAAAAAATCATACAAATTATTAGCTGGGTGTGGTGGTGTGCCTATAATCCCAGTTACTTGGGAGGCTGAGGTGGGAGGATCACTTGAGCATAGGGGTGCAGAGGTTGCAGTGACCTGAGATTGTGCCTCTACACTCCAGCCTGGGGGACAGAGTGAACTCCTGTCTCAAAAAAAAGAGAGAGAAATAGTTTTGTGTTGCTGAGGGGATAGGGTTTGAGCCAAGGACATAATTGTATTTTTAAAACATTTTTAAAGTATTTGCAAAATTCTTGGTAATGAAACTTTTATTAGCCATTTCTTTCTTTTTTCTTTGTAATTTCTTCGCTAATTTTTTGGACAAGAAAGCCTAGGGATTTGCAGCATCACATTAGAATTTTTTTAGATTACAGTAAAATACATATAACATGAAATATATCATCTTAACCTTTTTTTTCTTGCCCTGTTGCCCAGGCTGGAGTGGAGTGGAGTGGTGCGCTCTCAGCTCACTGCAACCTTAGCCTCCCAGGTTCAAGCAATTCTCCTGCCTCAGTCTCCCTAGTAGCTGGGATTACAGGTGCATGCCACTGCACCGGGCTAATTTTTTGTACTTTTTTTTTTTTTTAGTAGTGATGAGGTTTCACCATGCTGGCCAGGCTGGTCTTGAACTCCTGACCTCAAGTGATCCGCCTGCCTCGGCCTCCCAAAGTGCTGGCTTAGACATGAGCCACTGTGCCCAGCCCACCTTAACTAAATGGTACAGTTCAGTGGTATTAAGTACATTCATACTGTTGTGCAGTCATCCCTACGAGCCAGGACTCTTTTCATCACAGTTTAAAAAATAGCTTTGATTAATTGTTTCTCATTTCAGAAGTAATATTCACTCAGTATAGAAACTTTAGCTAGTTCAAAAAGTTATGAAGAAAATAGAAATCATCCTTATTCCTACCCCTTGGAGTTGACTGCTGTTAATATTTTGGGGGAACTGTTTTGCCAGCCTTCCCTACAGACAGCAGACCACAAATTCTGAAGAAGTTCTGTCTCACTCCTGTCCCAAAGCTCTCTTCTAGCCACTAAGAAACATCCAGACTTTTATGTGGCGAGGGAAAGAGCCAAGTGAAAAAATGAGTGATTATTTATTGAACCCCTCCTCAGCACCAGTTACTAATCCGAGCATTTTAGTGAGCTATTAGTTCCCTCCACCTCACTGACACCCAGATACTGAGACCTTCATTTACTTCAGGGCCAGCTGTTCAAGGTTACCTGAGGTGGAGCGGGTGGAGCTTGCCCTTGTTTTCCCATCTGACTTATTTTTTTTTTTTTTTTGAGACAGAGTCTCGCTTTGTTGCCTAGGCTGAAGTGCAGTGGTGCGCTCTCGGCTCACTGCAACCTCGCCTCCCGGGTTCAAGCGATTCTCTTGCCTCAGCCTCCCGAGTAGCTGGAATTACAGGCATCTGCCACCATGCCCAGTTAATTTTTTGTATTTTTAGTAGAGATGGGGTTTCACCATGTTGGCCAGGCTGGTCTTGAACTCCTGACCTCAGGTGATCCACCTGCCTTGGCCTCCCAAAGTACTGGGATTACAGGCGTTAGCCACCTTGCACTTGGCCCCATCTGACTTTTGAACATCGTGCTTTTGACCACTGTGCTGTATTATCTTCCTGTCATGGTGGAGGGCAAAATCTTTTTAGACCTGGAATTTTTTGTATGTGATACTCATGTAATAATGAGAGTCTTCTCTTTTTATGTGTGATTATGAACGATTTCATTTTTCCTTTTTACCTCTCTGCATTTGCTAACTTTTCTACAGTGGATGTATATGATTTGTGTAATGAAAAAAGCAGGTGCAGAAAATGGAATTAGGCTGGGCACAGTAGCCCATGCCTGTAATCCCAGCACTTGGGAAGCTGAGGCGGGTGGATAGCTTGAACCCAGAAGTTTGAGACCAGCCTGGGCAACATGGCGAAACCCTGTCTCTACTAAAAATACAAAAAAGTTAGCTGGGCGTGGCCCCAGCTACTCAGGAGGCTAAGGTGGGAGGATCACCTGAACCTGGGAGGTTGAGGCAGCAGTGAGCGTAATTATGCCACTGCATTCCAGCCTGGGTGACAGAGCAAGACCCTGTCTCAAAAAAAAGGAAAAAAAAAAGAGTTAAAGAGTGGAGAAAGAAAGGGTGGCCAGAGGTCCCCAATAAATGCTCAGTCCAGCTGTTGTGGAATGTCCCCCCTGCCCCCACAAGGTATTCCCGGCGTTTCCACAAGACTCTGAGGCGCTTGGTGCCGGACTCCGATGTGCGCTTCCTCCTCTCGGAGAGTGGCAGCGGCAAGGGGGCTGCCATGGTGACGGCGGTGGCCTACCGCTTAGCCGAGCAGCACCGGCAGATAGAGGAGACCCTGGCTCATTTCCACCTCACCAAGGACATGCTGCTGGAGGTGAAGAAGAGGATGCGGGCTGAGATGGAGCTGGGGCTGAGGAAGCAGACACACAACAATGCCGCGGTTAAGATGCTGCCCTCCTTCGTCCGGAGAACTCCCGACGGGACCGGTGAGGGCCTGCTGGGGGCTGACATGCCTGTCCTGCTCCTGCCAGGAACTGAGCCACAGTGGGAGAGGTTGGATTTGCCAGTGGATGCCTTCACACTGGTGATGCATGATTTTGCCAGAGCTAGAAACTCCCTCACACCTCTGTTTTCCATTTTTATTAACTGATTTGTCGTGTGTGTGACTCAGGGCAGTAAATTTTCCTGGTCAGAGCTCCCAGGCAAGTGCTATCTCTAAAACCACAGCCCTGCTCAGAATAGTGCTCTTAGCTGGGCAAGGTGGCACATGCCTGTCATCCAGCTACTCAAGAGGCTGAGGTGGGAGGACTGCTTGAGCCCAGGAGTTCAAGACCAGTCTGGGCAACAGAGCAAGACCCTGTCTCAAAAAAAATTAAATGAATAAAAAAGAAGTGTTCTTAAAAGCTGGGCAAATCCCACAGCACTGATTAGGTTTTCCCAAAGCCAAGGTAAGCCAGCAGAAGGATAAACACTCAGTGTACCCTTCTTAAATCTTGATAGAGTATGCACGAGGCATTCAGGGCCTGGGGAGTTTCGCATTCAGGCAAATTGTAGGACAGAATCCAACCCTTTATGCTAACCTTGGTAGTTTTCACTGGAGCTGATCATTATGGGGAATCTGAAGAGCTTTTCAGGTGGGTCCTTGGAGTAATGAATGTTTGTGACAGGAATGTGTCCTATGTGTAAGTTACCTGATACCACATTATAAGCCACCCTCACACTTAGGCTTGAAACAACCACCCTTTATTATTGTTCATGCATCTGTGGGTCAGTTGGACAGTTCTGCTCATCAGGGCCAGGCTCGGCTGACCTCTGCCGGCCTCATTCCTGCATCTGCAGTCAGCTGTTGAGTCAGCTGGGAGGCAGATCTCAGACGCCCTTCCCCACATGTCCAGCAGTTGGCTGTTGGCTGGGGTGCAGGGGCCCCTGGCCCTGTGTCTCATCCTTCAGTGGGCCACCTGGCTGTTCAAGTGGTGGCAGCAAGGGCTGCAAGGGAGAGGGGAAAACTTCAAAGCCTCCTGGAAGTCCAGGCTGGGGATAGGCTCAGCTTTGCTTCTGCCACACTCTGTTGGCCTGAACAATCCTAGGGCTGGGCTAGATCCCAGGGGAGGAGAAATTGATTCCATCTTTCAGTGGGAAGAACTGCAGTCATGTTGCAAAGAAGGATTTTGCACATGCAGGGAAGGGAATGATGTGGCTGTTTTTGCAAATACCCCACACTCTGACATAAATTACTATTTTTTATAGGAGATTTTCATTGTTGCAGCCCTGGTGAAGTCTGTGTATTGTGACAGGTGGTTTACTCACATGCTGTCCTCCCAGAGTGGCTCCAAGTCTGTGGTGGTCAGAGATGTGGTGCCCACTCTTCCTCTGGGTCTGTGCTGTGTCCTAAAGGGAGGAGTTGCAGCTTCTCCTCTATGTTTGCTATGGGGTTCTCCCCTTGAAAGTCTGGAGTCTTGGGGTTACTGGCTGCCAAGAGGCACTTAGCTGTTTTTGACATTCTTTACGTTTTTGACTCAACAGAGAATGGTGACTTCTTGGCCCTGGATCTTGGAGGAACCAATTTCCGTGTGCTGCTGGTGAAAATCCGTAGTGGGAAAAAGAGAACGGTGGAAATGCACAACAAGATCTATGCCATTCCTATTGAAATCATGCAGGGCACCGGGGAAGAGGTGAGATTACAAAACCATAGTGCATATGCACTGCACACACGGCCAGTGGCACCGGCAGTCACATGATGACCAAAATCCTCCATGGGATGCCCACATAGATTTGTGTCCTTGTGGCCCAGAAGCACCAGATGCTTTTTGCCATGCCTGGCTTGTGACACTCTGGTGGCTGAGAAGATTCTGGAAAAGGAGGCTCACTCTGCATGTGTGGGGGGTGTGTTTGCATACGTATGTGTGTATACACACTTTGGTCCATGTGCACTGATAAAATTAAAACCACAGACAGCATGGGCGATCCTTTCTTTTCTCCTGCAGCTGTTTGATCACATTGTCTCCTGCATCTCTGACTTCCTGGACTACATGGGGATCAAAGGCCCCAGGATGCCTCTGGGCTTCACGTTCTCATTTCCTTGCAAACAGACAAGTCTGGACGCGGTGAGTCTCTGTCCTTAGGGCTCAGTGATCGGGCAGCACTGAGTCCCCTGTGACCCGGGTGGGCTGGCCCTTGAGGCCTTCTCCAGCCTCAGTGTCATTCCTAGACGACAGTCACAGTCACAGTGGGTTGAGCCAGGCTTTATTTCACAGCCTGCAGGGCATAATGAGACTCTTCTCTCTTCTTTTCTCTTTGAAAGCATCACCTTTTCTGGGAAACCTTCTGGTCCTCCAGGCAAAAAACGAACCTCATCCTCTTCTGTGCCCCCTGTTCATTTGATTGTTGCCTTGCTTATAGCACTTCTTACGCAGTTAGTTCTTAGTGTCTTTTGTTTCTGCTAGTGGTATACTCCGTGAGCAAGGACCTGTATCCCCGCATGCCCTAGCACAGTGTCCAATCAGAGGAGATAATAAAAGTTTGTTCAATACATGGGATGAATCTGGGTCCAGGATCAGAGCTTGAGCACCTGTTGACTACTGAGTGGCTGGGCTCAGAGCTGAAGGTTACAGCTCCTGCTCTTTGGAAGGCCTGGGAGAGCCGAGTCCCTAAGACCAGCGGCTCCAGCTCCGTGCAGTCAGGGTTGGGGAGTGGATTCTGGGCAGAAGGAACCAATGGTGCAGAGTCATGGAGGCAAGACCCAGCCTGTCACGCTGGAAGAGCTATAGGTAGCTCTGGGTGTCACAGGTGGAGACGTGACCAGGCAGGAGTTCTGGAGGTGGGTCTTAGGCCAGGGTTTAAGGCTTAATGAGCAGCCCTAGGAGAGCTAGGTAGGGTCACCTACCTCTGTAAACCAGTTAATCCAGTTACGTCGCTGACTTGGGACTTTTTTCTTCTGAAACTCTTTTAGAGCTCAGGAGTTAGATCTGTTTGTTTGTTTTTAAAGCACTTCACTTATACCTTCACCTTGGATTCATCATAGTCAACACACACCCAGGGTACTTTCTTCCCCAGGAAGTGTTTTAACTTCAATCCAGTGAAACCTAAAATATACTTTAGGTAGTCACAGTATTACTAAACTCTTAGGATCCTTCAGTTATAGTGTCAGTAGACTCTTCTGTACAGCTGGTTATGCCAGTGGCAGCACCAGGCTTGGAATTGGGTGATCTGGGCTCTTGTCCAGTATTGAGTGCCTTCTTTGCCGTCTGCTGAGTGAACTTAGACATCGCTATTTACCTAATGTGCCTCATTTGCTCCATCTGTGAAGTGTGATTATTTCAGACCCCTGTGAGGATGGTGAGGAGGATCTATTCATATTTTATTGGTTTGTCCTCAGATGTTTGAACTCTGTCTCCGATGTTGTAAGCCCTCAGCAGTTGTTGACTCAGGAGGGAGGGTTGGAATTTTGTATTCTCCCCTTCCGGGTTAATTACACAGGACTCTCCTGGTGCTTTTATGTTGTAGGGAATCTTGATCACGTGGACAAAGGGTTTTAAGGCAACAGACTGCGTGGGCCACGATGTAGCCACCTTACTAAGGGATGCAATAAAAAGGAGAGAGGTAACTATTAAAAGAATGTTTTTTTAAATCTTTACTGTTTTAGGGGTTTCTAAAAAGTGTATTTGCCTGTTGTAAAGAATTCAGGCCAGGCGTGGTGGCTCACGCCTGTAATCCCAGAACTTTGGGAGGCCGAGGTGGGTGGATCATGAGGTCAGGAGTTCGAGACCAGCCTGGCCAATATGGTGAAACCCCGTCTCTACTAAAGTTACACAAATTAGCCAAGTGTGGTGGTGCACACCTGTAGTCCCAGCTACTCGGGAGGTTGAGGCAGAAGAATCGCTTCAACCCAGGAGGAGGTTGCAGTGAGCTGAGATTGCACCACTGCACTACAGCCTGGGCGACAGAGCAAGACTCCATCTCAAAAAAATAAAAAATAAATAAAAAATAAATAAATAAATAAGAGTTCAAACAATACACAAGCATGTGACCTGACGAAGAAAAGCTCCCTATTTCCTGACTCCACTGCCCGCAATAAAATAAGGGCTCATAGGTTTGTGTTGTTAAAGGATTATTATTATTATTTTTTTAGAAAGGTAAATCATGACTCTCATACAAATTGAAAAAGAGAGAAGCAGCCCCTGACAGGTGGGCACAGCCTGGCACTCTCAGTTAGGCCTTGGTTTTCTCCTGTGGAACACAAACAATTTCACAGAGTCCACAAACAATTGCAGAGCAGAAACATCAGACACAGCCACTCCGTCCGGGACCATCATGGATTTAGACAAGAATAAGACCAGTCTGTAACCATAGAATTGCCCCTGGTTCCTGACAATATCCAATCCAGAGCAAAGCCCCACTTCTTTAAACCTTCCCCCAAACCACAACACAGACACAGATCCAAATTAAATTTTTTTTTTTTTTTTTTTTTTTTTAGAATTTTAAAGCTTCCTTTTTTGAAACAGGGTCTTACTCTTATCACTCAGGCTGGATTGCAGTGGTGCAGTCTTGGCTCACTGCAACCTCTGCCTCCCAGGCTCAAGCAATCCTCCCGCTTCAGCCTCCCTAGTAGCTGGGATTACAGGTGGGCATCTACACCCGGCTAATTTTTGTATTTTTGTGGTAAAGATGGTGTTTTGCCGTGCTGCCCAGGCTGGTCTCCAACTCCTGGGCTCAAGCAATCTGCTTGCCTTGGCCTCCCAAAGTGTTGGGGTTTTTAAATAGAGGTGGGGTCTTGCTATGTTACCCACACTGGTCTTGAACTCCTGGGCTCAAGTGATCCTCCTGCCTCACCCTCCCAAAGTGTTAGGATTCCAAGCATGGGCCACCACACCAAGCCACTTTCCGAGACGCCCCCTGGGGTGTGTTCTCTGGTGTTGCAATGAGTCAGTAAAGCCCAACTTTGTTAGATTATAGGTGTGTTTCTGGTGGTCTTTGGCTGGAGGACATTGAAAAAATATAAAATGAAAAATTCCCAAGATTTAATTTAACTCACTAATTAATGAGGGAGTCAGTAAGAGACTGTTTTAAATTTTTTTCTTTTGACTTTTTTTCAAACCCCATTACACTGAGCAAAGTAAGAAATTTAAAAAACAAAACAAAACAAAACACTTCAAATGACAGTCTAAAGAGCAGACAGATACCTAAGGCACTAGGCTGTCGGGGAAGCTGAAATGAGTGTCTGAAAGAGGGCTGATTTGTTTGCTGTCTTTTGCAGTTAAATAGAAAAAAAAAGAAAGAGGGCTGAGTTGCATCTGGAAGGGTATGCTACACAACTTACAATATTTCATTGAAAATATAGCTGCAGGTTGGGTGCAGTGACTCACACCTGTAGCCAAGGCAGGAGGAACTTTGGGAGGCCAAGGCAGGAGGAACGCTTGAGCCAGGAGTTGGAGACCAGCCTGGGTAATGTAGCAAGACCCCGTCTCTACAAGAAATTAAAAAATAAAAAATTAGCCGTCATAGTGGTGCACAACCTGTGGTCCCACCTACTGAGGAGGCTGAGGTGGGAGGATTACTTGAGCTTAGGAGGTTGAGTCTGCAGTGAGCCATGGTTGGGGTAGTGCACTCTAGCCTGGGTGACAGAGCAAGACTCTGTCTCTTAAATAAGAAAGGATACCTGCTGATCTATTTTTGCCTGCTTCACAACTATTAGTGTTAATTCTTCTAGCTTGCTTTCCATGCATATACCAACACACACACACACACACACTCTTAAAAAATAGGAATTATACCATATATACAACATGACAACTTGCTTTTTTGATTTAATATGAAACAGGTATCCTTCCTCATCATTGCATTTAGACCAACCTCATTCTTTTTCCTGGCTGCGTAGGATTCCAGCATATGTCTGAATTGCCTTTTACATAGCCCATTTGACCTACACTTGGGCTGTTACCTCTTTCTGACTATTGCATGTCATGCAGTAAATATCCTTGTATGTGTGCCTTTGTGCACCTGCATGGCTATTTCTCAAGGACAGATTCTGAACAATGGGTTTGATATTTTCCATTTTGCCCTCTGAAAGGCCATAATCCTTTAAACTCCAAAGGGAAGAAGCTATTTGACCATTGCCCCTTGTCTCTCCTATTCTATGATTCCCTCTAATAGTATCATCTGTAAAATGGGTAGAATACTTTCCCTTACTTAGATCTCATGTTTCAGATATATCCTTAATAGCAGGAGTTTAGTCTGTGAAGGAACATTCATTACCTTTTTGTAGGCTGGTAAGAAAACCATCTTAGATGATGACCAGTGGCTCTCTGACTGTAGTGCAACACACAGAACCAGCAGCATTCAAGCCAGGCATAGTGATCCTATTCTTAAAGCTGTGTCCCTTTCTTTGCAAAGGAATTTGACTTGGACGTGGTGGCTGTGGTCAACGACACAGTGGGCACCATGATGACCTGTGCTTATGAGGAGCCCACCTGTGAGGTCGGACTCATTGTTGGTGAGTGTCCTGGAAGGTCTCTCTCCCTGCAGAAGGGAAGGCTGGGGTTTGCCTGTTTTGTGGGGCTTTGGCCCAGCAGCTCGGTCCTCTGTATGGGGTAGTCTTATCTGTCAGTATCATTTCTTGACCAGCTCCAGAGTTCAGGGCTGGATGAAGGCTGCAGAGTCTCCGGCGGTGGGAGGTGGGGGTCCTTTCTTAAGACACCCATAATGCTACACATTGCTAATGATCAGACTGTCAAGAACTGAACTCTCCAGGAATGAGGCCCCAAAAGGCTCACGTGGCTTGAGTGGAGACAGGTACCTGGAGCGGGCCTGGCAAACATGGCAGCTCTGTGGGCCTTGTATGGAGGGGCTCTGGGCAGGTATTGCAGGGGGATGGGGTGGGGAGGGAGTCTGGGGCTGGAAAGGAAGTAGAGAGACCTCCCGTGCTGACCACACTTAGAGCATGGAAAGGGGCAGGATGGTCTTGGGCACCATTTTGCCTTTAGCAGCCACTGTGTGTGCATGGTCCCAGCCACTGAAGGGGGTTGCAGAGGGGTTGTCTCTGCAGCTTGTTGCCTTGTAATCCAAACACATTAGGTGTCTGGGCCTCGAGCACATAATTCCTGAAGCATATTGATTTGGGCTATGAGGAAACCATTTGTCCTGCTGGTCCTGCTCCTCACATCAGGGGATGCTGGGAAAGACCCCAGGGAGTTTCTTAGCCAACATCTGCGACTCTGCCTGGCGAGTGAGCAGTGGCACCCCAGCTACTGGATCAGTTGCTGAGTGTCTAGAGCTTGGGAAGAGGCCTCAGCAGGCTGCCTTCCAGGTGCCAGGAAGAACGCTTCATTCATTGTTAAGCCACTTTTCGCTTCTGTTGAAATTTAAAAAAAAAACCTAGGGAGCAGCTCCTGGTGAGAGGTTGTTTGGGGCCTGGCTTTCTCCACCCAGCCCCTCCCTTTCTTTCTATGAATGGGTTTAGGTATGAAATGCAAAGCTAGAGTGACACAGCAGGTCTCCTCCTCCTGCAGGCCCCACCTTCCCTCCTGGGAGGTCAGGCCGGCCTGTTTCCTGGCACCAGGCTCCAGCTACATTTCATAGCTACTGTTTCTTTCCTCCATCAGTTGATCTCTGCTCAGGACTCCCATAGGCAAGATGTATGGTTTCCATGTTTTGGCTTTCTTTGCCTCTCCCACTCCCATCATCTTCCGTTTCTGGAGCTCCCCTTCTCTCAGTTTTAACCTTGGGTGAAAAGGGGGCTGAGAAAACAAAGAACAAAAATCATCCAACTGTACAGTCTTTGAACTCTACTTAAGTTTCTTCAAAGGGGATGAAAACTACCAAAGCCCTTCTGGTCTGGCCAGGGGGTGTGTCTTGTGTCTTCCCGATGAAAGTTCACCTACATCCCACCCTGGATGGGTGGATGGTGCTCCCGGGCGCATCATTAGCATCATCCTGGGAGCTTGTTAGAGATGCAGGCTCTCAGGTCCCGGCCCTAGCCTCTTGAATCTGGATCTGCTTCTTAGGGTCCCCAGGTGATCCAGGTGCATATTAAAGTGTGTGTGTGAAGCACTCTTCCTGGGTTAGTTGATTGGTTTTTAAATGTCCAGTCTATTCAGTGACGCAAGTTCAGTGACCACAAGCTTGGATATCATGGCAATTAAAATTGCTGTGAAAGTTGCAGGATGCTTGCCTTCAGTTTCTTAGCTCCTCATGGGCTGGAACAGCAAACAGTCTGTGGTCCTTCTATTTTGAGTGACTCTGCTCTAGGGAGTTCAGGAATGAAAGTCAGAGATTCCTGAGCCCCAGGCAAGCATATGCCAGGTTGCATGTGTGCGGTGTATGGGTCCACCCGGAGAAAGGTGCCTTTTTCACAGAAGAATCCTCTGATCTTCAGAGGTCTGATACAAAAATGCTGAAAAACCATTGCTTTTGAAAGCCCCCCTTGAAATGCTGAAGACACTGTCCTGCCCTGAACTGTGGGCTTCATCCCAAGATATGTAGGGAAGCTTATTGGGCAGGCATAGTCCACGACCAACCATCCTTGTCGAGAAAAGATAAGTGGGGCTGGGTGTGGTGCCCACACCTGTAATCCCAGCACTTTTTGAGGCTGAGGCGAGAGGGTAGCTTGAGCCCAGGAATTTGAGATGAACCTAGGCAACATGGCGAAACCCTATCTCTACTAAAAATTTAAAAAAATTAGCCAGGCATGGTGGTGGTGCCTGTAGTCCCAGCCACTTGGAAGGCTGAGGTGGGAAAATCACTTGAGCCCTCGAGGTGGAGCCAAGATGTGCGCCACTGCACTCCAGCCTGGGTGACAGCCAGACCCTGTCTTGAAGAAAAGAAAAAGAAAATAAGTGAATATCCATGGTATAATAGAAGATAATCCCCTAATATTTTATACACATACATATAGGCACGTATATATTGTATGTTCATGTGTGCATGTTGTTGTGTGTGTATGTATATATTTCTTCTTCTGGTCTGAATGTTGCCTAAACCTCTACCATTGGCGCTCCATCTCTTTGCTATAAAGCCATCTTCTATTAAAATAAACATAACCCTGCCTGGACGGGTGAACACATAGGCTCTTGGTCGAAAGTCAGCTTAGCAGGTGCCCTCTGGGTGATGTGGCTCAGACTCTCCATTTACATTTCAAAATTTTCCTGGAAGTCATTGGGAAAGCAAAACTGTTACTCTGTTCATCACAAAAAACGTGCCCCCTGCCTGTGGAACCTCAGGCCCCAGACCCCAGGCCCAGTTGCAAGACCGCCAAATGCAAGGCCACCGCTCATCATTGCCCCCTCGTGTGTTCCAGGGACCGGCAGCAATGCCTGCTACATGGAGGAGATGAAGAACGTGGAGATGGTGGAGGGGGACCAGGGGCAGATGTGCATCAACATGGAGTGGGGGGCCTTTGGGGACAACGGGTGTCTGGATGATATCAGGACACACTACGACAGACTGGTGGACGAATATTCCCTAAACGCCGGGAAACAAAGGTAACCCCGCATGGCGGAGAGGACACCCACAGTCAGGGTGGGGGCAGCACTTGGCTGCATTCTGCCACTTGCAGTGGAAGCAGTTTCTAGGAGGAGAGATCTGAACAGAGGTTTCAAGACTGGACCCCCTGGCTCACTCCTGACCTTTGCCTTTTGGACAGCAGAGAACCAGGGAAGACAGACCCCCAACATGGTACAAGATGGCCCAGGGTTGATGCCTGTCTAGGGGCCGCCTGTGACTGTTTTTTAGCCTGGAGGATTCTGGCCTTCCGGTCCCCTTGCTGTGTTCCTTTCCCATCAGAATAACAAGGGGGTGGGGTGAGGGTGGCTGGGTGGCAGGTAGGGGTGAAGCAGAGGCCCTGTCGCAATCGTCCTATCCTCCGTGTGCCTCCTGCACCACTTAGTGGCTGTGTGGAGCTTTGCAGCTCAGGTCTCAGGGACCATGTCTGAAATGGCAGTGTCTGCCCTTTGTCTCAAGCCCCCAGGAATCAGGCCATCCTCTGCCACAGCCAGCATGACTTGGTCCAAGTTGTCTCCCCAGAAGCAGAAAGAAGGGCTGGAGTAGCACCCAGCACGAGTCACTCCCTAGCCCCCTCAAGGTTTTTGCCTTTTCTAAATACCACCCATGTTGTTATTTACTTAGTGCTTTTCTTCAAATCAGCTTACAGTTTTTTGTTTTTGTTTTTGTCTGAGACAGTTTTGCTCTTGTTGCCCAGGCTGGAGTGTAATGGTGTGATCTTGGCTCACCACAACCTCCACCTCCCGGGTTCAAGCAATTCTCCTGCCTCAGCCTCCCCAGTAGCTGGGATTACAGGCATACACAACCACGCCCAGCTAATTTTGTATTTTTAGTAGAGACACGGTTTCTCCGTGTTGGTCAGGCTGGTCTCAAACTCCCAACCTCAGATGAACCGCCTGTCTAGGCCTCCTAAAGTGCTGGGATTACAGGTGTGAGCTGCCGCAACCAGCCCTTATAGTCTTTTTTTTTTTTTGAGACAGAGTCTCACCCTCTTGTCCAGGCTGGAGTGCAGTGGTGCGAGCTCAGCTCACTGCCACCTCCTGGGTTCAAGCGATTCTCCTGCCTCAGCCTCCCAGGTAGCTGGGATTACAGGCACATGGCACCACGCCCAGCTAGTTTTTGTATTTTTAGTAGAGACCGGGTTTCACCATGTTGGTCAGACTGGTCTCGAACTCCTGACCTCAGGTGATTCGCCCGCCTCAGCCTCCCAAAGTGCTGGGATTATAGGCGTGAGCCACTGTGCCCGGCCGCCCTTATAGTCTTTACTGACATTTAATGAAGGAGGAAAAAGAGGGAGAACCAATAGTACCATAAAGAGATGGTAACTATAAAATGAGTATAGTGAAGAACCGTGCTATTCAAGTCTAGCTAGATGCTGTCGCCTACTAAATGCCCTGAACTAAAACCCCCTTTGGGCTGAGTGCAGTGTATCATCAAAGTAATCCCAGCACTTTGGGAGGCCAAGGTGGGCGGAATGCTTGAGCTCAAGAGGTTGAGACCACCCTGGGCCACATAGGGATGATACCCCGTCTCTACTAAAAATTAATAACAATAATAACAACAATAATAGTAAGACCCCCTTGGTTAAAAAGCGGGGGGATCAGCAAGTGTTGGAAGGGGTTAAGGACATGTCAGCAGCGAACTGGGGTGGTCTTTGTGGTGAATAAGGAGGACTGGATGGACTTGGTAGTGGTGCCCACCTCTCTGGGATTCCATTCTGTTTCATGTTCTTCCGTGGACCACATGAAATAGGAGGAATCCTGGAGTATCCGAATTCCAGGGGACTCTTCACAGCTTTGGGACACTGGGCTTAGGCATGTGCCATGGAAATGAATCAATCCTTTGTTATTTCTTGAGATCCTTGAGCATGGAGAGGGCAGGAAATTCGAAGTCCCAAGAACAGGTTGACCTCCAGTATGTTGTGGCCACTGAATTCTCCCTCCTGTGTGGCCTCATCACTGCTGTGGGCTTGACCAGTACTCTGGGTATTTGCAAGACCTTTAGAAAAATCTGGGAACTTTCCTTTTTTTTTGCCTTCTTGTTCCTTTAAGACTTAGCCCAGTCGTTTGCTTATTCTGCAGATATTTTTTGGGCACTTTCCTGAGGGCCCAGTGCTATGCTGTGCTGTGCTGTGCCCTGGGGACTCAGAGCTGAAAAAGACACACATGCCCTGTCCTCTTGGGGCTGTCACTGCAGCAGTGGTGGTGAGAAGCAGTGAGCTCGTGTGTGTTGTGAAGGAGGAGAATGGTGAGGTGTGTGGGAACCTGAAACAGGCAGGCAGAACCCAGGATAGAGGAGGAGGACAGGCTCTCGGGGAAGTGGCCTTGGGGCTGAGAGCTAGAAGGTAGCTGAGGAGGGAGACCATTCTAGCGGGTAGATGTGAGTGCTGGTGGTTTTGTTTCTGATGTGAGAGAGTGGAGGACTCCCTGGTCCTTCCTGGTCCTCCCACTCTGCCTCTGCAGCACAGCACAGGGCTGGGCACATGGCTGTTGATGTGCTTGAGGGGCAGTAAGAGACGCGGAGTGACCGTGAGACCAAGGGTTGAGAGTCCTCCTGGCCACTTCCCATAGACACCCCAGGCCCCTCCTCCTGTCTCAGGTATGAGAAGATGATCAGTGGTATGTACCTGGGTGAAATCGTCCGCAACATCTTAATCGACTTCACCAAGAAGGGATTCCTCTTCCGAGGGCAGATCTCTGAGCCGCTGAAGACCCGGGGCATCTTTGAGACCAAGTTTCTCTCTCAGATCGAGAGGTGAGTGGGCAGTGCCTTCCCTGCCAGCACCCACCCTTCAGAGGTCGCCTGGCTGGTGGATTGTGATGGGGGTGGTATGAACCCTAAGGGACACTTTGGCCATTTTTGAGGATTTTTTTTCTCCTCTGGAATAGCAGACCCTGGGCATTTGCATAGTGAAATCTTATAATTTTATTATAAATTACTTTCCTTGGCCTGGTGTGGTGGCTCATGCCTGTAATCCCAGCACTTTGGGAGGCTGAAGTGGGCGGATCATGAGGTCAGGAGATTGAGACCATCCTGGCTAACATGGAAAACCCGTCTCTCCTAAAAATACGAAAAATTATCCTGGTGTGGTGGCACGTGCCTGTAATCCCAGCTACTTGGGAGGCTGAGGCAGGAGGCTCGCTTGAACCCGGGAGGTGGAGGTTGCAGTGAGTCGAGATCGTGCCACTGCACTCCAGCCTGGCCTGGCAACAGAGCAAGACTCCATCTTAATAAATAAGTAAATTACTTACTTTCCTTTTATCCATCCTTTATGTTGGGGCATTATATTGATTTATTTGGAATTATGTGTGTAAGAAGGTCATATGGATTCCATTTCAGATGGTGAAGGTGCACTACACTTACAGGTATTGGGGGTGCATAGGGCCCACCCTGGATTTATCTGAAAGGCAGCCTGGGGTTCAGTGCCAGGCCATCCAGGAGCTGATGCCCCTCAGCAAGTTGTTCCACCTTCTTTCTACTTTTCTCCCGTCCAGGGAACATTTCTTCCTTGCCTTTGCTGTCTTCCAAGGCACGCTGTGTGAGAAGGAGGAAAAATGGTCAGAAAAAACAAAAGCAATTGTGCAAATACTGTGTTCTTCTTAGAATGGTCATAATAACCTAATGTAGGTTCTGTGTAGGCTGGGCACGGTGGCTCATGCCTGTAATCCCAGCACTTTAGGAGGCCGAAGCGAGTGAATCGCTTGAGCTCAGGTGTTCAAGACCAGCCCGGGTAACATGGCAAGACCCCATTTCTACAAAAAGCACAAAAACTAGCCAGGTGTGGTGGCACATTCCTGTGGTCCCAGCTATTTGGGAGGCTGAGGTGGGAGGACGGCTTGAGCCCAGTGGTGGAGGTTACAGTGAGCTGAGTTTGCACCACTGTACTCCAGCCTGGGTGACAGAGATAGACCCTGTCTCAAAAAAAAAAAAAAGAAAAGAAAGGAAAGAAAAATATTAAACCTTAAACAAAAAAAAAAACCTAACAAGCCTATACATTGCTCTTACCTAGGCAAAATGGTTTTTAAATATACAGTTCGGTGGCATTAAGTACATTCACATAGTCACACAGCTATCACCACCATCCATTTCCGGAACTCTTTTCATCTTCTCAGCTGAAACTCAGTACGCAGCAAACACTAACTCCTCATTCCTCCCTCCCCCAACCCCATCATCCACCATTCTACTACTCTCTGTCTCTATGGATTTGACAACTCTGGATACTTCATATAAATAGAATCATACAGCATTTGTCCTTTGTGACTGGCTTAAATCACTTAGCATACTGTCTTAAGGTTCGTTCATACTGTGGCATATGTTAGAATTTCTTTATTTTGTAATTTTTTTTTTTTGAGACAGAGTTTCACTCTTGTTGCCTAGGCCAGAGTGCAATGGTGCAACCTCGGCTCACCATAACCTCCACCTCCCGGGTTCAAGCGATTCTCCTGTCTCAGCATTCTGAGTAGCTGGGATTACAGACATGCATCACCATGCACGCCCGGCTAATTTTGTATTTTTAGTAGAGATGGGGTTTCCCCAGGTTGGTCCAGGTGGTCTTGAACTCCTGACCTCAGGTGATCCGCCTGCCTCAGCCTCCCAAAGTGCTGGGATTACAGGCATGAGCCACTGCGCCCATCCATAATTTCCTTATTTTTAAGGCTGAGTGATATTCCATTGCACGCACACACTGCATTTTGTTTTTTTATTCATCCATCCATGGACACTTGGCTTGCTTCCACCTTTTGGATATTGTGACAAATGCTGCTATGAACATGGGTGACCAGTATCTCCTTGAGTCCCTGCTCTCAGTTTGTGTGTGTGTGTGTGTATGCACCCCAAGTGGAATTGCAGGATCATATGGTAATTCCCTGCTGAATTGTTTACGGAACCACCATGTTGTTTTCCACAGTGGCTATAACATTTTACATTCCCACCAGCAGCCCGTGAAAGTTCTAGTTCCTCCACATCCTCACCAACACTTGTTACTTTCTGAGTTTTTTGAGAATAGCCATCCTAATGGGTATGAAGTGGTATGGAAGGTCTTTTGAAGCATAAAGGCAAAGAAAGAAATCATAAAGAAAAATGGTCAAATATAGCTACATAGCATCTGTAAGTAAAAAAAAATTAATAATCAAACTTAAAAGGCAATGGTAAACTGAGGAAGACATTTGTACTGCATATGACAAGACGCCTAGCAGGGCATGGTGGGCTTTGGCAGGTCTGGTCTGCACCTGCTCTTCTCCACCGGCTGTGTGCTTTGCGATACTCAATTTCTCCCAGCCTCAGTTGCCTTATCTTTAAAATGGGAATAATCATACATGCATTGGTTGGTTGAGGAGTAAGTAAGGTAATGTATGTAAAATATATGTTACATGGTAAGTCCTCCAAGAAGCCTGGCTGGTCCTCACTGCACCATCCCTGTCATCATCATCTCTTTCAATTTAATATAAATAAGACAAATATATCAGGAGAAAAGTCTTGAGACATAAGAAGTAGTTTATATGTCCAAAAAACAAATGGAAAAAAAAAATATCACCCTCACTAATAGAGAATAATATAAATTAAACTACAGTCTTGTGATACCATCTTATAAAACTGTCAAAAGTTGTAAAAAAATGGTCTTTTCCAGTGAGGATAAGTGTGGGCAAATACTCTGCTGAAGAGAGAGTAAATGGATACAATTTTCTGTAAGGCATCTGGCAATGTGTAGCGAAAGCTCTTTGACCCAGAAATTTATCCTAAGGAAAAACATCAGAATTGCACACAAAGATTTATAAACAAACTTTATCAAAATGTTTCTTTATAATAGCAGAAAATTGCAGTTAAGTTGAATTTCTCCAAGCTGGCTAAAGAAATCATGGTGCATCCCTAGAGGGAATAGTGCAGCAGCTGTTTCCAATCCTGTTCTCAGATAAGGCTGTGGGAAATTGCTCAATGCATGACAGGAAAGAGAAAGAAAATCACACATCAAGGATAATCCCATTTTGCATATCATGAGAAGCATACCAGCTAGGAAAAATAAACTGGAAGGAAATATATTAAAATGTTAATAGCATTTTCCTAGATGTTGAGATAGTGAATGGTTTAAATTTTCCAATTTTTATTTTGCTAGATTTGCCAAATTCTCCACAATTTAACATGTAACACTTGCCCTTGACTCTGTGGATGAGTACAGTGATTGGGGGCGGGGGGCGTCCTTTGGACGCGGTCCCCAGGCTGCTGTTATGGGTCGCGCTTCATCCAACCCTCTGGCTTTTGTCCCCCACAGTGACCGATTAGCACTGCTCCAGGTCCGGGCTATCCTCCAGCAGCTAGGTCTGAATAGCACCTGCGATGACAGTATCCTCGTCAAGACAGTGTGCGGGGTGGTGTCCAGGAGGGCCGCGCAGCTGTGTGGTGCAGGCATGGCTGCGGTGGTGGATAAGATCCGCGAGAACAGAGGACTGGACCGTCTGAATGTGACTGTGGGAGTGGACGGGACGCTCTACAAGCTTCATCCACAGTGAGTGGGGCTTCCAGTTGGGATGTGCAGAGCTTGCTGGAATCCCTTTGGGTTAGGGGGTATCAGGGTGGGGAAATTCCCTATGGGACCCCAGCCAGCCTGCAGGCTGTGCGTTCAGGAACTGGGGATTGTCTGGGACAAGGTAATGAACAGTTTGTAGGGTTTGACTGGGATCCTTAGGGAGACAGAGAAGTGGCTTCACTTGGCCAGCTCACACCAGTGGCGTGACGTGACCCTCACCCCACTCCTCCTGGTCCCCCTTAGGTGGGGGCTGGGCAGTGAGAGAGGAGGTGAGGGTGGGCGTGGGCTCACTCATAAGCCTGGTGAGCTGTAGCCAGGCCAGAGGCTGTGTTGGTAAGAGGGGAGAGGATATCAAGGAAGCGGAGGAGCCGGGTGCAGTGGTTCACACCTTTAATCCAGCACTTTGGGAAGCCTAGGTGGGAGGACTGCTTGAGTCCAGGAGTTTGAGTCCATCCTAGGCACCATAGTGAGACCTTATCTGTACAAAAAAATTTTGAAAATTAGCTGGGGAAGGTGGTGAACGCCTGTAGTCCCAGCTACTCAGGAGGCTGAGGCAGGAGGATTGCTTGAGCCTGGGAGGTGGAGGTTGCAGTGAGCCCAGATCACGCCACTGTACTCCAGCCTGGGCAACAGAGTGAGACCTTATCTCAAAAAATAAACTAGGAAAGGAGGAGAGCCACTCTCTTGTTCATCTGCTGAATCAGTTTGCTAAGACTTGGAAGGGCGGGAGCGGTTTGGGCCCTGAGCTTCCTGGCAGGGAGGGGTAGGGAGTGGCCTCTCTCTGGTCAAGCGTCTGACCCCCCATGCCAGAGAAGGACATGTGATTGCACTTGCTGTGTGATTGTGATCCACCGCCTGTCTCAAACCTTGGCTTTTATGAATAGGGTGACCATATTATTTATTTATTGTCTACACTAGGATACTCTTGCCAGTCAAAAGTGCTAATAATTATTACGCTGGGACTGTAGGCAAACTAGGACCATCCCAGATAAATGAGGCCATAGTGTCACCCTACTTACAAGCAACCTCACCTAACTCAGTGTAGACGTTACCTGCTTACCTCATGGCTGTGGCTTGGGGTGGAACCATCTGTCTTGCTCCATCCTCAACTCTGTGTCTCCCCCTTAATAGCTGTCCTTGCCATCAGCTGAGGCAGCACACAGGAGTGGTTTAGAGCTAGGCTTTGGAGCCACATACTCTTGGATTTAACCCTGGCACCGTCACTTAGAATCTGTGTGCAATTGCTTAATCCCTGCAAAATCTCATCTTCCTCATGGGGTGGCAGCCACTAGCAAGACTAGAAATTAGATCTGTAAAGTATGGGGCACCTAGTAGGTTCTCAAATTCCTTGGCTCAAGTGATCCTCCCACCTTGGCCTCCCAAAGTGCTGGTATGAGCCACTGCACTCGGCCCACCTAATAGGTCCCCAACCAAGGGCAGTGACTACTTTTGAGAGCCCCTCGCCCCAAGCTTCTTCAGCTTGGCCCTGCCTTTCATTTTCAGCCCAAATTGCAAGTATGTAGATTCAGCCTTTGTTCAGATACTATCTTCACTGGAGGGCATTCCTGTCTTTGGGGGCCAGGCTGTTGAGGGTGGGGTGCTGGGCGTCTCAGGGTTGCAGCTGGAGGTGGGTGATATTCATTCTTGCATAGCCTCCTAAACCAATCCAGTGCTTGGCCGGCTTGGGCCTGCCTTAATGATCCATGTCGGCCCCTAACATCCTCGTTGGTTTTGAGGTCCCCCTGGAGCCTCAAGCTCCTATGTGGGTGTGTGTGTTATTCATGTCCTAGCCTTCATAAGCCATACAGAGTGTTGTGTTTGGATTCGCAGTTGGGCCTCCCTGCTGAAAACTGTGACAATGGGATTGACCGTAGGCCCACTTTCCTCCCAGCCATTCTCAACTGGCCACAGCTGCTTCTAAGCAGCCTCCCTCCCAACCGTGTTCACCTCCTTATTGTTGGGTTCAGAGTCTCTTTGACTTCCGATGCTTATGTCCCGATAAACCCATCACAAAGTCGAAGAATCCTAAGTCGAATCATCACCAGTCAGGGGACTGTCCGTGCTTTGGTGTTTTCGGGTAGGCCCAGTGTCTCTCATCTTCCTCCAACTACCTTCTCCTGTTTTCTTGTCCTTTTTAGCTTCTCCAGAATCATGCACCAGACGGTGAAGGAACTGTCACCAAAATGTAACGTGTCCTTCCTCCTGTCTGAGGATGGCAGCGGCAAGGGGGCTGCCCTCATCACGGCCGTGGGCGTGCGGTTACGCACAGAGGCAAGCAGCTAAGAGCCCGGGATCCCCAGCCAACTGCCTCTCCAGCACTTCTCTCTTCGAGCGGCGACCCCCTACCCTCCCAGCCAGTCGTGCTGGGAGATGCCGGCGCCGGGGCCCGCCGGCGCGGGGAGGAAAGCAAAATCCAACTAATGGTATATATTGTAGGGTACAGAATAGAGCGTGTGCTGTTGATAATATCTCTCACCCGGATCCCTCCTCACTTGCCCTGCCACTCTGCATGGTTTGATTTCGACCTGGTCCCCCACGTGTGAAGTGTAGTGGCATCCATTTCTAATGTATGCATTCATCCAACAGTTATTTATTGGCTGGAGATGGAAAGTCACACCACCTGACAGGCCTACTGGGCCTCCAAAGCCCATCCTTGGGGTTCCCTCTCCCCGTGTGAAATGTATTATCACCAGCAGACATTGCCGGGCCTCCCTCCTGGGGGCACTGCCTGAAGGCGAGTGTGGGCATAGCATTAGCTGCTTCCTCCCCTCCTGGCACCCACTGTGGCCTGGCATCGCATCGTGGTGTATCAATGCCACAAAATCGTGTGTCCGTGGAACCAGTCCTAGCCGCGTGTGACAGTCTTGCATTCTGTTTGTCTCGTGAGGGGAGGTGGACAGTCCTGCGGAAATGTGTCTTGTCTTCATTTGGATAAAAGGAACCAACCAACAAACAATGCCATCACTGGAATTTCCCACCGCTTTGTGAGCCATGTCGTATGACCTAGTAAACTTTGTACCAATTCAAAGACCCGAGTGATGCTTAATGGCTGGGGATAGGGGGACAGGCGGAGGGGGGCGCAGTTTCTTGGGATGTGGCAAAGACCAAACACTGGGGAGTTTTGTGGCCTTCTGGGCAGAGGAGGTTTTTTTTTTGAGATGGAGTCTTGCCCTGTCACCCAGGCTGGAGGGCAGTGGCATGATCTCAGCTCAGTGCAACCTCTGCCTCCCGAGTTCAAGCGATTCTCCTGCCTCAGCCTCCTGAGTAGTTGGGACCACAGGTGTGCATCCCCACACCCAGCTAATTTTTGATTTTTAGTAGAGATGGGGTTTCACCATGTTGGCCAGGCTGGTCTCCATCTCCTGACCTCAAGTAATCTGCCTGCCTCGACCTCCTAAAGTGCTGGGATTACAGAACAAGGCCACTTGGCTTCCAGGCTGCTTGGGTTCAGTGAGAGGACTGCAACACTGGTCCCCTCTCTGCCATCCCCACACAGATCCTGCCCTTCATCTTCCTCTCTGCCAACCCCAAGACAAAGGATGAAATGTGCTCTGCCCCACGCCTCTCCGCCCCCTCCGCCCCCTCCGCCCAAACACAGATGAAATCTTGAAGCAGCCCAGGGTGGCTGCACTCGCCCCCTCCCAGATCTTTTTTCTTCATTTTTTATTTTTATTTTCTGTAGACAGGGTCTCACTGTGTTGCCGCGGCTGGTCTCCAACTCCTGAGCTCAGGCAATCTGCCTGCCTCAGCCTCCCACAGTTCTGGGATTATAGGCATGAGCCATCACTCCCGGCCCACCCCTCCTGGATCTTAGACTGACCTCATCCCTAGGAAATTAACCCTTGTCTGACCCTTTTACTCTCCCTTCCCACCCCCACCTCAAGAGATTCCTGGTCCATCCCCAGGCTACCATTTTGGATTCTCCCCCAGCCTTGGTGGGTTCCATGTCACTCTGCACCCAAGCACCCTGTGATGTCCAAGCCACAACTGCAGCTCTAAGTGGCTTCCCGCAGGACCAATTGCCAGAACACCTGGTTTGGTGAGATCAGAGTCCCTTTATTAGGGGCATGGTGCTGGTGTCTATGGAGCAGTGATTTTTTGGAGAACACAGATAACATTACACCTTCCAGTGTGCATTGACAATGTTACATGGCTCTTCTGCAGGGGAACCAGGGCGTGGAGGCTGAGTTGGCAAGCAGGAGGAGGTGTGCCCTTGGGATGGGCTAGGCCAGACCAGGAGCTTTCTGGGAGTTGGGACAGTTGCTGCTTTCTGCCCTCTAGCTTCTTGCTGCAGAAGTGGGAGTGGGAGCTGTGCTGCTGCTTTGTAGGTGGCTTTTGTGTAAAATAGTTAAAAGTCATGGCTAACAGCCAGGTGTGGTGGCTCACATCTGTAATCCCACCACTTCAGGAGGCAGGCAGGAGGAATGATTGAGCCCAGGAGTTCAAGACCAGCTTGGGCAACATAGCAAGACCCCATATCTACAAAAAACTTAAAAACTAGCTGGGTGTGGTGGTATGTACCTGTGGTCCCAGCTACATGGGAGACTGAGGCAGGAGGATCCCCTGAGCCCAGGAGGTTGAGGCTGCAGTGAGCCATGATGGTGCCACTGCACTCCTGCCTGGGTCTCATAGAGTAAGACCCTGTCTCAAAAAAAAAAAAAACAAAGTCCTGGCTACCATGTATTGGGCACTTAATCTGGTCTGGCCTGCTAGTTTATAGGCATTACTCCCATTGTTCCTCACAGCATCCCTGTGAAGTAGTTTTGATACTGGGCAGAGGTCAAAGTGACTTGCCTGAGGAGACACAGCTGACTTTTTTGGCTCTTAATCACCATCTACACGGGCTGTATCTGACTTCTTAAATACTGAGAGAAGCCCTTGGCTGACTCAGTCACTGGGCTTTGTGAAATTAGAAGTTTCCTCCTTTGTACCCACAGCCTGATGGTGAATCAGTGTCATGGTTGCATTGCCCACAGCTACGTTTTGTTTAGCTTATGCAAAGTTTATGAAAATGTGGGTCAAATTCAACAAATCTGGAAGACTCACATACAAATGTGGATTTATAGCTTCTCTTGAAAGATTTAGAAGATCTAGCAACAGTGGGCTCCCATTACCACGTGGCGACGTTTGTCTAGAGCTGAGTAGTTCTTGTCCCCTTTGAATGCCTGTCCTCTCCAGGTTGCCATGGCCCCCACCATTCCCTATTAGCTCAAACTGAGGGTGGAAGTCAGTTGCCTTTTATCATCACATTTGCAGTTTTTCTTTTATACATATTCTTGTATGCCCCAGGAAGGCATTTGAGCTTGCATCTCCTAGATTAGATAAATATCAGCTCATACTGTCTTTTCTGACCCTTACTGGATCCCCTGAAGTGCTCTCTGAGATGGGTGGCTGAGTCCTCTTAGAGTCAGCATCCTTTCTGGAGTTCTGGCCCCATGTTGTCTTTGTATTGGTATACTGAAGGATGGGGCATGAGCTGAACTTTCAGATGTGGTCTTCTCGATTGGCTACTTCTCAAAGGGTGCTACACCTTATTCTGCAGCCGGGCACAAGGCTTCAGGGTTCAGTAGGCACCTACCTCAGTTCATTTGTGTTGCTTTCTGGAATACCTGAGACTAGGTAATTTATAAAGAAAAGAGGTTTATTTGGCTCATGATTCTGGTGGCTGGAATATTCAGGATTGGGCAGCTGCATCTGGTGAAGGCCTCAGGCTGCTTCTTGTCATGGTGGAAAGTGGAAGGGAAGTGTTGTGTGCAAAGAGATCACATAGTGAGAGAGGAAGCAAGACAGGGAAATTGAGGACACCAGACTCTTTCTAACAACTTGTTATCTTGGGAACTAGTCCATTCCCACAAGAGTGATGATTCACTGCAGCTGGAGGGCATTAATCTATTCATAAGGGATCGATCCCCAATACCCAGACACCTCCCACTAACCCCTACCTCCCAACACTGCCACATTGGGATCAAATTTCAACATGAGTTTTGGTGGGGACAAGCAAACCATACCCAAACCATAGCCCTGATCCATCCTGGGGATGCCTTGCCTCCCCACTGGTAGCCTCGGAGGGGGCTGCATCCCCAGCCATGAACAAAGTCTCCTTAGTGTGACATCTGTTGACTCTCGTGGAGAGGGAGGGCGTGGGAGTCAGCTCGAGCTTATCTTCCTTGGTGGGTGTGACCCACGGGCAGCAGCGGAAGGCAAGCCGGAATCCAGAGCGAAACCTGGGGGAGCCAAGGGCACCTTGAGCCAGGGAGTTAGGGGCACAGGAGCTGTGATGTGACTGCCCCCACCCCCAGGAAACTGACTCCCTTCCAGAGGAAAGTCACTGTCTCTCTCCAAGAGCCTCCCATGGCTCAGGGGCTCTTGAGAGATGCCTTCATGGGTGAGTTTGATTTCTGGAAACTGCCAGAGTGTTCTGGAGCTGGGTCTCGTGAATGAAGTGGGTGACTAAGGTGATTTAGGTCATCTGTTATTACAAACAAAAAACCACCCCAGCATAATTACTAAAAAAAAAAAACAACAAACAAAAAACAGCAGATGTTCTTGTTTGACTTGTTAACTGGCTTCTAAGGGAGGAGTCAAAGAAGAACCTGCTAAAACACAATGGAGGCTTTGGCAACTTGGGAGAACAAGGATGCTTTTCCCAAGGGGACTGCATTGAAAAACCCACACTCGGAGCCACCAAGTTCTGATGCATTTGCCTGAAAACAAACAGCTCTCCCCACGGCAGCACTGAACGGGGAGTTCAGAGGAAGCACACACGGTGAGTGGAAGAAATCAGACAGCAGAAAGGGAATGCCGATCTCTCAGAGAAGGGAATGATCCAGAAGTGATGTCAGGATCTTGTGGAGCCTGGGGTGTTGTTTAGACTCCCAGGGACTGTATCTCCCTTGGGTAGCAGGAGAGTAATCAACCCACAGACATGGTGGGCTGGTGGCCCCTCCCAGATATCAGAGTCCCTGTCTCCAGGTTTTCAATCCCACAAGTCTTTAAAAGAGAAATGCATGGTGTGGGGATAAGATGACAGGCCTTGGAGACACATGGAGTCCTGGCTTTACTGTTTGTTTTATGAATTTGGGAGCATCTTCCTTTCTGAAGCTCAGTTTCCCCATCTGTAGAGTGGGGATGACACCTGCTTGTCTCCTATTATCTACTTCCCTCTCAGGAGATAGAGAGTTCTGGCCTCCTGCAAAAAATCATAGCTCCTTACTTCCTTTTGGCCTGCCCGAGGCGGGTGAAATGTCTGAGCAACAAAGATCCCAATGGCATTATGAGTAGCCTGGCTACCTGGCCAGGGAGGTGACAAAAAACACGAACAAAGAGGTCCAAGGCCAACTTCGCCCACATCATTGTCTCACTGAGGTGAGACTGTGTCCACCTCTTGCCGCCCCTTACTTGCCCCACCTTCAGGGTTTCCTGCGACTGAAAGGCCTGCTCTGCAGAACTGGGGCTGGGTTCCTGCCTGACTCACCACCCCCCACCTCTCCAGGTGCCCCAGAGCAAGTGCAGGCTCCTCTCTGGGACTCATTTCCTCAGAATCACAAGGGCTAGGGAAACTGGATGATGCCAGGAGAGTGAGATTCTGGCCCCCTCCTTCCTGGCTGTGTCTGCCAAGGTCACTTCCCAGCTGCCCTGAAAGCCCCTGGAGGACAGGGCATGCACTGTGAGCTTTCCAGGGAGCAGCCTGCCCCACCCCTGTGCTGGCCCCAGCCTCCATCCACTGCTTCCACTGCCGGATGGGTGCCGCTCACTCGGCTCCAGGAAAGCCCTCAGTAGGAAGCTCGTGAAAATACTAGAACAGAAGTCAGTCCCTCCCTCCCGCTACTTGGCTCTTTCCTTCGTCTGTCTGTCCCGCCTCCTCGGTGACTCTCCCCTCCCCTCCATCGCTCTGGCCCTCCCTTCTCTCTTCTCTTGCCCCAGACACAGAACCCAGAAGAGCCAGCAGGAACAGACAGACAGTGAGAGCTACAGCCTGGGAGACGGTGGGGCTTTGGGGAGGAAGGGGGCTCAAGCTAGGACCAGGCCAGAGGGAGGATTGTGCTGGGGGCTGAGTGTGAGGACAGCTTTCTCATGCAGGCTGGGGGCACAGGGCTACAGTTTCCTGCAGGAACGAGAGTGGATGCTTGAACTGTGCAGGGAAGCCCAGCTGGGGCCAGGCAGTGGGGCCCTGAGGGCAGAGGGTGGGGCTGGAGTGGGGGCTCACCTGTGGTTGAGGCAGCAGTAGATGATGGGATTGTACATGGTAGAGCTCATGGCCAACCAGAAGAGTGCCAGGTAGACTTGCTGGATGAACTTGTGGCAGTAGATGTCCTCCTGGAAGCTGCCCAGGATGAAGTAGAGGTGGTAGGGCAGCCAGCAGATGGCAAATGTCACCACCACCAGCACCATGGTCCTCACAAACTGGTCCAGGAGAGGCTCAAGTTACTTCTCAATGCCCAAGCCCCAGCCCCAGCCCCAGTCCCAGCCCTCTGAGGGCAGACGCAGAGGACCCCTTGCACCCGCCTGGGAATTGCTCCACACTCAGACCCCGTTAGCTCTATTACTCAGGCCTCTGAGCATGTGTTGCCCAGACCTTCCTAGCCCCCAACCTCAGAGGCCTGTGCTCAGGCCGGTCCCTCTGCCCACACTGCCATCCTTCCTTTGAAGTCCTCACTCCTTGAAGCCCAGCTCAATGGCCACTTCCTACAAAAGGTGTCTGGGACCCCTTCATTCACTGCAGCTCCCCCTCCCTGGAGAGTGGCTGAGCTCTCTCTCCTAACCCCATCCCTAGAGGATCCCCTTGTCAGCTATGCGCTCCCTGGCCGCCCCCTCTCTGGGATCCATATTGGCACAGCCCTTCTCTCTGTGGGCTGTAAGGTTCCAACTAGGGACCCCTGCCTCTGCCCACGGGTCAGCTCCCGGACCTCCTCCTCCTCAGAGCCTGGCCCCTGCAGGCACACTCCTGCTCTGTTCGGCAGCCCAGCATGCCAATTACAAAAGGTCTGGGGGCTCCTGGGCATCCTGATCCTCACGTAGGATCTGGGTTGAGACCCCAAGTGTGGAGCAGATGGAGGCCAGTGCTCCATGCGGGGCACCAGATGGCGCCCATGTGCAGCTATCTCCCCGAACCACCCTGAGAGAGATGCCTATAACAATTGGGTGAGAAGCCGTGGCTTTGACCTGGCTACATGATATGGTTAACCCGTTACCTCCTCTGTTGCCTGGCAGGAAAGGGGCAAGGACAAGCTTGGACTGGAGGAGGGTGAAGGGTGTCAGGGGCACAGAGGGCTCCATCAGGACCTTCGGGGGGTCCTAGATGGCAGGGAGTAGGGGGACACTGGCGCTTCCGGAAGAATCTGGAGACAGATTTGATGAAGCGGGACAACAATCCGGTCTCCACGACCTCTGAGGTCCGCAGTTCCAGCCTTTGAAGGCTCTCCTGTGACTGCCTAGGCACCTTCTATACTTCTGTGGAGCTTCTCAAATTCAACATTCTGATTATTCAGAAAGTCTGAGATTTTAATAGTTTATCATTCTAAGATATATATATATATATATCTTGGGGGTATCTGGATTCTATGGGGCTGTAGGAGTCCCTGACTCCCCTAACATTCTGGGAAGTTTCTTTAATTTTTTTTTCTTCCTTTTTGTGGAGAACGGGGTGGGGGGGTCTCACAATATTGCCCAGGCAGGTCTCGAACTCCTGGGCTCAAGCTATCCTCCCGCCTCTGCCTCCCTGAGAGCTGGGATTACAGGCGTGAGCTACCGCGCCCGGCAAGTTTCTTTAATTTTGTATTTGGCCAAAGACCAAAGGCAAATCCGCCCGGCTGGGAGGAACGCGGTGAGGCTCTGGCCCCAGGCTTCGCGCAAAGGCGGCTTCCGCAAGCTTCTCCCGGGCGCCCTCTTGCGGACCTGCCTTGAGACCGCAAGGGCGGCTCCCCAGGGCGGGGCCAGGCCCCGCCCCGCCCCGCCCCCACCAGGACCCGCCCCCCAAGGCCCCGCCCCCACGCCCACCTTCTTCTTGGCCTGCAGGTGGCGCAGGTTGGCACCGTGCGCCTGCTGTCCGGGCACTGCGCGCCTCCAGAGCGTGAGGCCGATGACGCTGTAGGCGACGAACATCACCGCGAGCGGCAGGAAGTAGATGAGGGCGATCACCACGAGGTGGTACCTGCAGGGAGAGCCGGGGCCTGGGCAGCGGGGGGCCCGGGGGCGACTCCGAAGTATGCCAGCGCCTGGTCCTGGGACCCCGCGGGCACTGTGGAGCCGCCCCTGCGGGTCCACCCTGGGCGCCTCCCAGGGACTTGGTTTGATTTAAACAAAAATAAAGGGGACATTGGGTAGCCTGTGTGCCAGGAGACGGCTTCCCCTGCAAAAGGGACGCCAGCAGTAGCCCTGCGTCCTTCCATGTGATAGACACTTGTCAAAAAAAGGAAAAGTGAACGAAACAAATTAAAAAATAATTTGTTTACAATTTAAAATACCAGTAAGCACAAAGGAGGCAGTAAAATTATCCCACTCCCACCACTATTAACATTAACTATTAATATGTGGCATATTTTTTCCGGAATCATATGTATGAATAGCAGTCACCCCTGACGGGAGTTTCACTTCCCCGGGTTTCAGTTACCCCTCCCAACTGCGGATCCAAAATAGAGGAGGACAGTACAACAAGATATTTTGAGAGGGAGAGACCTCATTCACAGAAGTTTAATTACAGTATATTGTTATACTTGTTCTGTTTTATTAGTAGTTATTGTTAATCTCTTACTGTGCCTAATTTATAAATTAAACTTTATCATAGGTATGTTGAGGAAAAAAACATAGTATATACATATAGAGAAAGAATTCAGTACTATCTGAACTTTCAAGCATCCATTGGGGGTCTTGGAGTGTATCCTACAGTATAGCCATATATCTGTCTGGATGGATAGAATGACTGGTGTTAATAAGGCTCCATCTGTACCAACATCGCTATGGAGGAATGGGACAGTGGAAAAGCGCCATATATCACATGCTGCTGTGTCATCTGCTACGGCTCATCAGCATTTGGCTGGGAACCTCGTTTGTGTCAGCAAATGCTCTTTCATATCACCTTTGAGGAAGTGGTGCAGAGTACCATTGCGTGGCTTCCTACCCCATCCCCAGGGAGGACACTGGGTTGTGTTGAGGCTTTTCATTTCCTTTTGGAAACAGTGTAGGCCAGGCGTGGTGGCTCATGCCTGTAATCCCTAAACTTTGGGAGACCAGGATGGGAGGATTGTTTGAGCCCAGGAATTTGAGACCAACCTGGGCAAGATAGTGAGACCCTATCTCTATTAAAAAAATTTAAAAAATTAGCCAGGCATAGTGGGGCACACCTGTAATTGCAGCTACTCAGGAGGCTGAGGCAAGAGGTTCACCTGAGCCCAGGAGAGTGAGGCTGCAGTGAGCTATGATTGGACCACTGCACTCTAGCCTGGGTGATAGAGTGAGACCCTGTCAAAAAAAAAAAAAAGACAGTGTCCCCAGTTCTCAGATCTCTGGTTTATGAGTGATGCTGCAGCCTCTCTCTGATGAGCTGCAGGCTGGGGACTGACTCCCCCGCAGGTCTGCAGTGGGAGCCTGTGGAGACAAAAGTGACTCCATCTTGGATGCCACTCCCCTGTGTTGACTTCCGATTCGCCCCAGTCTTGTGAATGCCTTCTGATTTCTACTTTATTTACTGCCCCTAGTGTAAGAACATGTCAACCTTGATGTTACTCCACAAATCGTAGGCTGTGATGCACATAGCATTCTTGCCTGTTCTGGAGGGCTGCCCTTGGTTTCCTTGCGGGAGCATGAATACCCTTTCCCTATGGTATCTAAGCCTTGCGTCTACGGTGTGAGAATGCAGAGCTCCACCTGTCTTGTGGCCACCCAAGATCCCACTTCGGTCTGTAAATTCCCTCAATAAATCACCCAATACTGACAAACTGGATTTGTTCTACCTCCTTCTTTGGGTCTCGGCTCCTTTGGCATTTGGGGGTCCCTTTCATGGAACAGGGTCCTTGGAGCATTCCGCCAATGGGCCTGAGACCCCAGGTCCTGTCGTTTGACTTTTTCTTTCTTACTGGGAGGACTGAGGTGTTCCCAAACCTCCTGCTTCCACCTGCCACGTGCTAGGCTTGCTGGGCCCCCTTCTAGAGGTGCTGCCACCCCAAGGGAAGTGGACCCACGGTGAAACCACCTTTGCAAAAATAACTGAGGAAATTATGACAGTGAAAGAAATCAGACCTAACCGATTCTATCTTGCTTCTAATCCTTAAGCTGTCCTTGTTCATGCCCGGGCGTAGGCCGAACTATCTTTGGGAAGGAATTCAGTTCATGATTTTACTCTGAAACAAAATTGGTAACAGCCCTTTCCTGAAAAGATCCCCTTCTTGCCTGGGATCTAATCTGCCTTTCCAGGACTAACAAATTAGCTACAAGAATAAAAATTAGTTTAGGGGTCATGCAGCCTCTGGTTCCAAGAGTTTGAACCTACCCCAAATTCCTGGGGGGTAACATCACTATTGTAAAACCTAAGATCAGTGTTTGAGATATTTTGCAGACCCTGTACTCAGTGGATCAGCTGACACCACCCAGACCGGGTAATCTGACTCAACCAGTTCTGCTGTCGCACCCAGGAACAGAAGACAGCAAGAAAACCTCATTTCGACCCACTATGATTCCATCTCCAACCCGACCAATCAGCATTCCCCATTTGCCAAGCCCCTACCTGCCAAATTGTCTTTAAAAACTCTGATTCCTGAATGCTAAGGGAGACTGATTTGATTTTGTTTTTGTTTTTGTTTTGTTTTTGATATGGAGCTTTGTTCTTGTTGCCCAGGCTGGAGTGCAATGGTGGGGTCTCGGCTCACCACAACCTCCACCTCCCAGGTTCAAGTGATCTTCCTGCCTCAGTCTCCCAAGTAGCTGAGATTACAGGTGCCTGCCACCATGCCCTACTAATTTTTGTATTTTTAGTAGAGACAGGGTTTTACCATGTTGGTCAGGCTAGTCTTGAACTCCTGACCACTGCCTTGGCCTCCCAAAGTGCTGGGATTACAGGCATGAGCCACCGCGCCTGGCCTGATTTGAGTAATTATAAAACTCTGGTCTCCTGCACAGCCGGCTCTGCATGAATTACTTTTTCTCCATTGCAATTCCCCTGTCTTGATAAATCAGTTCTGTCTAGGCAGCAGGCAAGGTGAATCCACTGGGTGATTATAATGGCTCCAGTAAATCTCCCTCCTAAAGTCTTGTGTTTAGAATTCTGCTTAGGTTCTTTTGGCAAGCATGCCAATTACAAGAGGTTCAGGCGCTTCTAGACTCCCTGATCCTCAAGTAGGCTTTGGGTTGAGAACCCCAGTGTGGAGCAGATAAGAGGGCAGTAGGGGCAACGAGGGCCAGGGCCCATCACCTTACAGAGTGAGGATCTACAGGGCCACCTATCTCAGTGTCCAGATAGGAAACTGAGGCCCAGAGAGGCACAGGAAGTCTGTGTCATATCAGTCTACAGATTTAATCATGACCAAATTTCCCCTTTTCTGAGGGTCAGCACTGTGGGAGTCAGAACAGGGCTCTTGTCCAGCCTCTTGTTTAAAGCATGATCTTAGGCAAGTCAGGGCTTTCCCTCAGCCTCAGTTTCCCCATCTGTAAAAGGAGGAGGCCATCTCTAAGTCCTTCCTTAGCAGGAGCCACACTCCTCTGTTGCTTGCTCCTAGGATGTTGTGCAGGACAGGAATTCACCCTGGGCTAGGTCTCCATGCAGAAGGCAGAGGGGAAGAGTTCCAGGGGCTGCCTTTTTTTGTTTGTTTTGTTTTGAGACGGAGTTTTGCTCTTGTCGCCCAGGCTGGAGTGCAATGGTGTGATCTTGGCTCACTGCAACCTCCACCTCCCAGGTTCAAGCGATTCTCCTGCCTCAGCCTGCCAAGTAGTTGGGATTACAGGCACCCACCATCACGCCCAGCTAATTTTTATATTTTTAATAGAGACAGGGTTTCATCATGTTGGCCAGGCTGGTCTTGAACTCCTGACCTCAGGTGATCTGCCCGCCTTGGCCTCCCAAAGGGAGTCTTTTTGTATTTTGATTTTGGAGGTGTGTGCACATGTTCCTGAAGAGGGCATCTTTAATTTCATCAGATTCCTAATTACACACAGTTACATGAGCCTGTGTGGATGGAGCCTTCATCCTAAATTAGGCTCTCCCCCAAGAAAAACAATAACACATTCTCACACTTAAAACCAGGCTTTCCCCAAATCCTTTCGGAATTTTAAGTAACACCAAAGTATGGCTTTCCTAGCCCACCCCTGCCCGCCTGTTTTTCCCAGTCGCCTGAATCTGGGTTGGAACTCACTGTTCCCAGAGAGCTGGCACGCACTGTGGTCCTGTATTAAGGTGGAGAAATACCGCCCCCAAGTGGCCGGTCTCAATATGTTCTGCTCTCCACCCTTTGCTGAGCCAGAAAGCAGGGCATTCCCCATATATGGATACCGCCCTCTGTGAGAGGGTGGGGTGCAGGGAGGGGGCAGAGACTCCGGGCAGGGCCTGCCCTCGAGACTCGCCAGTCCCCAGGAACAGCTTCTCAGAAGAACGGCGCCTTCCTTATCCCTGAAGCCCACAAGAGCAGCCTTCTCTTGGCAGGTGCTCAGGACAGATGGAGACCAGGCAGGGAGGGTGTTGGAGGAGAGGTGTGTTGCCATGGCTACCTGGCAGCCCTCACCTCAGACCATGCACACTGTCATGCTTGGGGCAGCTGGGACTTTGTGGGAAGGATCTGCCACCCCCAGGTGTGTTTTCATGTATCCCCTATTTAAGCTACCACATACTGGGTACCAGTTCTGTGCCAGGCATGGTGCTAAGGGCTTCAGGTATACTATCTCACTTACGCTCACAAAGCAAGGTACTATTATGAATCCATAGCTGGATTCAAATGACTAGCTGGATTTGAATTACTAGCTGTGTGGTTTTGGGCATGTTACTTTGTTTTTCAGTGCCTCAGTGTCATCTAAAAAATGGTAAGAATCATAATATAATATATACCCCACGTTGTTAGGAGAATTAAATGGGCCAATATATGTAAAGTGCTAAGAACAGATTGGCTACATCATGTGTGTTGCTTACTAAGCATATAGGTATATTCACATAATCCCGTGTACACTCACTCATGTGTACACCCATGCACACACACCACACATGCATGGACATGGATGCATGCACACACATGTACATACACACACGTGCACACACACACACTGTTGCCCTCCACAATCCCCTTGAGGCCTTACAGGAGGAGCGTCTTGCCCCCGCTGTCTTCAGGCCAGGCCACCACGCACTTGGTGGCACCCTGGTCCACGGTGACGGTGGAGTAGAAGCACTGGGGGGAGGCCAGGGCGAGAGCCACCAGCCAGATGCCAGCAATAACCGCCTTGGTGCCGGGGGCTGAAAGCCGAGGCTGGAAGGGGTGGACGATGGCCATGTACCTGTGAGCAGAGGGCAGCTTGAGCGGCAGGGGCCCTCCTGTTAGCCCAGCTCCCTTTCCCCTGTCTCCCTCTCTCCCAACCCAGACCCATGCCCTCTAGCCCTTTCCCGCACTGCTGCCATCTGCCGATATCATAGTATCAGCCGACCTGCAGAGAGCCCGCTGGGCTGGTGACTCTCCCACAGCCACACAGCATGCTGATGCCTTTGAACCCCAGCCCAGGCACCTCAGCCCACAATTTCCCTCTGGGCATGGACATGCCCGTGGACGGCCACAAGAAAGCCACACTGGAAGCCCATCTCAGGGCAAGACCAAGCATCCAACATTAGCCTGAAGCTCAGCCCTCAGCAGCGTTGGGAAAATAATTGGCCCTATTAGATTGTAATTGCAAGCAATCTTAACATTTTCCCCTCGTGTAATCTATCTGGAATAATAAAAAAAAGTATAAGACATATCTTTGGAGTGAAAGAAAGACAACAAAACAAAGATCAACTCCAGGAAAGAACACTTCAGAAGGTCCCTAAAACATTGCCCACTTCCCCTACAGACTTGAACAACCCGTCTAGTGCATCTAATGCAAAGTCCTTCTTTGTGTCTAACCCTCAGTCTACCTTCTTCGGCTCCACAGTACCCCCACCTTCCAGATTCATAGTTTTGGACCATGACCAGATTTGGGAGGCCATTCCCATGGTTCTACCCAAATTTGCTGTGTAACCACAGGCATGTCACCACCCTTGTCTGAGCCCCGGCTCAGTGAGGAGGCTCCCCCCAGCTTCCCCAAGGACCCTCTTGCCTGTCGGCAGCAATGGCAGTCATGGAGTAGATGCTGACAAACATGGCTGTGATGGGGAAGAGGTTCTGGAAGTAGCAGAAGGCACGGCCAAAGTACCAGATGTTGTGGCTGGCATAGACAAAGTTGAAGGTGGCGTTGAAGGCAGCCATGCAGAGGTCGGCCAGCGCCAGATTGACGATGAAGTAGTTGGTGACTGTGCGCATCCTCCGATGGGCCAGGATGATCCAGATGACGATGGCATTGCCCGTCACAGCCACCAGCACCAGGGCCAGGTAGGCTGTGGCCCACAGTGCCAGCTGCCAGCCGGGCATGGAGAAGGCTGTGGTGCCCGTGGTGTTGCTCTCAGGGCCAGACGAGATATCGGCTTCAGTCACAATGTCACAGGTCCCCATGGCTGCTTCTGGGTCTGGAACAAAGGGCCTGGCTCCTCGGCTCCTCCCGGATTTGCTAAGGAAGAGAACTCCCCTTCGGAGCATGGGAATATGGGGGCAGGAAGAGGAGCAGATGCCAAGTATGGTGGCACATCAGGAGAGCCTGGGGCCACTCCTAGGTCTCAGGCAAAGATGAGCTGGGCTGAGCACAAAGCCTAGTCCAGAACCATTGTCATTTCAGATTCCATCCTGCTGGCCAGACTTCTCGAATGTCACGTGGAAACACAGAATTCAAATCACAGCGTCAGAGCAGAAGGCATCCTTATAAATCAACCCCTTCGCTGAAGAGACGGAAGACGGAGATTCCAAAAGGGGACGGGACCAGCTCAGGTCACTCAGGAAGTTGGTGACAAGATAGCACTCGAACCCAGTTTTCTCATCACGTAATTCAGGAAACCTTCCAGATCAGAGGAATGCACAGCGGGAGTCTCTGGAATCCACAGGTCAATGGCTCAGCAGCCTTTCTCCAGGCTTTGGGGTGCAAGCCGGGCTGGGTGCTGGGTGCTCAGGACTCTGCCAGCTGCCAGCCCTCGCTGCAGCTTCCCTGCCGTTCTCTGGGCAGAGCCAGCGGGGGCCTTGGCAGAGGTGCTGCCTGCTCACGAGGTGGGGCTTTGGCTCCCACCCCTGGTCCCACCCCCTGCTTGGCCTTGTCTCTTGAAAGATTTAGGACTGGCTGCAGAGGCAGGGAGAGACTTGGGGGAGATGGGGCTGGTACAGAGGGCCCAGCTCTCGGCGGGTATTGACTTTCAGCCCAGGACGGGAGCTGCGTCTGAAGAGTGATTCTGAACACAGAAGGAGTTCGAGCCTGGTTTGGTGACTCCAGGCAAGTCTCTTAACCTTTCTGAGCTCTGTCTACCCCATCTGAAAAATATAGAAAAATGGTGTGCATCTCACAGTACATTTGTGAATTTTAAATGGAGATAATGTGCACAAAGTCTATTTAGCACAGGGGTTGGTACATAAGACTATGATTGGAGTTTCTGGCCCGAAGGGAGGACCCCACAGCTCTGGGAGCTCTAGGAGGAGAAGCCAGAACCCGGAGCATTTCCAGCGAGTTTCCAGGTGATACTGATGCTGCTGGAGCCAGCACTTCACTTTGAGAACCACTGTCTTAGGACAAAGTCAGGGCTCTTCGGGGAACCACAGCAAAGCTGGAGTTTTAACCCCTGAGAAGCTGCTCTAGGTTTGCCCCAAGATACCTGCTCCTGGTCATTGACTGTGTGCACGTGTGTGAAGCTGTGAAGATGTTTCTGAGTGACTGTATGTGCGGCTGACGTGTTAAGCTCACACACACGCATGAACCTGTGCACACCTGTGGTGTGTGGACCATGAAGGCAGGGCAGGCTTAGCGGGAGTTGCGGGGGCATGCTCTTCATTAAAGCAGAGGAGGCCTCTCATTCACCAGCAACCCATGGCACAGCAGCCTCTGTGCTCCCAAGGCTCTGCCTTGCACAGCCTGGGTTTCTCGTGGCTGGGCCTGGGCCCCCACACTCCCAGTCCATTTTCTGCTTCTCCCTGTGTGTCACTTCCCTGACACCCAGCCCTTGTCTCCCGGGGTGAGCTGAGAAAGACCTTTAAAGGTCTCTAGTGCTGAAAAGATTATGCCACCCGTGGAATCCAATATAAAAACAATGCTAAACCATAAGTCATGAAACTTAAACATGCTGAAATTGAAAGAGCTTCTTTATGGATTTTTCTGATTGTGAATTTCTGGGTAAGTTCATCAACAATCAACACTGAAATTGTATCTATTGTTTGGTCTCCCTGCTGTGCAGATGTGAGGAGCATGTGCTGGGTCAAATGGGAACCCCATCCTTGCCCTTGGGGAGGGGGTGCTTCCTTGGCCCCTACTTCTCCTGTGGGTGTGTGCCTGTGTGCCTGTTTCCTCTCTGGAGCGGCCTGTTTGGACTTTGGACCCTAGCAGAAGGGTCTCTGCCTTTGATCTCTGTTGGTGGCAGCAACAGTAGCAGTACTTTAGGGTTTGCTTCTGTCTCATGCCCATCTGGCCAGGGTCCTAAAGGGCAGAACGTGTAGAAATAAGAATGGAAGCCCAAGACAGCCTGCTCTCTTCGCTGTGCTCCTGCTCCCAGGCAGCGGGAATTTGTTGAGCTTCAGGTGAAAACTCAGTGCAAAGCTGGGATGCCTGAGCACCTGTGACCAGTCACAGAAGCCCAGCACAGTTCAAGTTCCTTCCTCCCCACAACATCCCACCACCTCCACTGTTTATGTAAAGGGGATTATGTTTTGGAGCTTGTACATCTGAGTTTTTATTTCCCCCTTAAATCATCTGCTCTTGCAGCTTTCCAACTATGTGCTATGGTTTGAAGCCTCGTGAAAGGGGAAGATGCGGGCCACCCAGGACGAAGGGGTTCCTGATCAACTTTGCTGCTTGGCATTGGCCTTCTGAGTCCATAGCTAGACAGCGATCTCGAAGGCCAGTCCTTATTTTATTTTATTTTATTTTTTTTAGATGGAGTCTCACACTGTTGCCCAGGCTGGAGTGCAGTGGCACGATCTTTGCTCACCGCAACCTCCGCCTCCTGGGTTCAAGCGATTCTCCTGCCTCAGCCTCCTAAGTAGCTGGGATTACAGGTGTATGCCACCACACCTGGCTAATTTTTGTATTTTTTTTAGTAGACACGGGGTTTCACCAAATTGGTCAGGCTGGTCTCGAACTCCTGACCTCAGGTGATCCATCTGCCTCGGCCTCCCAAAGTGCTGGGATTACAGGCGTGAGCCACTGTGCCTGGAAGGCCAGTCCTTTTAAAGGAGAAAAAAAAGAAATGCCGGGCACGGTGGCTCACGCCTGTAATCCCACATCTGAGCTGATGGTGCCAGTTGCGTGCATCCAGGAAGCAGACCCTGCTGTGTAGGAAACACACCAGCTGTTTCTCAGGGAGCTACCACTGGGGTCAACACTTGGGGCAGCAGACAGGGCAGGAAGCAAGTGTGGCTGAAGCACGGCATTGTGCTGTGGTCCAGGCCTACAACAGCCTTGGTAGCCCCATGGTTAATTGGAACTGGAACAGCTTCAGAGTTGCCCCATGTGGGGCAAAGTGAACCAGGCCTTTATATTTCCACATTGGTCACTGGACGTGGGCCACCCCAAGAAAGCATGTGATTGTTGTCAAGGCAGTTGAGGCGAGGCCTGCAGCGGGGGACGCTAAACATGGTCATGGGACTGCATGCCTGCCTGGCAGCTTGAAGGGGGCCTGGGAAGCGCAGGGCAACGTCCACCACAGCTAGACAGCAGCCACTCCTTCAGACGGGCGTGCGCTGGCAACTGGGCCTTGCTGGTTGGTATAATTGTGACCTCTGGGCTAGAGGCTTAAAGACCAGAGTCAGGAGAGGAATGATCTTCCAGGAAGTTTGAGGAATAAAAGGTGGGAGAGCTGTGGTGTGTGAGAGAAGTGGGTGGGAGAGGAAAGGGGGCTCCAGGAAGCATTGTGGATGAGGCGTTGCTATCAGCGCCGGGGGGATGCTCTTGAGAGTGGCCTATCTCTGTCCGGGAGGCTGCTGTGGGCCCTGGCTTCAGAGGTCATAGGCAGCATCGTGGGACACTAGTGCTGAGGGTCACCCTGTCACCAGGGCAATGCTGGGGGTGCCAGGAGGTGGCCGAAATGAGAGGAGGATGTGCGGTTGGCAAAGGGTCAGCCCCTCTGCTGAAAGGCTCCAGTCCTGTGCCTGGCGGTGGGTCTGACCCTGAGCAGCTGCTCCGATGATCATCCCAGAGACAGAAGGAAGGGTCACATCTGTATTTGCAGGAGCTCCTGGTGGGGCCAAATGAGGACAAGAAGAAGAACACTTTTCATTCTGCTAGATGAATCTGGTTCCATGGACTGTCCTTCATTCTGAGACCATGCCCTTCCTGCTTTTTGAGTTCTTTCATGAAATAATGGTGATGGCAGATGGTAGTTGTTGACCTGGTTTTGCTTTTTCTTTAAAATTCCTTACTTGGTAGAATAAAAAGTCAGTGACAGGTATGGTTCCCTCAATAGGGTTTTTCTTTTTGTTGTTGTTGTTTTTGTTTTGTTTGTTTTTGAGACAGAGTCTCACTGTGTTGCCCAGGCTGGAGTGCAGTGGTGCAATCTTGGCTCCCTGTACCCTCCACCTCCCAGGTTCAAACGATTCTTCTGCCTCAGCCTCCCAAGTAGCTGGGATTACAGGCGCCTGCCACCATGCCCGGCTAATTTTTATATTTTCAGTAGAGATGAGGTTTCACCACGTTGGCCAGGCTGGTCTTGAACTCCTGACTTCAGGTGATCTGCCTGCCTCAGTCTCCCAAAGTGCTGGGATTACAGGCGTGAGCCACCACACCCGGCCCCCTCAATAGGTTTTTAATATTATATTGGCCCATGAAATTCAAAGACCCAGGAGCCCCTATCTATTTCCTCATTTAGAAAAGAGGAGTGAGGCTGGGCATGGTGGCTCACACCTGTAATACCAGCACTTTGGGAGGCTGAGGTGGGTGGATCACCTGAAGTCAGGAGTTCGAGACCAGCCTGGCCAACATGGCGAAACCCCGTCTCTACTAAAAATACAAAAATTAGCCAGGTACAGTGGCAGGTGCCTGTAATCCCAGCTACTCGGGAGGCTGAGGCAGGAGAATCACTTGAATGCGGGAGGCGGAGGTTGCAGGGAGCCGAGATGCAGCCACTGCACTCCAGCCTGGGTGACAGATTGAGATTCCATCTCAAAGAAAAAAAAAAAGAGGTGTGGGAGCTCCCAAGAGGGGCAGGGCGAGGCCTGGTTTCATCGCCAGTGAGGTGGGGCTCATGTCCCCTTGTTTTGCCTTCACTGTTCTGTCGGCCTCCACATCCCGGAGGCCCATCGAAACCACTTCCTTGATCACCTCCTTGTCACACCGATGGGGGGCAGGGCTTCTCAGGTCTTGGATTGCGTCTTGTTTGTGTCCAGTGTCTAGGAGTGGCCAGAACATTGTCAGTGTCCTATAAAGGTTGGTTGAATAAAAATCATGAATAAAATGTAAAATAATACTCCAGTGAGGGATGGGGAATCTTATGTATATATTATTTATTTATTTATGTCTATGTCTTTGTGATACAGATATGAAAGTTCTAAGTTAATGGTGGGATTTCGAGTGGGCAGGGCAGTATAATGCCTGGCACACTGGCAAATAGTAGATGCTCAATAAACATCAAATGAATAAATGAATAACAAATGATGAGTAAAGTCTAAATTATCACCTTGTTAGGGGTGAATGGGTAGCATTTTTATTTTTACAGGCCCTAAAGCTTAAAGGAAGAGAATATTTCTCCATACGTCCTGCAGGGATTTTGTAGCAGGACATCAGAGTTTATAGCACTCCTGGATTTATTTCTCATAGATAGTCCCCTCTTAGTCTGTAAACCAGAGGGCCCCAGGCTGGCCCCTTTAGGAGGTGAGCTCTGTGCCCCCCTGCCCCTTGGCCAGGGCATCAGTTCCCCAGAATTTGGGACTTCAGCTGGGAGAGGGAGAGTTGGCCCCTGCCAAAAGCACAGGCTGCCGCTGACATCTTCTTTAAACACTGAGAGTGTGCTGGGGGCAGCGCCTCGCCCTGAAAGCCTAAAGTTTATCTAGCTGGAGAAGAGAGGCTGGAGTGTTTACATCTGCTGTGGTCCTGGTGTACACAGAGCTCTTAACACAAAACATGTTTATTTCTCAACTCGGGCTCCAGCAGAATCTGTCCATCTATGGCAGGTGGAGGAGGAAGCGGGTGAGGCTCATCTTAGGAGAGGATGCCCTGACACCCACTGGCTGGTTGGGTCATGGGGGAGTCATCCCAGAGCCAGCCTGGATATTGCAGACAGAAGGAACTTGGTGTCTGCTCTGGGTGTTGGTGGATGTGGCAACACGTGCTGCGGCATGGCTGAGGTGAGGACAGAAGTTGGCAAAGGGCCTGCCTGCTGAAAGGCTCCAGTCCTGTGTGTTGTGTTGGGTCTGTCACTGAGCAGCTGCTCTGAGGCTCAGCCCAGAATTAGGAGAAAGGGTCACCTCTCCTCCTTCAGGAGGCTCCTGGACAAGCTGGGTAGCCAAGACCCAGCCTTGCAGAGAGAACTCACCATAGCCTTCTGTCAAATGGGAGATGCGTGAGCTTCAAGCTTCAGAGGAGGGAGGAAGAGGTCTTTAGGGGCGGCAGAGAGTGAGCTTGAGTGGCTCCGGGAGGTCATGAGGGAGGGGACATGGGAATGAGCCCCAATCCTGAGAGAAATGTCAGAGTAGCCTGGGGGAGCCAAGAGTTCCTTCAGGAGGGTAATGAGAGATGCAGCAAGTATAAATCTTGGTCACAACCCCAGGAGTGCAAGAAAGGTCCTCTTTCTTTATACTCTGAAAAGCAACTTGATCTTGACTCTGAGTCCTCATCTCGTCCAGCTGGCAGGAAATCCAACTTATTGCTTCTGGGCTCCCACTGTCCCCCTCCTGGTGCCGTCCATAGGGCCAGGGCATCTGGGGTGTGCCTTTACTGGTCATTAATCTACATAGGTCACTTTGGAGATGCCTGCTGTCCATTTCTGCAGGGTTCCTGAGGAAGGGGGTGGGGGCTGTTTTTTCTGAGACAATCCTGGGCCCTGGGAGTTTGGAGCTTAGCTGGGCATTGGGTCCTGGAGGCCCAACTTCCCAGAGCTCCTGTCCTTCTCCCATCTTGGCCATTCCTCTCAGGGAATTGCTAGGGGGAGGAACTGAACACCCACTTCTCCCGGCCCCAGGGTCCTCTCTTCTCCCAGCCCTCTCCAGAAGTCCTGCTTCATTAAAAATTCAGCCTCTTTCCCCAAATCCCACCATCCTTCAGGCTCTTTCGTGATGTCTTTGATAAGACCCAGAATACTGGCAACCAAAAAAACCATTCTGCTTTCCTCCAGGACATGCAGACCTTTCATCTTCAGACCTTACTAAGAAGGGAGAAAAATATTTGCATTCCATCCTTGGAGCATGGCAAAGAAAGGCAGGAAAAACTAAAGCTAGGTTTCCATATCAAAGCTTTGGAATATCCATTTCCTGCCCAGAGATGAGGCTGGAGAGGGAGAGTGAAGGCTGATGGAGAGAACCTTGAATGCCCTTTCTGGGGCCCCTTGTCTGAGGCCATCTTACCAGTCCTTCAAGGACCCTTCAGATGCTACCTCCTCGAGGATGCATGTGACCTTTGGGCCAAACGACTTTCTTTTTATTATTATTATTATTAAATTAGATACAGAATATCCCTGTGTTGCCCAGGCTGATCTTGAACTCCTGGGCTCAAGGTCCTCCTGCCTCGGCCTCCCAAAGTGCTGGGATTACAGGTGTGAGCCACCGCGCCAGTCCCCAGATGGCCTTCTTGACCATTGATGTTGCCCCTGGGGTGGTACACTTGGGATAATTTGCAAAACATTTTTTCCCTGCCCATGTCATAGTAGGGGAGCTGACATGAGTCCATCCCAGGCTTGGCTGTGTTTGAAATTACAGTTGACTAGTTCTTATGATATCAATTTAGGTTGCTCCAGTTCAATTCCAGTAAAATGGCATCATAAAGCTGGGGGATTTGGAAGACTCCCTGATCAATGGAATACAGTGATAAAGTAAGGTGTTACATGCCTTCAATTCATGTTGGAATACCACCTAGTCTTTGCCATACTTTGTATAAAATTTTTTCACTCAGCCAAAAATGTGTCTGGACCCATAGGCTTTTCCTTCTATCCCCACTGGTCCAGGTCACAATTATAACCAGATTTGCTGCAATAGCTTCCTCACTACCTTCTGCATTCACCTGCTCTCCTCTACTCCATTCTCCATGTCTGCTTACAGTGATCTCTCCAAAAACACAACCTGACCAGGTACTTCCTGCTTTGAGCTCTTCAAAGACAAATTGTTCTCATGGTTAAGAGGAAATGGCCCCACTCCTTCACCAGCTGGGACGGCTCACTCTCCCTCAGGAACCACTTCCCCTTCTTTCCTTTAGAAACAGAACCTCCCTGCCTGTTAGCTGTCACCTGGCTGACCACCTAAAGTCCGCAATTTCCAAGACTCCCTTCCAAGCTACATGTGGTCACATGATTAAGCTCTGGCCAATGAAATGTGGGCAGAAGTGACACACACACACACACACACACACACACACACACACACACATAACTTCACAGTCTCATCTTCAAAGAGGGAGCTGCTGACTCCCCACTTCCTACTGGTGGGCAATGGCAAAAACAGGGGCTTCCATCTTGAATCCACAGAGAGAAGCCATATTGAGGATGGCAGAGCCTGGGCAGGTCCCAGGGCTCTTATGTGAAAAAGAAAAAGGAAACAGGTTGGGCATGGTGGCTCACACCTGTAATCTCAGCATTTTGGGAGGCCAAAGCAAGTGGATCACCTGAGGTTGGGAGTTCAAGACCAGCCTGACCAACATGGAGAAATCCAGTCTCTAATAACAATACAAAAAATTAGCCAGGCGTGGTGGCTGGCACCTGTAATCTCAGCTACGTGGGAGGCTCAGGCAGGAGAATCGATTGAACCCGGGAGGTGGTGGTTGCAGTGAGGTGAGATTGCACTATTGCACTCCAGCCTGGGCAACACAGGGAGACCCTGTTTTGCCTGTTTTTTGAAACTCCGTCTAGAAAAAAAAAAAAAGAAAAGGAAACAAAACTAAATAAACTTCTCTCTTGTTTGAGGCACTGCATTTTACATCTTGGGGTGCCTTTATGATGGCATGTAACTCTAAATAAACACTAGCCTTCAAGAACTTCTTTGATGCTTCCACAGGTTAACTATTTTTGTTCTACATTCTAATAGCATTCGTGGGCTTTTTTTCTTGTTAACATCCTGATCCATCACATGTATTCAAAGTGTGTTTTCCCTACCATGCTAGGAAATCCACAAAGCCAGGAATGATGTCTCCCTTGATGACAGCCACATCCTCCCTGTCCTCCACTGTGATTGGCTCAACCATAACTTCTAATTAAATAAATGAATGGTGCGCCGATGAATGAACACACTGGAACAACTTGGATATGATACCATGCATACTTTTTGCTGTGAGTAACAGTAACTTAAACGAATATCTTTCTCACATAACCAGGCATCTGGAGATAGGTGATTCCATGAGAAACAGCTCAGTGATGTCAAAAGCTCTTTGGGAACTTTGATTTTTCTTGGCCTTCCCCTCATAGCTGCAAGAGGGCTGCAACAGCTCCAACAATCTTGTCTTTATCTAACTGCACTCTCATTCCGGGAAAGGAGCAGCGAGGAAAATAAGTCTCCTTCTACGCTTCTCTCTTTTGGTCAGGGAGGAAAACCTTCCCCGGGATTCCTCCCGGCAGATGCCCCTCACATCTAATTGGCCAGAACTAGGTCACATGACCACCCCAGGCCACATGGGAAGCTGAGAAAGGGAACTTCTTCCTTCTTCAGGACCCAGTGGGAATAAACCAGTTCTAAGAGCCCTTGCCCCTCCTTGCCCAGGTGGTCCCATTTGGGAAGCCCCAGGGACAATGGGGTATCACGATGTGGTCACAAATAAAAAGCCGTGCCTTGTGCTTGATGCTTGCTGGAGGATATCACATGCTGTCTCTTGAAATTCTCTCCCTTGACACTGGCCCACCCAGCCTTTCCCTTGACTCTGCCCATAAGCTCACCTGTTTCAGTGCAATCAGTGATTGTTATCTCTGTGGTTACAGCGTAGCTACTATTTACTGAGCACCAGCCACGTGTCTGGTGACTGAACAAGTTGCATAACCTCTTTGTGCTTCCTTTTCCTCACCTGTAAAATTTGTACTACCTCGTGGGATTGCTATGAGATTAAATTAGTTAATACAGACAAAGTGCTTACAGCAGTACCTGACACAAAGGGCTAAATAAGCATTTGCTGTTGTGAATTGTTTATATCCTCATTTCACAGATGGAATAAATAACGTGTCCAAGGTCACACAGTCGGGGGAACCAACAGTGAGAGCCTGTTTTCTCCGACTCCAGAGCCCACAGCCTTTCTTCTCTTGCTGCCAGGCCTTGCTGTGTCTGCAAGTTTCTCCTCAGTGTCTCAAAGGTGGGATGTCTTGCCACAGACACTATTTACTAATTCATTAATCCACCTCCTCCCGGAAGCCTTCCAGGGCAGTTGCTCTCTGCCCCTCGCTGGCACTGGGAAGGCCCTTCTGGAGAACATGAGAAGCTTCCTCTTGTCTCTTCTGGAGGGCTGGGAATGTCGGTCCTGCCTGCTATTGTGGTCAGCTGCAAAGACACAACGTCATCCTCCAGAGATGCCCAGTCCTGATGAGGACACTGAAGTCCAGGAAAGGCACTCCCTCCAGGTCAGACAGCCAAGTACTAGGGGAGCCGCAACTGGATCTCAGGCCTCCAGGCTGACTGCCCAGCACCCATTCCCTGCTCCGGGCTTCCTCCTTGTGAGCATTTTGCAGAGACAGCGACTCATCCTAAGGAGACCCTTACTTACAGTAGGGCCAAGAATGGGGCTTGCCTGGGAGATCCTGGCCTGAGCATTAAACTGGAGACCATGCCTCACTCATCCCTGACCCTCCACTCCCACTCTGGCTCCTACGTGGGCCCGGCCTCATCCCCTGCAGAGATATGCAGACTGTAGCCTGAGCACAGGAGTGCCTGTAATACACAGATTATGACACTAGAGGCCGGGCGCGGTGGCTCACGCCTGTAATCCCAGCACTTTGGGAGGCCGAGACGGGCGGATCACGAGGTCAGGAGATCGAGACCATCCTGGCTAACACAGTGAAACCTGTTTCTACTAAAAATACAAAAAATTAGCCGGGCGTGGTGGCGGGCGCCTGTAGTCCCAGCTACCTGGGAGGCTGAGGCAGGAGAATGGCGTGAACCTGGGAGGCAGAGCTTGCGGTGAGCCGAGATCACGCCACTACACTCCAGCCTGGGTCACGGGGCGAGACTCCATCTCAAAAAAAAAGAAAGAAAAACAAACGACACTAGAGGGCAGCCTCACTGCTTTAATCCTAGTAACCACAAAGGCTTTTAAGAAGCCTCCACCAGATTGATGATGATGATAATGATGATGGTGGTGGTGGTGGTGGTGGTGGTGGCAGCGGCGGCAGTTGAGGCTACTATGTATTGAGCCAAGATGATATATCATCTCTAACCAGCAGGTCTTCTGTGCATACCACGTTCTGCTGTGTTCTGAATTGGAGAAAATGTACCACCTCCACCCAGTTACCCAGCCTGAAACCTGGGCATCACCATCAGCTTCTTCCTCCCTCCCTCTCTCCACTCTGCCACCTACTCCTGTCCATTCTATATCCTAAACCTTGTTCCATCCCCATCTTTCCAGGCCCAGTTTGTCCTTCTCCTCCAACTTTCCATTCGATTTACAGAGAGCCACAGTCTCCTGCCTCAGGCCCTCATGCAGGCCGGTGGCTCCTGAACTTTGCTGCACATTAGAATTTCCTAGAGCTTCCAAAACTCCAGCTGGCCACGCCACATATCAGACAAATTAAGTCAGGATGTCTGGGGGTGGGAACCAGGCATTGGTACTTTTTTTTTTTTTTGAGTCGGAGTTTTGCTCTTGTTGCCCAGGCTGGAGTGCAATGGTGTGATCTTGGCTCACTGCAACCTCCGCCTCCCCGGTTCAAGCAATTCTCCTGCCTCAGCCTCTGGAGTAGCTGGGATTACAGGCGCACACCACCACCCCGGCTAATTCTGTATTTTTAGTAGAGATAGGGTTTCTCCACGTTGGTCAGGCTGGTCTCGAAATCCTGACCTTAGGTGATCCTCCCGCCTTGGCCTCCCAAAGTGCTGGGATTACAGGCATGAGCCACCATGCCAGGCCATGCATCAGTACTTTTTAAAGCTCTCCAGGTTGTTCCAGTTTGCAGCCAAGTTTAGGCACCCCTGTGCTCTCTGTCTGAGACCCTCTTCCACATCCTTTCACCTGGGATAATCAGGCAGGTCTCTAACATTGCTGCCGAGCCTGAACAGCACAGAGCCATCGACTGCTCCTCCCCACAGCCACACTTAGCATGCTGCATTGTGACTGCTTCTTCAAACACCCGCCTCCCTACCCGTCACCACCAACTGCCCTCCCTCCACTGACAGAAAGGATTGGGCTCCCTGCTGCATGTGTGTGCAAACACGGGAGTGGAACAAATCTTTATAAGAACACAAGAAATGAGTTTTATTATTCTTAGCAATTTTGAATTTTGCCCCAGGTTTTTGTTTTTGCAGTGATCTGTTTACAGTGTTTAAAGCATAAAGAGATACATTTTCTTTTCAAATACAGATGTAGATATAAAAACACCTGTACTTAATACTTTCAAAGCCATTTTGTTATATTTTCTACTCAAAATTTCCAAGCTGTGGCTGATCCTTACCCACAGACCTTGACACTGTGGAAAATATCCCCCAATGCTTATGATGTATGGAAAACCAAAACCAAAACAATTTTAACCAGGAGGTGAAAGCAGGGGGCAGATGGGCTGAGTTAACCCACAAGTGTCTGTGGCTGGGCGTCCTGCTTGTGCTTGGGTAGGGGTGGGCAGTGGATACAGGGTTTATCTCAAGGGGCTGGAGCCCAGTCTTTTCTCTCATATAGGGGCTATACAGGTCAGTGTCCCATTTTACAAAGGAAGAAACCCAGACAAAAGGCTAAATGAATTGTCCAAGATCCTATTACTAATAAGTAATAGAAGGAAAATTCAAACTTGGCTTTAACTGACTATCCATATTCTTTCTACTATATCAGGATGGGTCAAAGTTCCAGAGCTGGCTGGGTGCGGTGGCTCACGCCTGTAATCCTAGCACTTTGGGAGGCTGAGGTGCCTGGATCACTTGAGGTCAGGAGTTCAAGACAAGCCTGGCCAACATGGTGAAACCCTGTCTCTGCTAAAAATACAAATATTAGACAGACATGGTGGTGTGCACCTGTAGTCCCAGCTACACGGGAGGCTGAGGCAGGAGAATCCCTTGAACCTGGGAGGTAGAGGGTGCAGTGAGCCGAGATGGTGCCACTATACTCCAGCCTGGGTGGCAGAGCAAAACCCTGTCTTCAAAAAAAAAAAAAAGTCTGGGATCAGTGGCTCATGCCTGTAATCCCAGCACTTTGGGAGGCCGAGAGAGGTGGATCACTTGAGGTCAGGAGTTTGAGACCAGCCTGACCAACATGGTGAAACCCTCTCTCTACTAAAAATACAAAATTAGCTGGGCCTGGTAGCAGGCGCTTGTAATCCCAGCTACTCGGGAGGCTGAGGCAGGAGAATTGCTTGAACCCAGGAGGCAGAGGTTGCGGTAAGCCGAGATGATGCCACCACACTCCAGCCTGGGCAACAGGAGCGAAACTCTGTCTCAAAAAGAAAAAAAAAAAAGAAGTAAAAAAAGTTCCAGAGCTGCTTTCACTTCACTCTTTAATTCTGCTTAATTTAATCTTTATCAAAGTGATATATTTATATAGTTTCAGAAGTCAAATAATACCATAAGACTAATAGCAACAGAAAGTGGTCTCCTCTAATACTTCCCTAATCTTGATTCCTGTCCCCAGAGGCAATTGATTTCAACTCTTTTAGTCATTTTTTCTGGAATTTATATCTATATGTCTTAACAGAATAACATTATTCCTTAATTTTTCTTTAATAGTTAAAAGCATTTTTTTTTTTTTTTAAACAGAGTCTCCCTCTGTCACCCAGGCTGGAATGCAGTGACGCGATTATAGCTCACTGCAGCCTTGAACTCCTAGGTTCAAGCAATCCTTCTGCCTCAGCCACCTGAGTACCTGAGACTACAGGCATCTGCCACTGCACCCAGCTAATTTTAAAAAATGTTTTGAAGAGATGAGGTCTCAGTATGTTGCCCAGGCTGGTCTTGAACTTGTGGGCTCAAGTGATCCTCCCACCTCAGCCCCCCAAAGTGCTGGGATTATAGGTGTGAGCCACCATGCCTGGCCTTACTTTTTTCTAGTTTTAATGGCTTTGATCAGCATATCCTTCATTTGAAGTCTCTACTTTTCAGAATTTATTAAAATTTCCACTCTAGACAAGTACATGACTAATTTTGGTAAACTTTCCATGGGCATATGAAAAGGATATATATTTTGTATTCGTGGTGTTAAAAATTATTATTATTATCATTTTAATGAGATGGAGTCTCGCTCTGTTGCCGAGGCTGGAGTGTGGTGGTGCGATCTCAGCTCACTGCAACCTCCACCTCCCAGGTTCAAGTGATTCTCCTGCCTTAGCCTCTTGAATAGCTTGGGCTACAGGCACACACCCTCATGCCTGGCTAAGTTTTGTATTTTTTTAGTAGAGACGGGGTTTCACCATGTTGCCCAGGCTGATCTCAAACTCCTCAGCTCAAGCAATCCACCCATCTCGGCCTCCCAAAGTGCTGGGATTGCAGGCTTCAGCCATGGCTGCTTTTCCAAAGGTTTTTAAGTTACATAATATACTTCGTCCAGTTTCATGCTTTTGTTTTTCTTCTTCTTTTTTCTTTCTTTTTTCTTTTTTTTGAGACAGGGTCTCACTCTTCACTTAGGCTGGAGTGCAGTGGCACGATCACAGCTCACTGCAACCTCCACCTCCTGGGCTCCAGTGATTCTCCTGCTTCAGCTTCCTGAGTAGCTAGGACTACAGGCTCCACCATGCCTGGCTACCTTTTGTGTTTTTGGTAGAGATGGGTTTCACCATGTTGCCCAGATGGTCTCAAACTCCTGGGCTCAAGCAATCCTCCTGCTTTGACCTTGAAATGTGCTAGGATTATAGACCTGAGCCACCATGCATGGCTTTTTCATGCATTTTATCTTGTCACGTTGATACTAATGTTGTGATTCTGATTTTTTTCCATAGACTGCTTTTGCTTGGTATCTCTTTGCCTATTCCTTTATTTTCAACTTTCCTTTTTCACTTTGTTTTTGGTACATCTTACATTAACCACATATAGCTAGATTATTTTTCAATGCAACTGACAATCTCTTGAATAGGTGCATAAACCCATTCATATTTGTTGTAGTAACTGAAATACTTTTCTTCCTTTCATCGTGTTTTACATTTATGCTTTATTTTGTGCAACATGGTTCTTTTCTCTTTATGTCGTTTTTTCCTTTTTTTTTTCTTGGTCAAATTCTAGAACACCTGCTTTGGAGTTTCTAACCACCTTAATTAAAGTTTTAGTTCTCTAATAATACATAAAAATTAAATAGCTACATTTTCCCCAATAAGATATTTTACTTACTTTTTATTTTTCAAGGTAAATAAAATTTTTAGAAAGTTTTGTGTTCCCTGTTCTCTCCACTTAAGATCCTGGATTTCACTGATATCATTTAACTTCTTTAGTCTTGGAGTATTTTTTTGTTTTGTTTGTTTTTATTTTTATTTTTTGAGATGGTGTCTCATTCTGTTGCCCAGGCCGGAGTGCAGTGGCATGATCTCGTCTCACGGCAGCCTCCGCCTCCTGGGTTCAAGCGATTCTCCTGCCTCAGCTTCCTTAGTAGCTGAGATTACAGGTGTGCACCACCATGCTTGGCTAATTTTTAAATTTTTTTTTTATTTTTAGTAGAGATAGGGTTTCACCTTGTTGGTCAGGTTGGTCTCGAACTCTTGCCTCAAATGATCCACCCGCCTCAGTCTCCCAAAGTGCTGGGATTACAGGTGTGAGCCACCTCGCCAGGCCTGTTCATTTGTTTTTAGAGAAACATTGTGTTTAATGGTAAAGCTTAGCACACCCCAGCACCAGGAATGGCATGGAGTCTCAGCAGCAGGGACAGGCAGGTGATCGCCACAGAGCCTCACATGGCGAAGAGGATGAGGAAGGCGACCATCAAACAGAAGAGCCCCATGGCCTCAGACAAGGCAAAGCCCAGAATGGCATAAGAGAAGAGCTGCTGCTTGAGAGATGGGTTCCCGGCATAGCCAATGATCAAGCTGCCAAACACAGTTCCAATGCCAGCCCCGAACCAGCCACACCAACTGTGCCCCAGCACCGATCAACCTGGCTGCTGTGTCAATGTCCCCAGAGACAACACTGGTCTGGAACTTCCATCTGGCCCCCGGAGTAGGGAGCTGCTGTAGGAAGGCTGTTTAGATGAATTCTCTGGGCTATTCAAGAAGGAGGCAGACACAGGCCCGATTAGACCCCTGGTACAACAGTGGATCAGAGCTGGAGAAATGAGTAGTGCCCCAGTGGTCTATATTTTTTCAGTCTCCCAGCTGTAGCCCTTGGTCTCAGCTGTCTTGGAGTATTTTTAAATATGGATTATTTATTCCAAGAGTTCTCACTTAAAAACGTATCTGTATCTACACACACACACACACACACACATCTCATACCCAGTCATGTTATCATAATCCATTTAGGTTTTTTTTTTTTTTTTTTTTTGTAGCGATGAGGTCTTGGTATGTTGCTCAGGCTGGTCTTGAACTCCTGGGCTCAAGAGATCTTACTGCCTTGGTCTCCCAAAGTGCTGGAATTACAGGCATGAGCCACCATGCCCAGCCCTAGATTTTTTTTAAAAAAATAAATTTTATTGTGTATATTTAACGTATACAAGGTGATATTATGGGATACATATAGATAATAAAAAGGTTACTATTGTGGAGCAAGTCAATATATCCATTATCTCAGTTACTTTTTTTTGTTTTTATGGCAAGAACAGCTACATCTACTCATTTAGCATGAATCTCATTGACAGTATAATTTTATTACCTAGAGCCCTAAGTAATAAAATTAGATCTACATTTTATTAGATCTACCTAAATTAGATCTCTAGACTTCTTCATCCCTCATGTCTAGTACTTTGTCTGCTCTACCTATGTCTTTCCATTTCTTTCTCCCTCACTCCCAGCTCCTGGTAACCACTGTCTGGTTCTCTATCTTTGTATATTTCAATTTTTAAAATGACTCCATATATAAATGAGATCATGTAATATTTTTCTTTCTGTTTGGCTTATTTCACTTAGTGTAATATTCTCCAGTTTCATCCATGTTGTGGCTAATGGCAAGATCTCGTTCCTTTTTAGTGCTGAATATATGTGTGTATATATATATAGTTTCTTTATTCATTCATCTGTGGACAGACACTTGGGTTGTTTCCATATCTTGGCTATGGTGAATAATGACACAATGAACATGGGAGTGCAGCTATCTTTATGAGGTGGTGATTTCACTGCCTTTTTGTATGTGCCCAGAAGAGGGATTGCTGAGTCCTATGGTAGCTGTATTAGTCCATTTTCACATTGCTATAAAGAACTACCTGAGACTCGGCAATTTATAAAGAAAAGAGGTTTAGCTGACCCACAGTTCCACAGGCTGTACAGGAAGCATGGCTGGGGAGGCCTCAGGAAACTTACAATCATGGCAGAAGACAAAGGGAAAGCAAGCACATCCTACATGTCTGGAGAAGGAGGAAGAGAATGAAGGGGAGGTATTAGACACTTTTAAACAACCAGATCTCATGAGAACTCACTCAGTATCACGCGAACAGCAAGGGGAAAACCTGCCCCCATGATCCAATCACCTCCCACCAGGCTCCTCCTCCAATGCTGGGGATTACAATTTGATATGAGATTTGGGGAGGGACACAAATCCAAACCATATCAGTAGCATTCATTTAGATTTAACTGTATCTATTGCTCACTATTGTTTTCTCTTTGTCTTCCCCCATCTTGAAATTTCTGCTCTGATTTAAGTTGCCATTTGGGGCCAGACACAGTGGCTCATGTTACAGGATCCTTGAAGGTGCCGCTTCGCCAACTGGAAACCTCTGTGGCTGGTGGCACCTTTGCCTGAGTTTTGCTTGGGCCCACTGGGCTCCTTCCATGTACTTGGCCTGGCAGGCTGCGCTTGACTCACGCTACTGGCCTGGATCCCATGCCTACCAAGGGTGAGCCAGGCACAGAGCCGTAAAGGGTGCATGAGTGAGTGAGCATGGGGTCTGGCCACTGCACACAGCCAGGCATGCCAGCTGTGGTGGGGTGGGCAGCTCCAGGCACCAGCATGGGTGCTGGCTCCCTGCAAGGCTGCAGCTGGACTAGGCACACTACAAGCGGCCTCCAGTGTGGGCACCTGGGAATCCAGTGGTGCCCAGAAGCTTGGGGAATGCCAGGAACCACAGAGCCCCAAACCGGGTGTCACAGCCCTGGCTTGGGGAGCTCCTAGGTCTGAGCTCCCCAAAGGGCTGCAGCTCTTCTCTCCTTCTCATGGTCCACAATGTGGCAATCCAGGGGGTGGGTGTGTTTCAGCCCTGTTTGTGTTACAGCTCTTTCAGTCCTACCATTTGGCTGGGTCCTGAGTTCTTGTGCTGTGTCCAGGAAGAATGAGGCACATGGATAATTGGAGGGTGAGCAAGGTGAAGAGGTGCTTTATTGAGCAATAGTGCAGCTCTCAGGAGACCTAAAGTGGGTAACTCCTTTCTGCAGGCAGGTTGTCCCGATAGGTGCAGCTCTCAGCAGAGAGGAGACCAGGAGCGGGTAGTTCCTATCCACAGGCAGGTTGTCCCGATGTCTCTGTGAGTCTGGTTGAGTCCAGGGTTTTTACAGGCTTCAGAAGGGAGGAAGTGTGTGCTGATTGTTTCATGGGCGGCCATGGGTGGGCCTGGAAGAAACACCGTTAAGTTCTCGCTCTGGGCTGTGGACTCTACCCAGAACTGACAGCCTGGCCCTATGCTTTAGGCTGTCCATGGCTTCAATGTGGGGCTTCACCAGGGACCTGCCCCTTTCCACCCAGGAGTCTATCTGCCTCCTGCCACCATCTACATGTCATCCATGGCACCCAGGCTGTTCCTGCTGAGGCCTGGTAGGCCAACAGGCCCATGCTGAGCCACACTCAGCCCCACCTCAGCCTCCTTCCCAGGCTTGTTTGTGCCCAGAGTCTGGAGGGGGCTGAGGCGGCAAGGGGCTGGCATATCAGCACCATCCCAAGCATGTGCACACCCGGCCAGGTCATGAGAGTACCCAGGCTTGGCCACAACTTTGCTCCATAATTGGAGCAGGCACTGGGAGCAGGAAGAAGCCAGGCAGTGGGAGCAGGCACTTCGGAGCCTACAGGGCAGGGGGCTTCCCGGGCCCCTGAGAGTGCAGGGATGCTTGGGTCTGCAGCTGTGGCTGGGCAGCTGTAGTTGTGCCTGGTTTGGCAGGGCTCCCACCCCGCCAACTCAGAAGGAGGTGGGGCTCCCATCTGTTCCTGGCTCCCACCAGCTCCGTGGAGCACGTAGCCCTGGGTAAGCTACAGAGATGGAGTCTCTCTCTCTGTAGGCCAGGCTGGAGTGCAGTGGTACAATCTCAGCTCACTGCAACCTCCGCCTCTCAGGTTCAAGCGATTCTCATGCCTCTGCCTCCCGAGTAGCTGGGATTACAAGTACATGCCACCACACCTGGCTGATTTTTGTATTTTTAGTAGAGACAGGGTTTCATCATATTGGTCAGGCTGGTCTTGAACTCCTGACCTCGTGATCTGCCTGCCTTAGCCTCCCAAAGTGCTGTGGGTTACAGGCATGAGCCACCGCACCTGGCCGCATTTTATATTTTTTAAAAACCCAGAAAATCTTACTGGAAGCTTATGTCCCATTGGCCAGAACTGTGTCATCCAGCAAGGGGAGCTGATAATGAGTACATTTTACTCTCCCAGTCTCCATAGTGGAGTCAGAGAAGGGAACGGATGGAAATGGGGCTGAGCAGCCAGCGAACAGCAGCTGCTACATTTCTTCATCTTGGATTTCGCCTCCATGTCTCTTCTCTTTCCTTTCAGATTCCCACTTCTTTGTGTTTTTGCTCTATACTGCAAGATGTCTCTCTCGCAATATCTTCCAGACCACTGATTCAATTCCCAGCATTTACTGCCTTCTAATGAATTGCTATATTTGAAAGTCATGTATTTTGGTTTGCAAGAATCTTTTTGAGTGTACTCTGATCACATCTTGAGAGTTCCCATACCGAACTCCTTTTTCTTTGAGGTTCTTTTCTGCCTTTCCTACTAGTTCACCTAGGGCTTCCTCCTTCGTGTTACCGAGTCCTCTTAAACAGGTGCGATTTTTCTTTACTTGCTCATGTTTTTTTCCTCTTGGTTCCCCATAGGGACAAGGCTGTTGATATTTCTAGAGTAGGGCAAAACCAGTAAGTGCTGGAAGATCATTTACTTTGTGTTCTCCTGGGCCCATGGCGAGGGAAGGGTCTGGCAAACTGTCACTTCTTCACTCTCTCCATCCCAGTTGTTCTCAGAGTCTCACAGCCAGCTAGGATCCATCAGTCAGCAAGTGCAGTTTCCCTTACTCCACAGAGGTCAGGTGGGTAGGGCAGGCCCCAAGGACCACGCACAGCCTGCATCAGAAGCAGCCCCTCCCCGAGAAGAGTTCTGCTGGTGGGGTCATCTCCAGGCACCAGAAATTCCCTGCCATCTGATGCCTTCTCTCTGCTGGCCTTTCAGCTCTCGCTCAGGAGACAGAAACCCCAAACCTGTTCTTGTCCTTGGAGAGGTAGGGGCTCTCCTGGTCTTCAGGTGCACCTCAGGGCTTCCTGATTATGTTACCCAAAGAGTGAGTGAACTGACAGGGTAAGGGAGGTGAGGAACACTGGCATTTAATGCTTCATCATGGGACTTTCAGGATCACTGGAGCCATATTTATATAGGTTTGACTGTTGCTTAATGCTTCGATATTTGCTGTACAAACAGATGTTGTAAATCCAAGTGCATCTTTCCTGTTTCCCAAAACGGGCCTAGCAAGGCTTCTCTGGAGGCATTCTGTCAGGAATTTGATTGAATTAGATGAGTGTGTTGTGAGTACAGTTGAAACAAAAGGATGGTATAGGAAATAAAAGAATGCGTCACATGGTAAGGGCGAGTTTGTTTCAGGCTCAGTTGCATGATTCGTATGCACATTGTGCTATAGTATATCATACATTTCTGGGTAATGTTAAAAACATATGAGCAATGCTAAGTTAGAGGACGTTCTGGGGGCAGTTGACGTGCCTTCCCGAGAGAGTGAAATTGGAGGGAGTTTAGATCCTTTACTAAAAGAAGTCTATGACCCCTCTAGCTCCAGCTGACTTTAATTACAAGGTACCCTCACGGCAGTTACACTGCACTATAACTAACCACTAAATAGTAAGGTGAAACTGTGCACCCACAGTGAATTTTTCAGCAGCCCCCAGCCGTGGTCTTTACTCAGCCCCCCTACTTCTATCCCCCAGGAATTCAAGGCTGACTTGGTTTCTGTGCAGTTGTTGTGAAATGCTCAGGGCTGTTTGCTCTGGCAGAGTGAGAAACTTTGGGCAAAAAATCTGAGAGTGTCTCCTCCTGGGTAAACCTGGGAGAATCCTTCCCGTCTTTTTCTCCACACAGAGTGATTATGATGACCCATGAGAAAGAAAAGCAATGATTCAGTCGACACATGTTGTAACCGAAGATTATATTTTGTTAATGAAGCGCCTTCTGTTTTTTCTGAACAAGGCTGAGAGGGATTTGGGTGTGTAAGATAGAAAGTAGGTGCTGCCGCTGAGCTGAGCTCAGTAAACAGGAACAAGGAAGTTAAAATGCCGTGAGGGAAAATATAGGAAGTAGGAGAAAGCCAGAAAGTCTGGGAGCAGAGAACTGACGCCTCCCGGAGACCCAACAAGATTGTCATCAAATGGTGACTGAATTTCAGGGGAAGCCTGGGGAAGGACAGAATTCTGCTGAACTCTGCAGAAGTCTTCAGCTGCCAGAAGTCTGAGGTGGGACTGCCAGAGAGTCAGCCCTCATGGTTGAGGGGACAGCTGGCTTCCATGTTTAATGAGCACCTATCTGTGTCCGGCACCCCCAGGCACCCAGACACTGGGGTGGCATCTGGAAGTAAGATGATTCTTTCCACCCACAGTGCTGACAATCCAGCAAGGAAGGGGCACTCTCCGAGTAAATCTGCACTTGGAAAGTGCTCTAATATATGAGGTGGAGGTGCTTTGTCAACTGCAAACTGTGAAATCCACCTTTAAGGGCTGCTGGCGTCCCATAGCAACCAGCACATGGCCAGACGCTATGGTTCGTTTACTGCTGCTCATGAACCAGCAGATCCATGTGTGTTTTCGAACATAAAAACCTTCCAGCCCCTCTTTTGCCCACCTTCCTCTATAGCCACAGGCTCAAATCCAGACCCCATTTCAGTGTGCCCTAGTACTCTATCCTTGGTACCCTCAGATTGCCCTGGGAGCACAGCTGACTTCCCTGAGGCTCCCCTCCCCCAGCAGCACCCAACCTTTCCCAGAGCAGCTGCCCTGCCTTTCTGAGTGACAGGTGGAGCTGCTCGGGGCATGATGCCCAGGCACCGGGGCATCCAACCTCTTCCAGTGTGAGTCAGGCAGGCCTGGTCCAACATCCCATCAGCCAGTGCTCCCCAGCTGCTTCCCCGGAATGCCTGGCTGAACCCCAACAAGGCCAGCCCCTGCAGGCAGATGGCTCTGAGACTCTTCCTCTGTCAAAGCTCTGCGAGATGTCCGGGCGCAGTGGCTCATGCCTGTAATCTCAGCACTTTGGGAGTCCAAGGCGGGTGGATCACCTGAGGTCAGGAGTTCGAGACCCGCCTGGCCAACATGGCAAAACCCCGTCTCTACTAAAAATACAAAAGTCAGCCAGGTGTAGTGGTGGGCGGTAATCCCAGCTACTTGGAAGGCTGAAGCAGGAGAATCGCTTGAGCCTGGGAGGCGGAGGTTGTGGTGAGCTGAGATTGCGCCACTATTGCACTCCAGCCTGGGTGACAGACAGAGACTCTGTCTGCATCCCCCACTGCCCACAAAAAAAAAAAAAAAAAAAAAAAGCTCTGCAAGACCAGCGTGGAGTCTCCTCATCTGGAAAGGCCCCTCTCCTGTGGAGATAAGAGGTGTGAATGGCATTTTCTCAGCCTGCCAGCCACCTGGCATTGGCTACTTACAAGAATCTCTTAATTGGAAAATGTGCAAAGGATAAAAACAGGAAATTTTCAGAAGTGTATATCCTCAACCTCACTAATCATCATAGACATGAAAATTAAACAGGATATTTTTCATTTAGAAAACATTTTATTGTGCAATACAGCACATAAATAGAAGAGGACATAAACTTAAATATATAGCCGTGAGCAACGCACCGCCCTTTTAGCTTGAGTTTCTCTATCCACTCATGTGGATGTTGGACACAATTATGTCTAAAGATCCTCCCAGCTCTGGGACCTCTTGAATCATCACTACTGTCAGTCTTGGTTTACTGCTAATTCCCTCAATGACCTGGGGAAATAGTCTAACCTGTTTTCTCATTTGTAATTGGGCATACAAACAGCTACCCACCCTGCCTCACAGCACTGATTTAGGTGGGTCCAAAAAGATTAAAAGCTTTTTTTTGGGTGTAATAAACTATCAAGCAATCCAAATAATTTTGACAGAGAAAGCCAGCCAGAAGACAGATACCTTATGAGGATGGATGTCAAGTACAGGGCCAGCCCTTGGCTGTCAGGAAGGGAAATGGCTCTGGGGGTCTCTGAGGCTTTCCCTCTGAAGGTGAGGGAAGGCTTTCCTTCTGAAGTTGAGGGAAGATTTTCCCTCTACTCTCTGAGGGTTTCATACACACACACACACACACACACACACACACACTGCCGAAAAATGAACAAGTCCCAAAAGATGCACAGTTGCACCTGGGGTCCAGGCTGGGAAACTAGTCATACGGGAGAAGAATGAACATCTGCATTTTTTTTTTTTTTTTTTTTTTTAGACAGAGTCTTCCACTGTTGCCCAGGCTGGACTGCAGTGGCGTGATCTTGGCCCACTGCAACCTCTGCCTCCCGGGTACAAGTGATTCTTGTGCCTCAGCCTCCAGAGTGAGATTACAGGCACCCACCACCATGCCTGGCTAATTTTTGTATTTTTAGCAGAGACAGGGTTTCATCAGGTTGGCCAGGCTGGTCTCGAGCTCCTGACCTCAAATGATCTGCCCACCTCGGCCTCCCAAAGTGCTGGGATTACAGGCATGAGCCACCATACCTGGTCTGACATCTGCATGTTTCTATTTGAGGAGAAATCCCTTCCACCTTTTTCTTTTATAGAGGTGTGACCTCATCCTTACAAATAGAGGTACAATATGTTTTGGGAAATAGTTATTATTATATTGAACTTACTGTTGTGTGTCCTGCCCCACATACCCTCCCAGTGGTGGGTAATATGTAATTACCCACCCAGTGGTGGGTAATGATGTAATATTACATATTACATAATGAAATGGCCCAGCACCCCTATACTTAGTGACCCGCTAGCCTTCCCTAACTCATGCACCCAGCCATCACCCAGGGACAGTGCACAATCAGAGCCTGTTGCCTCAAAAAGGTTCACTGGACAGAGTAGAACTCTAATAGGCTCTGCCAGCTCCTGATCGCATTCCCAGTAGGATATACCCACTTGCCAGGTTCAGGACCCTCTAGTTTGGTTCTGTCATCTGGCCTGGGCCATTGTCCCCATGACTCCCCAGATGTCCCCTTCTAAAGGCTGAAGATAGTTCCTCTGTGGGTTCCATAGGCTTCATATACCTGCTGGTATCACCTCTCTGCTCTCCCAACCACTGATGGGGATAAAGGCCCAGAAAGCCTGCTGAAGTCTCAGAACTTAAAGAACCTGACTTATGTCCCACTTCCACCCCCAAACACAGACAGAGCCTCAGGGTATGAAGAGCAGTTCCCAGCACACTCAATACTTTTCTACATTACCTTCAATGACTGCACAGGGCTCACAGCATGGTTATGCCAATCATCCAGTAATAGACATCGTAGTTGGTCAGTTAGGTCATCATGAGGCCATCCACTCTCCCCATCTGGTGGTCAGGAGCAGCCTTTCAGCAGGGAGAGCAGGGGACAGGAGGAAGGACAGGAGTCCTGGGGTGGGGGCTGCAAGGACGGTTGTTCAGTAGCCAAAGGTAAGAATGGGCCTAGGGATGCATGGAAGAGGATCTGGGCAGTTGGCCTTCTGTGGGGGCAGTGGTGGGGGCTGCAGAAAGGAAGCCAGAAGGAGCAGGGCTTTTAGAGGCAGCTCTCCAGGGGATTTCCAAAACAGGAAGCCACTGGGGTGACCCAGGCCCTTCTGAGTAATGAGCATTTTGCATGTCCTTGGAGGCTGTTGTCCCGAATCCCCTTGGGCCCAAAGTCACTAAAGTGTGCCCATCACCCCATGCAGGACCCTAAGAGGTGTGATCATAGCCTAGTCTGGTTGTTTGACAATCATTGCAGAATAAGTTGTATAATTTGCAAAGTCAAGCACAAAACATAAATAATCACTGTTGTCTTTAATTTTCCTCTTAAGTATAGAACATAAAACTTTGAGGACGTTGCTTTCAACTTCAAAAGAATTAGGAACTAGTGCCATGGGATAGCATTTCCCCAAGTACATTTCAAGATATGCTAGTTCCTTGAGATGTTAATGGCTGGTGTCTGGGGAAAATGTTGTGTCCTCAAATACAGTTGAGAGAGGCTACACATCCTTCTTTCCTCTTAGAGACACACAACACTGTATCCGTTCTCACTAAAGGCTATGAAGAAGTCCTGCAGTATTTCCCAGACTTATTTAATGGATCCTTTTTTAAAACAAACAAACAAACAAACAAACACTTAAAATCTCTTGGAACTACTATTTTGCAGTAACCTGCCTCTCCATGTAAAGTTTCAACTCCAACCAGTATTGAACTGCCAATATTTGAGCTGAGTGTATTGTTCCAATTTGCTTTTTAACCACTTAATTAAATGATTTTATTCTAACATAGCTGGGGCTACAACTGCATCGGAGTAAAAAGCACATTGCTTGCTGGGTCAGGGGGCACTTTAACTTCTTTTTTTTTTTTTGAGACGGAGTCTCGCTCTGTCGTCCAGGCTGGAGTGCAGTGGTGCGATCTTAGCTCACTGCAACCTCCGCCTCCCGGGTTCAAGCGATTCTCCTGCCTCAGCCTCCTGAGTAGTTGGGACTACAGGCACCCGCCACCATGCCCAGCTAATTTTTTGTATTTTTAGTAGAGATGGGGTTTCCCTGTGTTATCCAGGATGGTCTCAATCTCCTGATCCGCCCACCTCAGCCTCCCAAAGTGCCGGGATTACAGATGTAAGCCACCGTGCCTGGCCCACTTTAACTTCTTAATGGAGAAAAACCAGTTTACTTCTCTGAACTTCAGTTTCCTCACTTGCCAAATTCCATGGGTTGTGAGATTTAAGAGGTAATTATGTGAAAGCCCCCAGCTCAATGCCTGATGCTAAAGAAATAACTGGTAAAGAATGAATATAGAGCCTTGGGAGTTGAAAGACAGAAGTCATGGAAAACTTGGACAACGGTAGTCCTTTTTCTTTTTCTCCTTTCCCTTTCCCTTTCCCTTTTCCTTTCCTTTCCTTTTTCTTTTATCTCCTTTCCTCTCTTCTCCTTTCCTTTCTTTTCCTTTCCTCCCTTCTTTCTCTTTCTTTTTTAGAGATGAGGTCTCACTATGTTGCCCAGGCTGGTGTCAAACTCCTGGCCTCAAGCAATCCTCCCGCCTCAGCCTCTCAAAGTGTTGGAATTACAGGCTTGAGCCACTGTGCCCAGTGAAGTCCCTTTTCTTTCTTTCTTTTTTTTGGCGGGGGGGTTGTTTTGTTTTGTTTTTTTTTACTCATCACTCTACTAATGAGGATGAAGTCCCATTTCAAGAATAAATATATAGATTCAAAATTGCAGTATTTGCGGGGAAGAACTAGGGGAAGAGGAAAAGAAGGGGATGGGTATTTGAGTTCCTTTTTTTTTTTTTTAAAGGATCTGTGATGCTGGGCGTGACTCACTCCTGTAATCCCAGCACTTTGGGAGGCCGAGGTGGGTGGATCACGAGGTCAGGAGCTCAAGACCAGCCTGGCCAAGATGGTAAAATGCTGTCTGTACTAAAAATACAAAAATTAGCCGGTCACAGTGGCAGATGCCTGTAATCCCAGCTACTTGGGAGGCTGAGGCAGGAGAATCACTTGAACCCAGGTAGCAGAGGTTGCAGTGAGCTGAGATCGTGCCACTGCACTCCAGCCTCAGTGACAGAGCAAGACCCCATCTCAAAAAAAAAAAAAAAAGAAAGATCTATGAATGTAACAGTTAGCTTTTGCTGTAAAACAAATTACCCCAGAATTTAGTGCCTTAGCACAACAATCATGTATTAGTTCATAATTCTGTGGGTTGACAAATTTGGGCTGGGCTCAGCTGGGTGGTTCTGCTGGTCTTGCCTGGATCCACTCACATGGATATAGTTAGCAGTTGGGCTGATGGGCTGGATGGGCTAAAATGGTTTCACTCACATGTCAGGCAGTTGGTGGCTGTCAGCAAGGAACCATGGCTCTACTTCATGTGGTCTCTCCAGCAGGCTAGCTCAGAATTGTTCTCAGGACAAGTCAAGGCATTTGATTCCTAGGCTTAGAACTCAAACCTCACTTCCATCACATTCTACTGGTGAAAACAAGTCAGAAGTGCAGCATAGATTCACAAGGTGGAGAAATAGATTCTACCTCTTGATAGAAGCTGTAAGGAGTTCATGGTCATTTAAAATCTCCCAAATAGGCCAGGCGTGGTGGCTTATGCCTCTAATCCCAGCACTTTGGGAGGCCGAGGTGGGTGGATTATGAGGTCAGGAGATTGAGACCATCCTGGCTAACATGGTGAAACCCCATCTCTACTAAAAATACAAAAAAAAAGAAAAATTAGCCAGGCATGGTGGCAGGCACCTGTAGTCCCAGCTACTTGGGAGGCTGAGGCAGGAGAATGGCGTGAACCCAGGAGACGGAGCTTGCAGTGAGCCAAGATCGCACCACTGCACTCCATGCTGGGCGACAGAATGAGACTCCATCTCAAAAAAAAAAAAAAAAAAATCTCCCAAATAGAGGTCACCCTTGTGTATTTGGTGTGTTGGGAAGAAGTCCATGTGCAAACTCCCTTGTGAATGGTTTCACAACTGCTTGAAAGAGTGTCTTCTTCCCTGTGTTTCCCGTACTTACTTCCTTTACTTCTTGCCCTTCCTCTCCTTCATCCATTCTAATAAGGCTTTCACCCCCACGCTCTGTGGAAAGAGCTCTCATCAGGTCATCGTGACTCATACCTTGCAAAGCCAATGGATGATTTTCTGTGCTGCCTCCACTTGACCTCTCAGGACATAGTAGAAGCCTTGGCGCAGGTTGGAAGGGGAGTTCCCAGGACACTTAATCCTTTCCCACATCTCTTTCTCCTTCTCCAAGCATCCCTGTCCCCTCACTGGCCTTGTTTTCCTTCTTCCTTACTGACTGTACCTTCTCTGTTTTCTTTGCTGCCTCTCTCCTTCTCAACGAAGGAGGTCCCAGGGTTGGCCTTTGTCTCTCTTTTCTCTTCTTGCTATACTTTCTCCCTAGATGACCTCATAGAGGCCAAGGTTTAAATGGATCAAATGACTCTCAAATCTATATCATCCAACCCAAACCTCACCTCTGAGCCCCCCAGACAACTGCAGCTGGATTTTGAAAAGACATCTCAAAAAATAAAATGGCCAAACAAAGAAATTGCATTTTGTTTTAAAGTATATGTGCTGCTGAAACAAGCATAACAGTAATTTGAGTTTTGGCCTAACCTCCCCTGCCACTCTTCTTTATCTCTCTTGCCTTTGTAAATGACAGCAACATCTACCAAGGGATCATCCTTGGTTTCTCTTTTTCTCATCAGTAAGCCCTGCTGGCTCTACCTGTAATATATATCCCCAATGCAACTGCTTGTTACTATTTCCAATACTGTCCTCCTAGTCCAAGTCAAAACCTTCTTGCACTAGGACTGCTGCAACGGCCTCCTAACCAGTCTTCCTCCTCCCTCCCCTTCTGTAGGTTTCCCCAACTCCTGTCCATCCTCCATACAGGAGCCTGCCAAAGTACAAATCAGATTCCGTATCACCTTCCTGCTTCAAACCTACCAATGGCCCTCAGTGAAACTAGAAATAAATCTAAACCATTTTCTAAAGCCAAAGGCTCTTTCATATGTCTCTGACCTTGCCTCCTTCCACTCTCTCAGGAACCCCTTGCATGAGCCACACAGATCTCTCCAAGGCCTTTCCTGTCTCCTGCCTTTGCACTTGCTGTTTCTTCCACTTAAAAGCTCTGCTCTCAGATCTTTAGCAGGGATCCATATCTGAAATTATACTTTTCTGTTTTTTTTTTTTTTCAGGCAGGGTCTTGCTCTGTTGCCCAGGCTGGAAGGTAGTGTTGCAATCATAGCTCACTGAAGCCTCAAACTCCTGGGCTCAAGCAATCTTCCTGCCAGTGACTCCTGAGTAGCTGGAACTGCAGGCATGCACCACTGTGCCCGGATGGTTTAAAACATTTGTTTTTGTAGAGACAGAGTCTCACTTTGTTGCCCAGGCTGGCCTCCAACTCCTGGCCTTAAGCCATCCTCTCACCTCAGCCTCCCAAAGTGCTGGGAAACTTTGCGGGCTGAAATGATACTTTTCATGTGTCTGTTTTCATGTGTTGCATGTTCCTACAACCCCTCACTCTCCAACAGAATAGAACAGAAGCTCTTGTTTATCTTGTGTATCTTGTTTGCAGTTGTATCCTCAGAGCCTGGGCAGGACTTGACTCATAGGAGAAGCTCGTTGTGCATTTGCTGACTCATCTATTGACTGTGAGAATTATAGCTAAGATTGTTAGAGCTGGAAGAGAAACAGGCCAACCTCATTGTTTCACAGGTGGGGAAAGAGAGGCACAGACAGAGACCTTTGCCCAGTGGCATGAATACAGACATACCCAAGTCAAATTGGTCATGCATAATTGTTAGCTTCTTTTTCACAAACTGTAATAGCCATTAAAAGGAAGGGTTAGTCATTTCCCCCTAAATCTCACTGTCAAGTTATCATGAAAACATATCTCAGGACGGATTCTGCTGCCCATACAAATGTCTATAAAACAAACATTTATTAGCTAGTAGCCACAAAATTGGTTCATACAACCTTTCTGTGAAACTCAAGAAGGCCCAGCTTTCTGTCCTTTTAGGAGCTCTTCCACCTTGCAAGAAGGGTCTGCTGGAGGAAAATACAATATTCTAAAGGCAGGATTCAGTTTGACTGATGGCTGCATTGGAATACTTTGGGACAGAAGCACTCTCAAGCCTTTAGCTCAGTGTATTATCCATAAGTAAGAATTAGCAGCTTCCCAAGATTCTTTGACACTGAACAAGGAATGGGTGGTGCCAAAACTATTTTAGCCAATCTAAATATCTTTAATACTGTTAATTTCTCCAAAGGAGACTCATTTCTAATACCTGTTATGCTAATTAATAAGCCCAGAATTTTACCAATCCATTCATTATGCTAATTAGAAAAGCCTTGGGGTGGATTGAGATATGGATATTTGCATGGGATACTGAGCGATTGTTCCAGACTCTGCATGCCTCTGAACTCCCAAGTTCATTGAAGTGAAGTCGGTAACTTAAAATCAGACATGGTGGAAGTATTTACTTTATGGAAATTGGAATCCCCCACACCAGCTAGTTTTTAAATATTTACCAGTATATCAGTGGATAGCTGAGTAAGTGACCTCTGGAATGTGGCTTTCTGATAAGATGTTGGCTGACAACCTTACCCTCATGACTACCTCTGTACCAGTGATGCTTAATTCTGGCTGCACCTTAGAAATTACCTGGGGGAGTCCGAAAACAATGGCTCAGGTCTGTAATCTTAGCACTTCGGGAGGCTGAGGTGGGCTGAAGATTTGAGGTCAGGAGTTCAAGACCAGCCTGACCAATATGGTGAAACCCCATCTCTACTAAAATACAAAAATTAGCTGGGCGTGGTGGCGGGGGCCTGTAATGTCAGCTACTTGGTAGGCTGAGGCAGGAGAATCACCTGAACCCGGATAGCAGAGGTTGCAGTGAGTCAAGATCATGCCACTGCATTCCAGCCTGGGTGACACAGCGAGACTGCCTCTCAAAAAAATAAAAATAAAAATAAAAACAAGAAATTACCTGGCGAGTTTAAAAATAATACTGATTACCAGGTTCCTGTTGGTGAGGATTTTGACTTGACTGCAGTGGGGCTTGAATATCAGGATACATTTAAAGCTTACCAGATGCTTTTAATCTGCAGCTAGGGTTGCATTCACACCTGTATGTCACATTATGCCACACATTCTAACAGTCCTACAAAAAAGTAATGGCAAAACCAAGATTTGCACCAGGCCAGCTGGCCGCTAGGCCAGAGTTCCTGGCTAAAGGCGGAAAAGTGGGAAACAGATGGCCATTTCTTCTGAGGTCTCAGTGTTTGCAAAGGTGGTTCAGGAGGGGCCCTAGTGCTTGGGGTCAGGGTCAGGACTGCAGGTGGGGAGGCACAATGAAGGAGCCCAGCAGCCGGGGAAAGGCTGTGCCAGCCCCAAAGAGCTCCAAGGCTCTTTGTAGGGATGGCTCACCTCAAGGGCTTAGGGATCGCTGAGAGGGCTTGCTAAGAAGCTTGTGTGTCACCAGGGAATATGTGAAAGATGAGAGAAAATGCAGCTGGCTGGAGAGGCCAGAAGGGAAGAATAGAAGTCCAGGGGCAACTGGGAAGGAAACCTGATGGAGGAGGTGTGTGGTAGTTTCGACTGTAGTTTAAATATGGAGAGTGAAAGGGAACTAGGAGGCTAAACTAGCATTCCAGGATATGAAGAGGGTTCCAAGCTTCTATGGGTCGGGAAGAGACTAGCACCTCAAATAATAGATGTGGACTTAGCTCTGCAGGGCTGGGTGGAGGCTCTAGCCCTCAAAGAGGAATAAAAAGTTAGTCTTCCTCCTCAAAGGACAGAAAGGACAACTTTTTTATTTTTTATTTTTTTTGGGGGACGGAGTCTCGCTCTGTCATCCAGGCTGGAGTGCAGTGGCGCGATCTTGACTCATTGCAACATCTGCTATCCAGGTTCAAGTGATTCTCCTGCCTCAGCCTCCCGAGTAGCTGGGATTACAGGCACCCATCACCATGCCCGGCTAGTTTTTGTATTTTTAGTAGAGCCAGGGTTTCACCATGTTGGCCAGGCTGGTTTTGAGCTCCTGACCTCAAGTGATCCCCCTGCCTCGGCCTCCCAAAGTGTTGGGATTACAGGCATGAGCCACCGCGCCCGGCCAGAATGGACAACTTTTAACACTATGGTAAGATGCCTTCTTGGCCCTCAGATAATCATTTGAGGGCAGCTTGCATTACTCTCTGGTTCTCTTTCCACCTTTTCTTTTCCCTGTTGTTTTTTTTGAGACAGGGTCTTGCTTTGTTGTCCAGGCTAGAGTGCCGTAGCACAATCATAGCTCACTGCAGCCTTGATCTTTTGGGCTCGAGAAGCAATACCCCCACCTCACCCTCCCAAGTAGCTGGGACTACAGGCACGAGTCACCATGCTTGGCTAATGATTTTCAGTGGAGAGAGGTCTTGCTACGTTGCCCAGACTGGTCTGAAACTCCTGGACTCAAGCAAACCTCCCACCTTGGCCTCCCAAAGTGCTGGGATTACAGGCATGAGCCACTGTGCCTGGGTCTGGTTCTATTTCTCTACCCCACACAAACATCCTCCCAAGGTTTGTTTGTTTTGTACCAGGAAATTGGTTTCCTTTTACCCTTCCAGGCTTGGCACTGCCTCCCTCCCCACCCCCCGACCTTGCTTTCTTCCTCCTAGGGCAGAGCCCTGGGGGCTAGAGCCAGCCTGGACTAAGTCTCTGAGTCTGTCCTTCTCTGTTGAGTTTGTGTATGCAGGAGCCCTGGGAACCCAGGACTGGGGACTTGTATAAGAGTGTCATTCCTGAAATCACCACCAGGGACCCCACCCAGCACTGCCTGAGCTCATGACCTCTGTGCCATGGATTTAATTACTGAAGGCCACAGCAGGGATTGTCTGGCTCCCAAGTCCCAGGCTGAGCTAGGCTTGGGAAACAGGAAACAACAGTGAGTAAAGCTGGGACCATCTAGCATGAGAGACAGGCTCACAGCCACCTCTGGTCCCAGGCTGAGAAAAGGCCAGGTGGGAGGAGGCTGGGTTAGTGGCTGGCTATGTGCAAGAGAGGGAGCTGCCTCCCTCACCTATAGTTTCTGTTTGTTTGTTTTTTGCTTTTTTGAGATGGAGTCTCCCTTTGTCACCCAGGCTGGAGTGCAGTGGCGGGATCTCAGTTCACTGTAACCTCCGCCTCTTGGGTTCAAGCGATTCTCCTGCTTCAGCCTCCCCAGTAGCTGGGACTACAGGCATGCACCACCCTGCCCGGCTAATTTTTTTGTATTTCTTAGTAGAGACAGGGTTTCACCACGTTGTCCAGGCTAGTCTCAAACTCCTGACCTCAAGTGATCCGCACGCCTTGGCCTCCCAAAGTGTTGGTATTACAGGCGTGAGCCACCGTGCCTGGCCTAGTTTTTGTTTTCGTTTTTGTTTCGGAGAGAGGGTCTCACTCTGTCTCCCAGGCTGGAGTGCACTGGCACAGTCAGGGGTCACTGCAGCCTTGACTTCCCCGACTCAAGCGATCCTCCCGCCTCAGTCTCCCAAGTAGCTGGGACAACAGGCGCGCCACCGTGCCTGGCTTTTTATTTTTTTTTAATTATAGAGTCGTGGTTTTGCCATGTTGCCCAGGCTGGTCTTGAACTCCTGGGGCTCAAGCCATTCGCCTGCCTCAGCCTCCCAAAGTGCTGGGATTACAGGCGTGAGCCACCGCGTCAGGCCTTCAATCCAGTTTGAAGATGGGGTTTCCCGGGAGGAACCCTTCTCAAGGCTGGGTTATCACCTGGCAAAAGAAGGGGACTTCCGAGGTCGTTTGGTGAAGGCCTTCAGCAGATCTGTTTCACGAGCAAACTCCAGACTCCAGCTCCATGGGGGCCTATTAGCCCCACCCTGGTCTGCCTGCCTGAGCCTCCCTGAGCCGAGCAACTCCACTTCCTTATTCCATTCACGTTTAGCACACTCATTTGCACTTTCAACACCTGGGCGATTAATTCTTGCCCTTTTCCCATAGTTTTCCATCTTGACAAGAGGAAAGCTTGCATTTCTATGTACCCCGATTAGGCACGCTCGCTCTCTCCCTAGAGCACCTCTGGTTCACCTCTCCCACGCCCCCTGCATTAGCACAGGCGTTTCCAGAGTTGCACGCGAGCTCATTTGCAAGACCGTCTCCCCCTCCCATCCCTTCTTGGTCCCCTCTAGGGCCCAGGGCAGCAGCCCCGCCCCTGGCCCGCCCCCTCCCAGAGGCTGGGCCGCCGCGGCCTCCCATTGGCCGCCAGGGCTGGCAGGCTTCCCGGCTGGGGCTGTGATTGCCGCGCGCCAGTGTCAGTCCCGGAGAGAACGCCGGTGGCGGGGCGGGTAGCCCGGCAGCCGCAGGTGGGGCCACGAGCGCTGGCTGAGGGACCGAGCCGGAGAGCCCCGGAGCCCCCGTAACCCGCGCGGGGAGCGCCCAGGATGCCGCGCGGGGACTCGGAGCAGGTGCGCTACTGCGCGCGCTTCTCTTACCTCTGGCTCAAGTTTTCACTTATCATCTACTCCACCGTGTTCTGGGTGAGTGACCCCAGTAGGGCCCGGGGATGGGGGTGGGGACCCACAATCCGACCGCCCCCTCACTGGCCCGGGGTTGGGTCCACACTTAGCCGCTCCAGGGAGTGCGCGGGGGAGCGCGTGCGGACTCCTTATCTTTCTACCGCACATTCTGACTGCCAGAGCCTGAATTTTCAGCCGCCCTTTCGGGAGTGTTAGAGCTGGTTGCCGACCGACCGAGTGCCACCTGGCTCACCTGTGTGCACCGGGTGGGCGGTTTGCCCGCTGTGCGTCCGTTGGCCGGCTGGCTAGGCCGAGGTGACCGCGCTGGCCGCGCCCACCACGCCTACCCGGTAGGACTGACTGCCTCTGCATCGGCCTGTGGAGCTTAAGTAGTTAGGCTTTGCAGTCGGAATTGGGAGACCTGGATTCCGGGTCTGGTCCCTGCTAGTTACTTGCTGATGCCCCTGAGCAAGACGCTTCCCCGCTGCGTCTTGGTTTCCTCTTTGGTGGATGCGCGTGCCTCCTGCGTGGCGAGGAGAAGTCCACCAGACGACGTCTACTGCACTCCTAGGTGCTCAGTTTCCGCTGTCGCTGGGCTTCACCTCCTCCTCTGCCTTGTTAGGGGGCAGGATGGTAGTGTTTAGACATGAACCAAGCTTTGAATTCCGTCGCTCTGAGTGGTCTTTTATTTTATATCTTATTTTTTTATTTTATTGCTAATCTCTGTATCGTTCCAATTTCAGTTTGTGCGTTTCTGAAATGAGCACTTGCTGAGTGATCTTGGGGAAGTTACTTCATCCCTCTGGGCCATGGTTTCCTCATCTGTAAATGGACACAGTAATTATATTCAACTTGTAGGATGCTCGCGGAGATTAAATGAAATAGGCCGGGTACGGTGCCTAGCGAGAGCTCAAGAAGTGTGAGACATTATTATCGTGGGCAGGGAATTTGGACACCTGTGGTGTAAGCTGCCCCAAGAGATTGGGTTTCTGTAAGGGCGTTTCATATTAGGCTGGGCCCTAGTCTAGAGATGAGGGTATCTTCCTATAGGCCAGCTCCACCCCTGTCACTCCAGAATCGCTCTCTGCCTGCAGTATGCCACAAGAGCAGACTTGCCCAGGGACCCAGGGTGGTCACTGACACCCCATTCCCACCAAATACACACACTCTCCCCTGGTGTCCTCCTTAGCCCCTTGCTGGGTCTCTTCTGCTAGCAGGAGCTGCTGGATTTGCCATCAGGACTGGCTTTCTCTGTGACCCCTTTGTGGGTGGGGCCTTGCCTGGTAATTGGAGATCCAGATTCAGCACTGTTACTGACTTATGGATATCTTAGGCAAGTCACTTCCCTGTTTTGGGCCTCAGAACTGTTCATTGACTTTTCCATCTAGAAAACTAGTCTGAGGCCAGTTTCCAATCCAATTCTCTGACTCTAGGTAATGTGGAAGGGAGATGAACAGTATGTTTGGGGGCCGGAGGATGGAGCAAGGACCTGTTGGTGGAAGCTCCAGGGAGACAGAAGGTCATATGTGGGAAGGGAGTGGGGGTGATTTGAGCTGTAAATCAGCGGTTGCCTCAGAATCTACAGATTCTTGTGCCCTGGCATAGGTATTTATTTAAATTTACATAAGCTTAATTGTAGTAAATTACTTACTAGAATTAACGTAATTCTAGTGTGCAGTCAGTATTGAAAACTGCTGCCCTAGATGGTCTCTCATAGGTCCCCTAAGTCCCCAGGATTTCTGTGCCTGCCCCTTGTGTGGTCTGTGAGCCCTTCTCTCTGTAGATGGGAGTTGAAAGAGCCTAAGGTTGATGGGTGGGGAGGTAGGAAGATGGAGTTGTATTTCGGGCTTCACCCCTTCCCCAGATATATAATCACAAACCAGTCTCTCTACCTCCCCACACTTCCATTTTCTCATCTATAGAATGAATAAGTGAATCTCTGCCCTGTACCTCACTGAACTGTTTTAGGATTAGCGATATGGGGAAAGAGTGACATATGAGCAAAGTAAGTGCAGTACAAACATACATCATGCAGTTAAATAAAACCAAACTCTAATTTTTAAGGCGCTTGTGCTGCCGCTGTCCTTTGCAGCCCCCAGAGAAGCTCACCCAATGGCCCTTGCCTTGCTTCTCTTCGGCAGGGTGGTTCTCAGAACTTGGAATCCCTCCTCTGCCGACTAAGGTTGCCTTACCAAATCCTTAACTCCCATCCCTGGAAGTATTTCTGTTTAAAAGTCTCCACACCCATGCCAACAACCCAGCCACCTGCCAACTCTGCCAGAGCAGCTCCAGGTGCCAGAGTTTGACTGCAGGGCAGGGCCCAGTGTGAGTAAGTAATTTGTCCTGGACCAGGTTTACTGTTATTTGGAAACCATTTACAGGAAAACCCATTATCTCTGGTGCCATCTCTGGGGTTGAGGGAAGGGTTACTTGCTTTGTAAGTCCAAAGTTCTAACAATTTGCATCTCAGTTTTTAGGTCTGCAGGGGCCATAAGTTTTATGACAGCCTTGTACCTTCTGTAAAACTTTTTGCTTACTTTAAAAATTACTACTGGGGCCGGGCCCGGTGGCTCATGCTTGTAATCCCAGCATTTTGGGAGACTGAGGCGAGAGGATCACCTGAGGTCTGGAGTTTGAGACCAGCCTGGCTAACATGGTGAAACTCCATCTCTACTAAAAATACAAAAATTAGCCAGGCATGGTGGCGTGTGCCTGTAATCCCAGCTACTTGGGAGGCTGAAGCATGAGAATTGCTTGAACCCAGGAGGTGGAGGTTGCAGTGAGCTGACATTGTGCCATGGCACTGCAGTTGGGTGATGGTGTAAGACTCGGTCTCAAAAAAAAAAAATTACTATTGGCCAGGCATTGTGGCTCACGCCTGTAATCCTAGCACTTTGGAAGGCCAAGATGGGCAGATTGCTTGAACCTGGGAGTTCGTGACCAGCCTGGGCAACATGGTGAAACCCTGTCTCTACTAAAAATACAAAAATTAGCTGGGCGTGGTGGCATGCACCTGTAGTCATAGCTACTTGGGAGGCTGAGGTAGGAGGATCACCTGAGCTTAGGAGACAGAGGTTGAAGTGAGTTGAGATTGTGCCACTGTACTCCAGCCTGCATGAGACTCTGTTGCAAAAAATAAAAAATAAAAAATAGATTACTATTGATAGAAATGCATGCATGGGTTTGATACAAAATTTAGAAGTAGAAAAGGGTAAGGCCGGGTAAGGTGTAATCCCAGCACTTTGGGAGGCTGAGGCAGGCGGATCATGAGGTTAAGAGATCGAGACCATCCTGGCCAACATGGTGGAACCCCGTCTTTACTAAAAATACAAAAATCAGCTGGGTATGGTGGCGTGTGCCTGTAGTTTCAGCTACAGCTAGGGCTGAGGTGGAGAATCGCTAGAACCCGGGAAGTGGAGGTTGCAGTGAGCCTAGATAGTGCCACTGCATTCTAGCCTGGTGACAGTTTCAAAAAAAAAAAAAAAAAAAGAGGAAAGGGTAGTGGTTAGTGACAAGCCTCTCCTCCTACCCCTCTCTCCTGGCCTGCCCAGTCCAGAGGAGGCCTTTGTTATCAGTTTCCTGTCACTCTTTTCTGAGCTATCCTAGTCAAAGGATGTCCTAGGACAAACATATGTATATTTAAAATAAGGTAGCACACTATACACAGAACTACGTATGTAGCCCCTTTTTCACTTAAATTTAAATCCACGTGAATTATGGAGATCTGCCAGGAGCTGCCTCATTCTGTGTGTTGACTGCACAGATTCTGCTCTAGGCTATGCCACATTTATTTAATAGTCCCCAGCTGGAGAACTCTTAGGTTGTTCCCAGTCTTTCTTTCTTTCTTTCTTTCTTTCTTTCTTTCTTTCTTTCTTTCTTTCTTTCTCTTTCTTTCATCTTTCTTTCACTGAGAACAGTGACACAGTGAGTATCTCTGAATGTGTCATTTTGCATGGGTGTATATGTCTGCGGAGTAATTTCTAGGAGTGGGGTTGTTAAGGGGTATATGAATATATGTTATACATGCAGACATGCGCCTGCTGTCAGTATATACAGCTGATGAGTTTTCACAAAGTGAACACACCTGTACACTGAGCCCCCAGGTCAACCAGCAGAATGGACAGCAGAAGCCAGATACCCCTCAAGCCCTCTTCTAGGCACTATCTCTTACCTTTGGGGGTGATCACCACTGGATTATCTAGCAGTATAGAATAGCTTTGCCTGTTTTTGTATGTGCATTTAACATTTTGATGTTATTAAATTGTCCTATATAGAGGTGATACCAGTTGTAATATTATTTACTTAATACGTTTATTTAAATTTACTTTCTTTTTTTTTTTTTTGAGACAGAGCCTCGCTCTTTCACCTAGACTGGAGTACAGTGGTGTGATCTTGGCTCACTGCAGCCTCTGCCTTCCAGGCTCAAGCGATTCTCCTGCCTCAGCCTCCCGAGTAGCTGGGACTACAGGTGCCTACTGCCACACTGGGCTAATTTTTGTATTTTTGGTAGAGATGGGGTTCCACCATGTTGACCAGACTGTCTCAAACTCCTGACGTCAAATGATCCACCAGCCTGGGCCTCCCAAAGTGCTGGGATTACAGGCGTGAGCCACTGTGTCCAGCCTAAACTTACTTTTTAAACTTAAATTTCTTTTTCTTTTTTTCCCTTTTTTAAAGTATATATTTTTTATTTTCCAGGCACATAGGTTCAAGTTGCCCTGAATATGTACGACTTTAAATTTATTTTTAAAAGGAGGCTTTATATCAGTATTATGAATGGGAAACCAAGACCCCTCATCATAAATAGCAGGTAAAGGTTTAAAGTAAATACAGTACAGGGAAAACAAAACGATAATAATACTAAATCCTAGCTGGATGTCATGGGTGCTGAAGGCTGTGACCCTGACGCCTACCCTCTCTGTTCAGAAGGTAGGTTGGCAAGTGCTTGAGGGGCTTAAAGACAAACTAGCACCCAAACTGAGACCCGCTCCTTGATGCAGTTGGAGGGGTCAAAAGGGCATTGAACGAGGAAAGCTCAGTCTGTAATTCCCTATGAATATGCCCCTAAACCGCTTATGGTTATCTGTCCCACACTCAGGGCCCTCTTGTTTTCAGCAGGGAACTTTGGGGCTGCAAAAGGGTGTGTTTGAGGCTCACTTGGCAGAGCTGGCATGTACCCCAGGTCTCTGCATCCTCAGGCAGGTGCTCCTTGGCCCTACCAGTAAGTCATGGAGACGTCTGCGGGAGAAATGAGCTCACGCTGAGGCACTTAGAGCCTCCTTTTCCCATCACACAGGGTGAATCATTCTGACACATGCACCCTCAGCCCGTTGGGGACACACCTCTAATTTTAGCACTGCCCACGGGGTATCTTAGAGATCCGCTTACAGGACTGCTTTTCCTTGCTGGACTGTGGGCTCCCAGAGGTCAGGACTGTAGTTCATCCATATCCTCCTCTGAATGCTGGCCCTGGAGCCTGAGCACACAGTAGGTGCTCAGGGGAGGCTTGTTGCATGCTGGTGATTGAATCCCACTTGCACCTACAAGGCGAGGATCCAACTTGGGGCAGAGGCCTGGCTGGGGGTGTAACCCGCAGTGGTCAGGTCTGCTGAGGCCTTGACTTTGCAAAGTGGGCAGGGTTGATCATGGTGCTACGGAATCTCCATAGAGCACCAAGCCTGTTTCCTTGATAACAGGGTAGGACTTTCAAGTGGGTAAAGGTGTCATGGCTGGGGAGTGTTGACTAATCAGGAAGAAAAGGACTTGGTGGGAGTTGGGGGCAAGTAGGGAGGAGCTGAGGGGTGGGTAGGTGGTGGAGGCAGCAAATGCCAGAGGCAATAGGAACTCTTCCTGGGCTTTCTCCAAGGATGAACCTGCTTATTAGAGCTTGGCCTGCGATTTCTTACATTTCTTACAGTTTAATGGTTAAGAGTGTGGGCTGTGTACCAGGTTGCCTGGATTCAAATCCCAGCTCTGACACTTAAAGGTTAAGTGGCCTAGGCATAACTTCCATGCACCTCACCTACCTGAGAGTTGCTGAGAAGATTAAATGGATTAATACATCTGAAGAGCTTAGAGCGGTGCCTGGCACATGACGAACACTCCATCAACTACTCACAGATTAGCCATTCTTTTCCTGCCTTCCTCTCTAGCCTTGCTGCTCAAGAGCCATAGACTAAGAATGAGAAGGGCTGTTAAAGACACCTCTAGTGCAGCTTTTTAAATTTACCAATAAGAAATCAGAGGCCTGAAGAGAAGTGAGTTGCCTGAAAGCCCACAGCAAGTCAGTGACAGGCCAAGACCAGATCCAGGCTGCCTGACTCCGGTTTCTTCCTTGGGCCCCCATGACCTTTCCAGGAGCCATGTATGTTCCTCCCTGGTGTCAGGGTGAGGGTAGAAGATAACCTTTCTGAAAGAGGCCATGTCCCTGGCCTCTCAGGGAAGCACTAGGTGAAGCCAGGCCGAAAAGAAAGCACTTCTCTGGAGACAGTTTCCAGGAGGAGATTTTCTTTCGAGAAGAGCTTTATTATTTTTGTGCAAATAATACCCACAGTCAACCTCATGCAAATAATACATGCGCATAGCTTAAAAATTCAAGCCATTCGGGAAGGTACAACGAAAACAACAAAAGTCCCCTTTGATTCTACCACTGGGATTCAACCACTGTTACATGTTGGTAGACATCCATCTGGACATCTTGTACATATATGTAGACATTTTATTTCTTTAATTATCTCTCTTGTCGACAAATCTTGTTTGATTTGTTGAGCGAAGTTCATTTTCTGGCTCTAGGTAAGCATTCCAAATAGTGAAACTCAAATAGTGAAGCTGAAAGTGGGGCAGCCTTCATATTAGAGAAGTGGCCAGCCGTGCCTAATGGGCTGTCAGAGATGATCTCACAGCATCAGACTGGGCTCAGGCCTCTGGCACAGAGAGGTCCGCCCCTCCCCCAGTCTGGCCACAGAGCCTTTAAAATCCAGAGAATCAGGGCTGCCAGGGATTTGGAGAACCTTCCAACACCTTCATTTTATAGATGAGCAAACTAAGGCCCTGAGAAATGTCCTTCGCTCTTAACCTAGACTTTGTACATGGTCTCGTTCCCCACTTTAATAGAGGAATTGCTTTATGTTGTAGGACTGGACCTTGCTGCCTTTGGGTTGGTTCCTGGAGAAGCAGGAATAACCACCTGCCCTCCTGCCTGGAGCCCTTTCTTCCCAGATGACTCACAATGCCACCCTGGGGTGGGGCTCACAGTCAACCTGATAAGGGACTGATAATGAAATTTCTGTACCAACTGGCTCCACACAGGGGAAAGATGTTTTCCGGGTAAGTCTGGTCAGAAGACGTTGAGTAGGGGGGGAAACAAAACAGACAAAAAAAAAAACAAAAACAAAAAACAGCCTTTCCCAGAGAGAACTTTTGGATGTGAATGGGTTTGAATCGACTTCTTGTTGGAAGGCAGGAGCATTCAGTCTTAACCAGCCGTGCTCTCTGGTTGGCTGATTTGTTCATTAAGTCAACAAATAGTTATTTGATGCCTACTGAATGCCAGGCACTGTGATACTGTGATAGGTGTGGGAAACAACTATGAACAAGGCAGGTTTAGTCCAGGCCTTGGGAGACAGACAGAGCAGTAAATAAATATCACTCGTGATAGGTGCTAAGGAGAAAATTAGGGAGCAAGTGGGGAGGCATGGGCGTTTCCACTTTCGATGATGTGGTCAGGGAAAGCCTTTATGAGGAGCTGACATTTCAGCTGAAGCTCAAATAGAGAAGGAGCCAGCCATAAAGACTTGTCCAGAGCATCCCAGGCAGAGAGAGCCATGAGCGCAAAGTCCCTGAGGCAGGTCGCAAGCATGGCTGCAGCAGATGAGGAAGCCCGGGAAGGGCCGCGCTGTGAGTGGAGAGGGTGGCAGGGGCCTGGCTGTGTGAAGAATTTGGGGTTCGAGTGACTGAGAAGCAGGGTTTGTCAGGCCCTGTGGTCTTGCCATCCAGAGACCTAGATCAGGTGTTGGCTATTCTGTGTGACACTGGGTAAAGGACCAGCTCTCTGAGCCTCCGAGATGCCTCCTCTGTGGGTACCCCAGAGGGCAGTGGGGAAGATCCTGTGAGATGAGAGGTGCAAAAGCACGGGGCCTACTCTAGGGCCCCCCACCCACGGAGGGAGGGAGACTCTAGGGCCCCCCACCCACTGAGGGAGGGAGATTCTAGGGCTCCCTGCCCACAAGGGAGGGAGAGTCACCTGGGAGCCTTGCATTGCTCAGGGGTAGCTGGGGAGATGAAATGAGATGAAATGAGATGAGATGAGATGAGATGAGATGAGATGAGATGAGATGAGATGAGATGAGAACCTCTGGAATCCGTCTTGTCAGAGGAGGCTCCTTTGCCCCTGGGGGTACTCAGCCTGCCTAGAACAGATGGCTATGGAACCAGCTCCTCCAGCCAGCTGGGCTGACCCCTTGGGCGTGCATGTGGTCTTTTCCAGAGGCTGGGCCCCTCCCACCCCTTAGTTTCTGGGCTACCATGGCACACTGTCAGAGGCACTGGGCCACAACAGGCACGCGGGGCCAGGCAGGCCATCTGAGAGGTGTCCTGCAAGGCTCTGAGGGGTCCCAGCCCTCGGTCAGCACGAGTTGTTCAGCTCCAAGCTATGCCCCTGGGCCGGTGGAGGTGAGGAAGAGATACCGTAGAGACACTGTGGACTTTCGGTGTCACCTTCCCCAGCTAGAGGGTTGGCCTGTGAAGGAGATGGCAGCCATCTCTGCCTCTGGCGATTTGCCATGTTAGTCCAGGAACTAAGGGGTGGGAAGGGCCCAGTCCCTGGAAAAGACCACAAGCACGCCCAAAGGGTCAGACCAGCTGGCTGGAGGAGCTAGTTCCATGAAGGGCCAGTCCGAGCTAGGCTGCCTGACTGTGGTGGCCTGACCACCACATTTTGCTTCATCTCTTTGGATTCTCAGAGTGACCCTTGAGCTGGGCAGGACGGGGGTCTTGTCCTGTTTTATAGAGGAGTCTTTGGGAGGACTCTGAGGGCTTCACTGGGCAGGGAGGCCTCGCAGAGAGAAGTGGAGATGAGTCTTGGGAGAGGGAGGGTGGGCTACAGAACGTTTTTTGGGCCTGAGTGTTGAGGTCAGAAATGTCCTCTGGGAAGACCAGGTCTGGAGGCGAAGCAGAGCTGAGGAGGATGAGCACTTCTTGGTTGGCTGGTGAGGAGAAGGTCCATGTGACAAGTCATGGACAACTCTCTGTGCCTTGGTTTTCTTGTCTGCTGGGAGGGGATAACTGTTGTGCTGCCCACAGGGGTGAGGCTTGGATGAGGCAGTGCCCACAGAGCTCTGAGTGGGCATCTGGCTGGGTAACTGTTCATGCAGATGCTGGGAGGAGATGCCGTCTGCCGCGTGTTTCGCCACACTTTGCTTCATCTCTTTGCATTCTCAGAATGACCCCGTGTGCCTTGTCCCATTTTACAGAGGAGGAGACTGAGGCCTTGAGTGGGGAAGTAACTTGTGTGAGAACCATCATTTGCGTGTGTTCCTGGGACAAGAACTGTTTCACTGTGGGAAAGGTGCCTGTTGGGTTTTAATTTTTTCCAAAAGGGACTTTCTCGCCAAGACATTTGCATCTGGGCCTGCAGGGAAGTAAATATTTCCCTGGAGGGTGGAAGGAAAACAGCCTTGGCCCAGATGGGCTTGTTTTTCCCTCTTCAGAGCCTTCCCACTTCCTTCCTGGGAGAGCAGGAACCCCCAACTCCTGGGGCCGCTGGAAGTCCCTCTCAGGATGTTGCCTGTGACCTTGTATGAGTGACACAGCCCCTGCCAGGCTGTTTCCCATCTCCTACCAGAGGGTTGGCCATGCTGACCTCTCCGGCTATGCTGGGTGCAGTGTGGGAGACTGTGGGGGTGCTTGGGGTCAGGGTGTTCATTTCTGTGCACTCACTGTGTGCCAGGTGCTGGGTGCAGGCATGGGCACAGTGTGGCTGGTGGTGGGCTGAGGCCAGCCTCTGGCCCACCCTGTGGCAGATTGGGACCATCCCCTGGGTGCAGTAGGGTGGGGTGCTGGCTGCCGAGGCTGCACAGGATTCTGAGACTAGGTCACTTCCCAGAGTCAAAAGACAGGAACTTCTTGGCCAGTGGACCTCGACTTCATGGCTCAAGGCCTCCTACCCTGGGAGGATTTCACAAGGACACATGTCCACCCCCCCCACCACCGCCCCCCCATCACCAGAGCTTCTGATTCAGTGGGTCTGGGCTAGGCCCAGGCACCTGTAATTAAAAAAATAATTATAATGACAAGGTCTTGCTCTGTCACTCAGAGCAAGTGGTCCAGTCATGGCTCACTGCAGCCTGGACCTCCTGGGCTCAAGTGATCCTCCCACCTCAGCCTCCTGAGTAGCTAGAACCACAGGCATGTGCCACCATACCTGGCTAATTTTAAAGTTTTTTTTTTTGTAGAAATAGTGTCTCACCATGTTTGCCTAGGCTAGTCTTGAACTCCTGGGCTTAAGTGATCCACCTGCTTCCGCTTCCCAAAGTGCTGGGATTATGGGCGTGAGCCACCGTGTGCCCAGCTTTATCTGTAATACTTTTATTTTTATTTTATTTTTTAAGTTTATTTTATTTTTGAGATGGAGTCTTGCTCTGTTGCCCAGGCTGGAGTGCAGTGGCACGATCTTGGCTCACTGCAAACTCCGCCTCCCAGGTTTACGCCATTCTCCTGCCTCAGCCTCCCAAGTAGCTTGGGACTACGGGTGCCCACCATCACGCCCAGCTAATTTTTTGTATTTTTAGTAGAGACAGGGTTTCACCGTGTTAGCCAGGATGGTCTTGACCTTCTGACCTCGTGATCTGCCCGCCTCGGCCTCCCAAAGTGCTGGGATTACAGGCGTGAGCCACCGTGCCTGGCCCTACCTGTAATTTTTAAACTTCCCTGGGTGATTCTAATGTGCAGCTGGAGTCGAAACCACAGCTCAGGGTGGTATCTGTAAGGGAATTCTGATGGTACTGGTGATTTCCAGGACACCTTTCTCTGCAGGTGAATCCTGAGTGATGTGAAACCTTCTTCTGACATCTCTTACAATCTGGACAGGTTCTCTGAGCTGGGGAAAGTTAGCAAACACAGTTGGGAGAGGCCCAGAAAGAAAGAGAACACTCTAGCCAGGGGTTTGGGAGAAGTGCAGGGGGAGTCAGTAGGGTCCCATGTGGGCGAGGAAGGGCTGGTGGAGGTATGTGGAGACCACTGGCCTGGGAATGTGGGAGACTATGGGAGCTGGCTTCTCCTGCAGGGAACCAGGATGTATGTTGTGGGAGGGAGGGGAGTCTGTGAGTTCCAGAATTTTGCTTTCCTTTTGGTTATCTTCAAAACATTCTTTTATGTGCTCTAAAGGCAAGGTTTCTGTGCAGTTACCTTTGTAACTAGAATAAGTTTCTATAGAATCAGGCTTAAGTTTTATGAGTCAGGGATTCAGAAACTTGTGGGGTGGCCTGTGATAATTTTTTCTCCTTAAATGATATCTCGAGTTTGAGAACTCTCGATGCAGGATTATCATGTTGGAAAGCTGGCTGTGATCTCCAGGTCAGTGAACTGCAGTTCTGGCCCCCATAGGAGAAGTATGGCAGGTGGTGGTCTATCTCTACTTCACAGATGGTGAAAGAGAGCCAGACAGGGGAGAGGACCTTGCCTGGGATCATGGTGGTAAGCTAGGGGCCAGTTAGCAGAAGGATGAGGCCTTGATTTCTCACTCTGACTAGTGAGCTCTGTTGTGGGTTGAGTTGTGGCCTCATCAAAAAGTGTGTTCTTGGCCAGGTGCGGTGGCTCACACCTGTAATCCCAGCACTTTGGGAGGCTGAGGCAGGTGGATCACTTGAGGTCAGGAATTAGAGACCAGCCTGGCCAACATGGTGAAACCCCATCTCTACTAAAAATACAAAAATTAGCTGGGCATAGTGGCACATGCCTATAATCCCAGTTATTTGGGAGGCTGAGGCAAGAGAATTGCTTGAACCTGGGAGGTGGAGGTTGCAGTGAGCCAAGATGGTGCTACGGCACTCCAACTGGGCGTCAGAGCGAGACTCCATCTCAAAAAAAAAAAAAAAGTATGAAGGTATGTATGCTTAGGTCCTAGAACCTGTGAATGTAACCTTATTTGGAAAAAGGGTTTTTGCAGATATAATTCAGTTCAAAATCTTGAAATGAAATCATCCTTGATGACCTGAGTGTGCCCTAAATCCAGTGTCAAGTGCCTTTATAAGAGAGAGGCAGAGGGAGATATGAGACGGACAGAAGAGGAGGCCATGGGCACACAGAGGCCTTCTGTGTGCAGATGGGGGCAGACAAGCTGAGCAACTCTGGGAGCCACTAAAAGCTGGCGGAGGCAAGACGGCTTCTCCCCTAGAGCCTCTGGAGGGAGTATGGCTCAGGAGACATCTTGGCCTCTGGCCTCCAGAACTGTGAGATATTAAACTTCTGTTTTAAGCCACCCCATTTGTGGTCATTTGTTCGGGCAGCCATAGGAAAATGCAAGCCCTTCTGCCTCACCAGGTGGCCTTACTAGGGAGGGGCCAAATTGAGCAGGGCCCTGAGAACCACCTTCCTTCTTGGGTTGTGCTGAAAACCAAGGGGGAAGGAGAGGGGCGAGAACAGAGGGGCTGGGGGAGGAGTGAGACTGTGAGGAGTGAGGCTTCTGGCCCGTCCTCAGGCCAGGGGGCGATGCCCTACAGCTGGTTTCTTGGGGCTTCCCCTCTGCAAGGAAAACCTAATGGAAAGAGGTTAAAACCGGGGAAGGTGGATGCGAGCTAGCTCTCAGGAAGGACTTGCTGGCTGTGAAAACAGTTAAATCAAAACTGCTTGCCAAGCTGAGCTATAAAACGTGGGATTCCCTGACAGCTTCAGAACAGGAGCGTCACCCATTGTGTGGGGCGGTTAGGATGTGGCCTGAACTTCCAGTGGGTTGAACTTTGAGGGGCCGTAGAGGGCATCTAGTGCTACCCCTTCCTTTCAGAGAGAAGGAAACCAAGCCCCAGGCCACCCAGCATGTGCCCCGGGTTCTAAAACTCTGCCAATGGGACAATCTCTAGTGTGCAGGGGGGACGATGGACACTACTCAGTGGTTTCAAACCAGGAGCTTCCTCTCCAGCCAGGGTGTGGGGACAGAGGCCTGACTTGTGACTTCTCACAGAGAAGGGAAGAATGTTCCCTGCAGGGTCAGAACCCAGGCTGGGGGAACCCTGTTTATGCCTCTGGCTTGGTTCTGACTCAGCCTCTGACCTGGGAGGGACCGGGTCACAGGGACAGATGAGCCAGCCCCGTCCCTGTCCCCTTGAAAAGCTGGCACTCACTGAGTCCTAGCAGCATGCTCCGACAGCTACAGACATTCTGTGATCTGGGTGGAGCAAGCAGGCCTGGCCAGAGTCTCCCAGGAGGCTGTGGCAGAGACATTTAGCTTCGGGGTGTTGGGCTCTGGGCTTCCCCTGGGGATGGCAGTGACCACCTGGCTTTCCAACCACTAGGCTGGTAGACTCATGTTCAGAGCAGAGACAGGATGAGGGCAGGAGTTGTTCAGGGACCCACAGACCCTGAGATGGGGTGGGGCCTACTTCCGGCCTGTTCGTTTCTACAGTATTTTCCTTCTCCGTTGTGGTCTTCTGGTGCCGGCCTCACATGGAATGAAACTTGACTTTTTTCAGCCAGGAATTCCCCCACACTCTGTCTAGCTGGGTTGTACCTTCTGCATCCTCCTAGGTTGTCCTATATTGTCTTTAAAGCTAACAGTTAACGAGCCCTTCTTGTGTGCCAGGCTCTGGGCTGAGCTGTTTTCTAGCCATTCTCTCACTTCAACCTCCAGCAGCCTAAGAGACAGCGCTGCTCTTGCCTCGTTTGCACTTGGGAAGGAGATGCTCAGAGAGTTAGGTAACTCACTCGTGAGAGCTGGAGGTGGGGTGTGAAGCCTCTGTCTCTCTTGGCAGACTTACCGGCTTCCTTCCTGGCCTAGATGTTTGTTCTTCTTCCTTGGAAGAACTTTTCTTAGAGAGACGGACTTTTTGGGGATGGGTGGTTTGTCCATTGGTTTGGTCATTTAGTCACTCATCAAACATGTTCTAGGCATGAGGGCATCTCTGATCCTCCCCGAGGCTCTGCGCTTCCAGAAGGCCATCCTGGTTAGGTTTGTAACTTTATGTAGAAGTTATAAGACATTGCTAACACCGGGACTGGTATCTCTGCTGGATTAGCACCAGCTCCCCAGGGCAGGGGCTGCAGGCTCCCCCAAGGAGGTGGGCCGGTTGCCACCTTGTGTGGGGATGGAGGGAGCAACCTGACCCGAAGTTGCACCAGATGCCACGGCCCAGGTCCCATTGGCTCTCTGGAGCTGCAGGAAGGCAGAAGTGGGCCAGCATCACTGTCCTTCAGAAATGCATCTTTTAATTTTTCTTTTTTTGGAGAGGATATGCCAGGGCGTGAGAAGTCTTGTTCCTGATGAGGGAGGGCAGCCTGTGGTGGGACAGATTACTGGCCTGGGAGCTGGGAGATCCAGGTCGCAGCTGCTGAGTGAGGGCTAATTTGCGGTGTGACCTTGTGGGAGTGCCAACCTCTCTCTCAGCCTCAGATTCCCATCTGCGAAATCAGGGGGTTGGGCCAGATCAGCGTCCTCTCGCTGATTCCTGGTGGTGCACAAGATGATTATAGCTGGGCCATGGGGGAACATTTAAATATTTTAATATGCATGTGGGAAGTGTGATGGGTATTAAAAAAATAATTAGTACCTCAAACTTGTGATTGTGTAGATCTTGATTAGTTTAGGTCAGGACCGTATTTACTTGAGTAAGAAAAGCCAGTGGGGTTTTATTAAAACATCGAGTTAATAATAATGCAAGTAGCTGGCCAACCCGACCACGTGGAGACGTGACAGGAGAATGGCTGGAGTTTGGGAGACGCTGGGAGTTCTCAGTGGTTCCTTCCAGCTCTTTTCTGGAAACATAGGCAGTGTGGCACCTCCTGGTCAGGTGCAGACACTGAACACAGTCTGTGTACTGCTGACTGTTAAGGAAGTGGCTTCTCATTATGGTACAGTGTCTTACAGTTTACAAAGGAGTTTCTCCACCTCAGGGTCTTCTTCGCGTGACCATTATATTCCCATGTCACAGTGGAGAGGCAGTTGGCGCTCTGAGGGAGATGGTCTGGCCAGCATCGCGCAGCTCGTAAGTGGCCCAGCGCCTCCAGCTGACCTGGGCTCTTTGCTGGGTCGCATCAGCACCAGCCCTCTGGGAGCCCGTTCCTGACCTTTACCTCCTTTCCCGGCTGCCACTTTCTGCACAGGGTTTCATGGTCATGTTGGCTTGTTGCATGCATCTTCTCTTGTCCTGATTTTCTTAAAGCAGAGGAGAAAAGGATTTAAGGTGACAAGCGACCCTCCCCCTCCCTTCCTCCAGGCCTCTTCCCCATGCAGTGAGGAGCATGTTCTAAAGCCCTCGGCACCCTGTTTCCTAATAGGTGCACTTGGATGTGTAATAGGTAGGTTTCCATTACAGCCTGTATTATCTCCAGGTAGCAGTTAGTGAAACATCTGGTTTGGGCATTAATTCCAGGCCAGAACAGGCCACCAGACCCAGGCCTCTGGTGAGCTGACCCTTGCCTGTGGCCACTGAGACTTTCCTGATGGCACTGAATCTGGTCTGGAGCTTTAGGCAAAGGAAGACTCAAACCTGTAGTAAACAAACCTCTTCCTTTAGCCAGGTGTGGTGGCGTGTGCCTGCAGTCCCAGCTACTTGGGAGGCTGAGGCAGGAGGATCGCTTGAGCCCAAGAGGTTGAGGCTGCAGTGAGCTATGATCACACCACTGTACTCCAGCCTGGGCAACAGGGTGAGACCTTGTCTCTAAACAAAACAAAACAACACACACACACACACACACACACACACACACACACACACACACACACAAACCTCTTCTTGGAAAACATAGAACTTGGTTGCTATAGAAAAGGTAAAAGAATGTTCTTGGATATAGTTATAGCCACAACACCATTATCATGCCTAAAAATACTAAGTTTATGCAAAAACATATCTAATTGTCCCTAAAACATCTCTCATAGTGCATTAAAAAAAATAAGGACCCAGCATCACAGTTTATACATTGCGTTGGGTTTCTTTTTGATAAAAAATGTCCCAGTGCATCTGAAACTTGAGGGGTGACCTCTGAGGCTCTGAATGTTATAGGTTCTGGGGTCCTGGTAGGGACCGTCGTGTTTTACTTGCCTACATTGTACCTGATCCAAGACCTACTGGGGCCAGCTGGTTCCTTTTGTTGTTTAGGGGAAATTCAGAAAGCCAGTTAGTAAAGGCTTGCCTGGAAAACTGTCCCCACCCAAGAGACTCCAGCCCCCGCCCCCCTCCCCCACGTTCTCATTAGGAGAGCTGATTGGTGTCTGGAAGCCAGACCCAAAGCTCCCTGAATCCTCACCCTTAATCACCAGGTGCACACACTGGGCCCTGTGTCAGGCACTGGGGAAAGATGCTCTGAAGAACTGAAAGACCCCCAGCTGGCTGCCCACAGCCTGCCTGGGGAGACCCGGTGTGCCCTGGTGTGGCCGGGTCATGGCTCTTGGCAAGTCAGTGTACTGATATGTGGGGCAGCGGCTCTTTGTTCCTTGGTTCTGATGCTTGGGGTAGGCTGGGGTAGGGCCGAGAAAGCCCCCTTCTCTCATACCAGATGGGGAGCATTATCAGGTATCCCCTAATCAATACTTTCTGTATCAAGCCGCTATAGGGGAAATAGACTTTTTTTTTGAAAAAGTTAAACGCACAGAAAAATGGAAGAATTCAAAGAACATCTGCCCACCTCTGTTATCAGTTGTGAACATCTTGTCTTAACAGCTCTCTCTAAATACACCACTTCTTTTTTTGCCAACCCAGCTACAAGGAGGCTGCAGTCGTTGTGACCCCACTCCTCTAAGTACCCCAGCATTTGGCTTCCCAGAAAGGGCATTCTTCCTCACACCACTGCTGTCCATCTGATAAAAAAAAAAAAAAAAAAATCAGCATGAAATCAAACTTTTCAGTCCTATATACAGGCCACATTTCTTATGACATTCCTGTGTTGTAAGAAATATGTTTGTTCTTTGTCCCTAGTTCCTGGCACAGAGCTCTTAAAACCCTTGGAATTACCTGATAGGAACGCCTTTTGTTATTAATAATGAGCCCATTTAGTCACACCTGAGTTTACGCTGATGCGATGACTTAGGGTAAGGCCCTAGATGGCCTTAGGATGGGGCGAATCACCAGAAACACCAAATAATTAGAGGGTTGGAGGATTCAGCCCCTCCTGTGGGCTGGACAGAAAGGGTGAGGGTGGGGGTGGGGGTGGGGATTGGGGGCTGGAGATTGAGCTCTATGTAAAATTTTTTTTTTTTTTTTTTCCAACTCTCAACCAGTAGAAGAGAAAAACTCTTGAACAATGAGATTTGATGAGCTTCTGGGTTTGGAAACTCACTGAGGTGTTGAGGGGTGGGCGTGGGTTCAGAGAGGGCCTGGGAGCTCTCTCCCCACCTTGCCCAGTGCATCTCCTCCCTCTGGCTGTTCCTGAGTTGTATTCTTTGTAATACACTGGTTAATATAAGTAACCCTGAGTTCTGTGAGCCATTCGCGCAAATTATCAAACTTGGGGAAGGGGTTGCGGGAACCCCTGACTTATAGCCAGACTTTGAGTCCTGGACTTGTGATTGGCATCTGAAGGTCAGGCAATCTTGTAGGCTCTTTTTTTTTTTTTTTTTTTTTTTTTGAGACAGAGTCTTACTCTGTCACCCAGGTTGGCCGGAGTGCAGTGGCTTGATCTTGGCTCACTGCAACCTCTACCTCCCAGGCTCAAGCAATCCTCCCACCTTAGCCTCCCAAGTATTAGGTTGGTGCAAAAGTAATTGCAGTTTTTGCCATTGCTTTTTTTTTTTTTTTTTTGAGACGGAGTCTCGCTCTGTTGCCCAGGCTGGAGTGCAGTGGCGCAATCTCGGCTCACTGCAAGCTCCGCCTCCCGAGTTCACGCCATTCTCCTGCCTCAGCCTCTCCGAATAGCTGGGACTACAGGCGCCCGCCACCACGCCCGGCTAATTTTTTTGTATTTTTAGTAGAGACGGGGTTTCACCATGGTCTCGATCTCCTGACCTCGTGATCCGCCCGCCTCAGCCTCCCAAAATGCTGGGATTACAGGCGTGAGCCACCGCGCCCGGCCGCCATTACTTTTAATAATAATTTTTTTTTAAATAGCTGGGACTATAGGTGCACGCCACCATGTCCAGCTAATTTTTGTTATTTCTTTTGTAGAGATGAGATTTCACCATGTTGCCTAGGCTGGTCTCAAACTCCTGGGCTCAAGCAATCTGTCCACTTTGGCCTCCCAGAGTGCTAGGATTACAAGCATGAGCCACCATGCCCAGCCTAATCTCATGGGCTTGAGCACATTAACCTGTGGGATCTGATGCTAACTCCGGGTAAATGGTGTCAGAGTTGAATTAAATTGTATGACACCCAGCTGGTCTCTCAAGAGAATCAACTGGCTGATGGTGTTGGAAAGCACCTCATTCCCCAAATGTCCTTTGTGGTGATATTTTACCCAATCCAGGATCCACCCAAGGTTGGTACATTACTTCTGGCTCTATATCTCTTTAATCTCCCCCAGCCTAGACCAACTATCCTTACTTCTTTTGAGTCCTTTGAAGCCGCCAGGCCACTTGTTCTGTAGAATGTCTGAGTTGCTTCATAGCTTCCTCATGATTAGGTTCAGGCCACATATTTCCTGCAGGAGCATTTCACAGTGGGTGCAGTGGGAGGTACGGAATATCACATTAGGGGGTGCGTGCTATCTGGCCACACCATGGTTGGTCAGGCTGAACTTGACCAGCCCTCTCCATTGCAAAGGCACCTTTCCCCATGATGATGAACACATAGGCTGGTGTGAAACACCCTGGTGAAAGAACTTTTAAAAGTTAACCTGAATGTGAGACTCCCCTGCTTAAATTATTTCAATTATTTCCCTATTCCAGCCTCAAAATACACTGCCTGCTTCTGGACACCTTCACATGCCCACTGTGGTCCAGGCCACTGTCACCTCACTTTGGTCACCGCAGTAGCTCCCTGACCGGCCCCTCCCACCTCCATCTCCCAGTCTCTTGGCATAGCAGTCCAAGCAACTCATTTAAAGATCACAGCCAGGCATGGTGGCAAGTGCTACTTGGGAGGCTAAGGCGGGAGGATTGTCGAGCCCAGGAGTCCGAGACCAGCCTGGGCAACATAGCAAGACCCCGTCTCAATTATTTAAAATAAAAAGATCACAGTTGGAACAGAGCACTTCTCTGCAAACTTTCAGTGCCTCCCATCCACTCAGAGCAAAAGTCAGTCTTCTTAGTGGCCTCAGAGTCCCCTCCTGATCAGCCCACTGCCTCATCTCCTACATGCTTCCTCTCCAGCAGCCCCGTCCCCCTTGCTGTTTCTTGAAAACACAGGCACATCCCAAGGCCATGGTGCCTGCTTGGATGCTCATTCATGTATCCGTGTGGCTTGGTCCCTCCTCTACTCCAAGTCTTTGCTCACATGTCACCCTCCCTGGCCACACTGATGGCCCCTTTCCCCAGCTTCCCTAGCCTTCCTCCCCATTTTATTTTTCTTGGTAGCACTTATAACCATAGCACAGTATATATTTTTCTTACTTATTTGCCTCTCCCCAAGTAGAATGTGAGCTCCACCAAAGCTGGGATTTTTGTGGTTTTCTTTCATTGCTCTCGTTGCACACCCAGTTCTTAAAATAGTAGCTCCCAAAGTGGGTCTAGGGACCTCTGGGTTCCCCTTTCAGGGGCTCTTGCATCTAGAACCACTTTCATAGTAATACTAAGACTCCCATTGTCACTCTCTTGGGAGCATGTGATGGAGTATTCCAGAGGCACCTGAACACTCGATGTGGCAGTGGAGCCAATGAGGAGCAGATCTGAGAATCCAGCTGCTTTCTTGGCAGCCAGACGTTAACATTTACAAACATGCAGAGCCCACGCCACTCTGCTCACTCAGTTTTTGTGTGTTTTTTTGGGGAATTTTTAAAATAAAAAATATGCTATTTAACATATAAATCAATCTTTCTTTCACTCTCTCTCTCTCTTTCTCTCTCTCTCCCTCTCTCCCCGTTCTCTCCCTCCCCTCCCCTCTTCCCTCCCCTCTTCCCTCCCCTCTTCCCTCCCCTCTTCCCTCCCCTCCCCTCCCCTTCTCTTTCGACTCTGGTACCCAGGCTGGAGTACAGTGTTGCAATCTCAGCTCACTGCAGTCTTGACCTGAGCTCAGGCCATCCTCCCACCTCAGCCTCCCAAGTAGCTGGGATCACAGAGCTGTGCCACCACACCTGGCTAATTCTTCTTACTTTTTGTAGGGATGAGGGCTCCCTGTGTTGCCCAGGTTGGTCTCGAACTTCTGGACTCAAGTGAACCTTCCACCGCTGCCTCCCAAAGTGCTGGGATTACAGGCATGAAACACTGCTCCCAGCTGTCTCTTATTATTTCTAAATGAGCTAATAAATATTTAAAATAAGTCTCAGTTTTAATTTATGGTAACTAATTGATGGATATCATCATAAACAAAAGCTCCAGAATCTTCAAACATTTTTAAGAATGAAAAGGAGTTCTGAGGCCAAAAACTTTGAGACCCACTGGCTTTAAACAATGCTTGGTGTGCAACAACCACTCAGTCAATAGATGTCATGTGAATAAATGGACTTCTTGGCTTAACCCATGAGACCTGGCCTTGGTGCTCTGGCTCGTGTGAACCTCCCTGTTCGCCTCCCCTTCCCTCGTCCTCTGCCTGTCCTTGATTCCAGCTCTGCTGACCTGACCTGTGGTACCTTCATGGGCATCTGGAACTCCTTATCCCTCTTGTCCACCTTAGGAATTCCTGCTTGTCCATTAAATGGACTCAGTTCAAACATGACCTCCTCCAGGAAGCCTTCCCTGATCTTGCCTTTCTGATTTAGTGTCTCCTCTCCGGCGCCTTTGCACACTTGATCACATCTACCCCAGGGTTTTGCTGATTCCCACATGTGTTGGTGTGCTGGTATGTCTCTCATCAGACAGAGCTCCTTGAGGACAGGAACTCATCTTATGTGCTTATTCCCAATGTCTGGTACATAAGAGGTGCTTAATGTATGTGAAATCAGTGAGTACTGCCTTGGAATTCAGAATAGGGAGTCCTCCCTCCCTGGAACTAACCCTGGACCAAAGAGGGTCTGAAGGGGAAATGGTTTCTGGCTTCTGACTTGGGTTTTGAAATGTCAGCATTACAACAGCGCTACATGGTTACTGGGGAAGAAGTAACATTTACTGAGCGCCTGTCTGGTGCCAGGAGCTTTTGCGTGGCATCTGGCTTCAGGATATTGTGGTTTATTTGGCCATTGTGAACTGGCTTGGGCCCTAACCACTTTCTGTCTGGCTTCCATGAGGAGAGTGTGGTCTAGTAACCAAGTCAACAAACTTCTGTGAACTTCTGGGACATCGTAACGCATTTGCATAGTACGTGCAGACTGTGAAGTTGTTGAGGGCAAAGTTGTATGTGTGTTGCTGGATCTAGCCACCATGTCCTGCATGCTGTCCATAAGAGATACCTGGAATTCCCTGTCCAAAGGGCGTAGTTAATACTATCAATATCACCACCAGCAAGGGCTTCCCATTCAGAAGTGGAGAGATATCCCTATAGCTGGGGTGGTCCAGGAAGACTTCCCAGGGGAGGAGGGCATTTTGTTGTCGTTGTTTTTAGACAGAATCTTGCTCTGTCACCCAGGCTGGAGTGCAGTGGCACGATCATGGCTCGCTACCGCCTTGATCTCCTGGGCTCAAGCGATGGGAGGAGGACTTTGAGCTGAGCTTGGAGGATGGGTATGAGCCCCTTTTGGCTTTATTATTTCCAGGAAACTGTCTCCTTTCCAAGGCTGCTATGGGAGGCAGTGCTGGAGGTGTGTGCCTTCATGAAGGCTGGGGAGGGAAGGCATTGCTGTCTGCTTTAGGTTTTACCCTTGCAGAAATGTGACATGCTTGGGCCGGGGGTGGGAGAGCAGAGGGCAGCCCGTGGGGGCGGAGTCAGAGCAGTGTGTGGGGCGAGAGGAGGAGGCGGGCCGCCCACAGTCTGCTGATGTGCCAGGATTTGAGGGGAATTTCCATGGACTCCTGGAGCAGTAGAGTGACCCTTGGGGTTGTCATGCCAACTGGGAAACTGAGGCTCAGAAAAGGTAAGGGACTTGCCCAAGGTCACAAAGAGTTGGTAGCAGAGCTGGGATTGGAGCCCAGGGTGCCCATGTGGCCGGCCGCCCAGTGCTCCTTCCCTTTCCCCTTTGTCCTCTTTGGAGACATGAGCCCTTGGACTCGGGCCCTTTATCTTCATTAAGGCCCTGCACATTCCAGACACTTGAGATCTGATTGCCTCCTCTGTCTTCTAGCCATAGTTCAGGGGCAAAGGGTACAGTTCAGATGTGGGATTCCATGCAAAGGGGGAAAGAATAAACCAAGGGCCACACATAGAAAGCAATTTGATGCATTTCTTTTTCATATAGAAAACTACATCTAACATTAAAAACAAGATACATGAAATAATAATAAGCCTTAACATTGCCCAAGTTGTGTAGAGATAGTTTATATATGCCCGATTCAGCCAGGTGTCTCCTGGGAGCCGGCAGTTCTGACTGAGCCTCACGTCCTCGGCTCCTGCTGTCGGAGTTCCCTTCATCTCTGCCTACCCTCCTCCCCCTGCCTGCTCTCCCCACTGCCTGCTCCTTTTCAGATGGCTCTCCCTCATGGTGGCTTCTCCTCTCAGCAGCCCAGAGGGGTCAGGAGAGTGAGACCACAGGGCACTCCCATACCCCTTCCCTGGAACTCCTCTTGCCCTCACTTTGGGCCCCATGAAGATAACTCTCAGGCAGTTTCTAGGGAAGACCCTAGGCCAGTGGAGGAAGAGGGGATGCATGAACCAGTTCCCAGACAGGATGGGCTCCGAAAGGCTGCCAGGACCTCGGACTGGAGGCTGTTGTATAGGACAAAGGCCTCCTGTCATCTCTGTGAGCCCATGTCTCCTTTCAAAGGGCCTGAGAGAAGGAAGACCTGGGCCATCTTACTCACTCCTGCTCGTGGCGGCCTACAGTTATGAGTGGTGGAGGCTTAGCTGATTGGGTGCTGTGGGCTGCAGAGGGACACAGTCCTGGCCAGAGGAAGGAGGAGGAGGGGTGACCAGCAGTGCTTTGACACAGGAATATACCCCTGAGCGGTTACCCTGGGAGGAAGCAAGCCCCACTCCAGCCCACCCCACCCAGCTCTTCATTCCTGGGCTCCCTAAGCCCATACCCAGAATTCTAGTCTCCATTCCCCATTCCTACCCCTCAGCTAGAGCTCCAACCCCAGACAGAGGATGCTGCCGGCAGTGGCCTGAGCTGGGGACTTCCTGTCTCACCGCCAGGGCCAGATGTCCAGGGTGCATCCGGGAGCACGGTCTTCTGCTCTGACCTCTGGCTACTGAGTCAGCTGGGTTGGCGGGGGGCCTGGCCGGAGGTCCACCCAGGGCTGAGATCTGGGAAGAAAATCACCAGACACCATTACCCATGTACACTGGGGACACAGCCCTGGGAGGCAGGCCCGTGACTCTCTTGGTTCAGACACATGGAAGGTGGGGAGAGAGAGACAGAGAGGTCTGGAGAGTGAGGGAGAAAGAAAAGCAAGGGGAGGAGGGTGTTGGGTGGAGATGAAGTCGCTCTTGACTGTCCTTCCCATGGCTGTTTCTGTGGTTCTCCGATTAACCATGAGTCATTCTTATCCTTAAGCCTTGGAAGGCTCTGTTCCAGACTGGGATCATCGCAGAGTTCCTTCTTTGGGCTTACAGGCGTCTGAAGCCATAAACCATTTCTCAGATTTATTCTTCCAGCAGATATATTAGGCCAGTCCCTTTGCTCAGGGAGGGTCCAGTTGCATGAAGTCAAACTCCGTGCACCCTTCAGAGTCCTTCTCTGGTTTCCCCAGGAGGAAGTAATTGCTCTGCATCTTGTCTCAGAATGCCTTGGTCAGTTATTTGTTCTACCGCTTCTACCTGCCTGTCCCCAAACTCTTCCCCAAAACAGCTCAGGGCATGCCATCCCCACTCCCACCTTGTGCTTCATTTGTGGTTGTTCTTGATTAGAAATTCCACTCTCTGCCCTGGCTGGATTGTATAACTGGGGTTTGCAAAACTCCCAGCCTAGCTCCTTCACAGCCTGGAATGTGCTGTGTGCCTGTGGGAGTCTTAAATCAAGTTTCTGCAACTATTGCCAACAGGAGGGGTAGCAAAACAGACTGGTGTGCCCACTTTGCTTCCTAGAGAGGTTTGTTTTCCAAAGGCCATGTTTATCACCTTTGAACTGATGAACCCAAGCCGTTAGATGTCTTTCTCCAGCTCTACTCAGACACCATGGAAAGCTTGAGGGAGGCAATGAGAACTGTTGTTAAAGAAGCCATAATTCTTTAAAGAAGACATAAATTAAGAAGAGATTATTTATTTAATAATATTAGTAAAGGGATAATTTGCAAATAATAAATATTTATTATTTATTCCACTTAGGAACAGAAAGACCTGCCAGAGTAGAAATGCCATTTCTCCCCAAACGGATCTATAGATTCATTGTGGTTCCAATCAATGTCCAGTTCATTTGATTTCCTCCCGAGACTTGAGAAGCTGATTCTAAAATGTGTATGGAAGATTCGAGATCTAAGAATATCTAGGACACTTCTGAAGAAGACAGGAAGAAGAGGCTTGGCCTACCAGATGGCAAGATGTGCTGTAAAACTGAAGTCATTACAATAAGGAGGTTTGTTTAGGGACAGACAGAATGACCAATGGAAAAGATAGGCAGAAACAGCCCCAGGCATATGTAGAACCTTAGAGGATGACAGTGGGGTCATAGCAGATCAGTGGGGACAGAAGGACTGGTTTGATCAATGTGCTGTGACGTTACCAAAAGTAACAAAATTGGGCATGGTGGTTTACACCTGTAATCCCAGCACTTTGGGAGGCTGAGATGGGAGGATCGCTTGAGCTCAGGAGATGGAGGCTGCAGTCAGCTATGATCACGCCACTGCACTCCAGCCTGGATGACAGAGTGAGACCCTGTCTCAAAGGGTCTCAAAAAAAAAAAAAAAGTAACAAAAGCAGACTGTGTCAGAGAATGTCAGGGACCGAGGATTACAATTCACCAGGTTCTCTGTACTTGATGTCCAGTTTTTATAAAGGAGGAAGTCCTGTCCAGAGTCAAGGTAGGGTTGACAGCAAAGTATTAGTGACAAAGACAAGTGAATGCGCCTTTGCTGGCAGCGGGAGGCAGCCTCTGCTGCTTTCTCAAGAGCTGGCTTTGATTCGGGGTTGTGGGGGAGCCCTGTTCCTCAAGCATAAGTAGGGCCAGGTCAGTGGGATGGAGGTTCAGTGTCCCCAGAGCTTAGAGTACCGCCTGGTGGTCCTGGAGGTGGAGCTGGTGCTCCCTAGGGGAGACAGAATGGGCCCTATAGCAGTTTGGATTGGGGGCACTGCCAGGACCTCCTATCCTTGGTCTGTTTTGCTTTCCTTACAGGAAAGGGGAGCAGGACAGCAGGAACCCAGCTGCCCTGGGGATGTGGGAGAGAATACTGTTTTCTCCCGAGTAAGTTGGTGAACACTTGCTGAGCCTTCCCTAGCTTGTGGCAGGAGGGTTGAAGCATGTGCCTTTTTCTTTTTCTTTGAGACAGAGTCTTAACTCTGTCGCCAGGCTGGAGTACAGTGGTGCAATCTTGGCTCACTGCAACCTCCACCTCCCGGGTTCAAGCGATTCTCCTGCCTCAGCCTCCCGAGTAGCTGGGACTACAGGTGCGTGCCACCACGCCCAGCCAATTTTTGTATATTTAGTAGAGATGGGGTTTCACCATATTGGGCAGGCTGGTCTTGAACTCCTGACTTGTGATCCTTCCGCCTTGGCCTCCCAAAGTGCTGGGATTACAGACATGAGCCACCGTACCCGGCCACCTTTTTCATAAGGATGGGCTCTACCTTCAGAAAGGAACCTTGTAGGAGTGGTGAGGGACAGCATCTGCGAGAGACGCTCTAGACTTGTGCTATCCAAAATGTGGCCACCAGCTACCTGTGGTCGAATTTAACTTAAAGCAAAATAACATGGAAGGTTCAGTTCCTCAGGCACCAGGGCCCCGTTTCAAGAGCTTGCTAGCCACACGTGGCTCGTGGATACCACACTAGGTGTTGACATCATCTAGGAAGTTATCTTAGCACTGCTGCTCTACTGTCGGCTTTGTATTTTGCAAAGATGTTTCACACCCCTTTCCCCCCAGTTCTTCACAAAAGGCCCGTCTGGTAGCCTTAGTGGCTGGCCAGGCAGATGAGTTTTGGTTGTGAATCCTGACTCTCTCATGGGTTCTGTGCTGCTTAGTCTCTTTGAGCCTAGTCTGTGAAACGAGATTAGTTGTTCCTTGGATGTTTGAGGGGGTATGTTGATTAAGGGAGATGAGATGATGCAGGTATGACCCCTGACAGGATAGTGGCACAGCATAATCACTATAAGAGCCAACAGGCTTTACTGTTTTACAGGTGAAAAATAAGGCCCACAAACGGGAAGTGACACAGCCAAGGGTACTGAGCTCACCCATGGAGGCCCAGAACTCCTGCCTCCTCTGTTGCCTCTGCTGCTCCCGCCAGCACCCTGCTCTGGGACAGGAGAAGCTGGGGCAGCATTGTGCAGAGCAGGTGGCTGTCTGCAGGGTGGGCTTGGCCCAGGGCCAGGCAGGATGGGCCTCAGGACAGAGGGCCTCGGGAAGGGAGGTGCAGGGTTTCTCTGGGCAGGAGGAGGGGGCCCTGCTAGTCCTATTTTATTCAAAACCTCTCTCAAGCCTTGGAGTTTAGCTCTTCCCCACTCCCTTTCAAGCTAGAAAGTCTGAAAAGTGCTTTGTTTTGGTCCAACACGGAGCCCTGGACCTCGAATGCTCCATGAGACGGTTGTGGAATGAAGTGGTTCTCAGGGCCTTCCAGGAACTGCGGGCTCCGGCAGGGGGCTCATCCTGATGTTCTGCGCTCTCCCTCTTCCCTGTCACTTTTGTTCAAATTCCTAGAGCCCTCTTGAGCTCTCCATGGCAGGAATGATATTTGCTTCCTGTAGACCAGGGGTTCTTTTTTTGTGCCGGGGACCCTTTGTTTCTCTGGGGAAGCCCGTGGATCGATCCTTTTTCAGAACAAGATATTTAAATGCATAAAATGAAATACACACGGTTACAAAAGAAAGCAGTTATAGTAGGATACAATTATTAACATTTTATACAACCAAATTTTTGATGTAATAATGTGCAACTTTATCAGTACATTCAATCACAAGATCTAGCAGTGAGTCTAATACTATCATAATTTTGAAGTAATGAGGAATGTAAATGACATTTTAAGATATTCAGAATAATTGTAAAGTGATTTCTACTGGTGACAAAATTGCAGGTGTTGTTAATACTACTTCAGTTTGTTGCCCACATCCCACATGGAAGGGATATTTCAGTTAGAGGTAAACAAAAGTAAAGATGTGGATTTTTCTCCATCTCCAGTTTGAGAGCTCCCTAAATTCCATCCATTGGACCATCAGTTCCAGCCTCTCTTACTCTCCCTTCTCAATAGTCTTCTGGCCCCTTGTGAGCCTATAGAGCGTAATACAGGGCCTGGAACACAACAGAGCCTAGTATTTGCCTTTTGGGGGTGAAAATGGACCTTGCAGGTCCTCGTTAAGTGCAGATTTGCCCCAGCTGTGGTGAGCCAGCCGGGACGAGTGACCAGATGCTTCCTTCAGGGGTCACAGGTGCCGGAATGCCTCGCAGAGTCTCCTGCTTCCCAGAGGCTGCCTGGAACTGGGCCTCTCCCTGCACAGGAGGAAGCAGGGTTCCAGGATGGGGGATGCAGGGGACCTTCAGGCCTGGTTCATGCTGGGCCACAGGGCTCCTCTGCAGCCTGTTGAAGATGCCACGTGGTTCACAAAGCCTGGGCTTTTGGGCTTGGCTGTGGGCTGCCAGCAGCACGCACTTTCCCTCTTTGCCCCCAAATGGGCATGGCCGTGTGCCCCCCCACCCCCAGCCCTGTTTAGCTGAGGCCGTCCTGCTTGACAGATGGGCCATTTGCTTCCTGTGCTAGAGCTGAGTGGCCGGCTGCCTAGTGAAAGGCTATAATTAGCAGAGTGGAGCGGATGGGATTGCATGCTGGCATTGACAGATAATTTTATCCTCAGATGGATAAACTGATGTCATCAGAGATGTAAATATCATTTGGAAATTTTGAAGTTCCTGGGAAGGTTTATGCCGGTCTCTCCCCATGCCCACTGCTCTTGGGAGCACTTGAATGGGGAGGCCAGAGAGGCCTGTGCTGTATGGGGAGTTGCCTGCCAGGCTGCTGGGAGGGTTGGGATGGCAGCTCCTTCTGCTAGACCAGGAGAAATAGGGCCTAGGATGGCTTGAGGGAGTTCTTGGTTTACATTTGCTTTGGGAGCTTTTCCCATGGGGTTTATGGTCTGGAAATGTCTCAAGGCTAACTAGCAAGGAAATGGCAATGCTTTATAACAGTAGAGAGTGAGATCAGAGCAAGGGCAGTTTTGTTTTCTGCCAGCAAGGGTGTTCTGGAGTGGGTCCCAGGGCTCTGGGGAGCTTGTAAAAATAGAAGAAGCCACTGACTGCCTTTATGGAGAGGGCTGGGGTCAGTTCTGCTCAGCATTGGGGCCATTGGCAGCTCTGGTGTTTGGGGGATGGTTTCCAAAGCACACTACCTTAACTCAGAAGCACAGTCTCAGGCAGGAAGGAGTAATGGGAACAGGCTGGGGGCAGGGGAATGGGGAAGGATGTCAGCTGTCCCCATCCCACCAGGGAAGAAGAAGGACTTTTTTTTTTACAACAGGGAACATAGAACTTTCAAAAGTGTATCGGGCCAGTTCTGAAAATGTTAAGATACAATAGTTGTGTTGGTTCCATGACAGGGTGAGAATTACGCTTTTCATCAAAATGGAAGAAAAACCCTACCTCTGCTACCTTCAAGTACCCAAGTCCCTGAATATTTTATTCACTCCATGCCTGGGCTCTGAAAACTTCCATGCTCTATGGGGTTCTTATTTAACCATGATTCTCTGCTTTGAGGTGGATGAGCCTCAGGGCTGTTTTATTTGTCCAGGTTTAGAGTTTAGTGAGTGATTCCTCATAGATGGAGTCACTGAGGAGGGGGACTTGGCCTTTTTTTTCTTTTCTTTTCTTTTCTTTTCTTTTCTTTTCTTCTTCTTTTTCGAGACGGAATCTTGCTCTGTCACCCAGGCTAGAGTGCAGTGGTACGATCTCGGCTCACTGCAACCTCCGCCTCCCTGGTTCAGGCGATTCTCCTGCCTCAGCCTCCCAAGTAGCTGGGATTACAGGCATGTACTACCAAGCCCGGCTCATTTTTGTATTTTTAGTAGAGATGGGGTTTCGCCATGGTGGCCAGGCTGCTCTCGAACTCTTGACCTCAAGTGGTCTGCCCACCTCAGCCTCCTAAAGTGCTGGGATTACAGGAGTGAGCCCCTCCGCCCAGCCTGGACTTGGCTTTTTAAAGGCTGCTCACCATTGCTCTCCGAGGACCTGGGGCACTTCGGCTGCCCTCAAACAGTGATTTCTCCATGTTCTGGGTTTTGGAGCATGACTGTGACTGTCCAGGTAGTCTCTGGTTTACCTTTCTCTACCAAAAAGTAGATCTTTTTCATGGTCTCCATTTTCCTGTAGAGGGTGAGTATTTGTGTATGTGTGTCCTGCCTTCTAAGGCCAACTTGTTAGTAAGTGGCTGGTGGCTGAGCTTGTCAGTGTCTTGAGTCGCTGCTGGCCTGTGTGTTGGAAAGGCATCCTTCTAGACTGGGGGGAAGGGTCTCACTAATCCTGGATTAATTTTCAAACCAAGGGGAATGGCACTTAGCCTTGAAACACAGCAGAGTACTGGATCCAAGTGAGATGGTTTCCTGGTAATCCTTTGTTATCCCGTGTTTCTGCGTAAGCTCTGTCTGCTTGTTTGACTTTTGGCATCCCCGTCAAGCATCAAAGCTTAGGAGGAAGCAGTCACTTCCCTTTACTCAGGACTTAGCTCTCTTTAGAAGGAGGTCATGGGCATCTACTTAAGGACATGATGATCAGTAAGGAGACCCATGAAGTCAGTTTAAGGCTCAGGCAGCCCTGTGAGTGGCTGGAGGGGCGGCCTCCTCGGTGTTCTGCATGGTGACACTGGGGTGGCTATGCTCATGTCACCTCCTGCCAACATCTGTCTGTATCATCCCTTCCTTTCCTTGGACCCTAGCTGACAGCACCATGTCTTCCACTTACTCTCCGATGTTGCCTTCAGCTTAGTGGAGAAGTCCAGTTATCTGATGACTTGTCCCTGCCCTCCGGAACATGAGGCCCAGAAAGTCAGAATCCTTGGACAGGCAGGGGACTGGGTAGACAGTGCCTGACTTGAACTCAGAGGGTCTGTTGGAAAGCCCAGGTCTTGTTCATTCAGCAGATGTTGATCATAAATGCTGATTCTACTTCCTCAGTGTCAGAATGTCTGGGTGCTGGGGATGCCCGAAGCAATTGAAAAATCCTTCCTGGAGCTTATATTCTAGTGAGGAAGACAAATTCAAGAAAAAAAAAAAAAAAAAAAAACCAACCAGAAATAATGTAGTACGTTAAATACTGGTAAGTGCAAAGGAGAAAATAAAAAAGAGAAAAGAGATCAGGAGTTTCACGGGGAGGAACTTCCCATCTGTAAATAAAGTGGCCCTGAAGGGCCTCCCTTTGCAGGTGGCAACTGAGCAAAGAAGAGAAGGAGATGAGGGAGTAAGCCGTGAGTGTGTCAGGGGAAGAGCATTCCAACTGCCTGTGCAAAGGCCCTGGGGTGAGCACACATGGCAGTTGACAAGCATCAAGAAGCCCAGGTTCTCCTGGTGGAAAGTTATAGGGTGTTCTGTAACAGCATGTCCACTGTTAGAAAAATTGAGAGTGAGGGATTCTACTTGCGAATTCCCTCAAAATTCTTCCTGCTCCAACCTTTGGCCTTCTCTGTGGTCATCCTGAAAGTAAATTCCGTGTTATGGTACTATGTGAAATGTCTGTTGCCCTGAGCACAGGGTGACCTGCCTGTTTAATACGCGTCATGGCGGCCTCGCACTTCCAGGTTTGTAGTGTTTCCACATTCATTCTCTCGCAAAAGCCGTGGTGTGATCAGTGCGGAAATGAATGTCTTCCTGCCTGTCTTTCAGATGAGAACACAGACTCACATGGTCAAATGCCTGTCCAAGGCCCAGGGTTAGCAAGTAGCAGAGCTGGGGCTCAAACCCATGTTCTCTGACGCTCCAGCCAGTGGCATTTCCCCTAACCCATCTATACTCTCCTCTAAAGTGGCATCTCCAGATAGGGTCTGTATTAGTCTGCTAGGGCTGCCATAACATCAAGTACCAGACTGAATGGCTCAAACAACAGACATTTATTTTCTCACAGTTCTGGAGGTTAGAAGTCCAAGATCAAGGTGGCAGGGTTGATTTTTTTTTTTTTTTTTTTTTTTGAGACTGAGTCTCGCTCTGTCACCCAGGCTGGAGTGCAGTGGCACAATCTCAGCTCACTGCAAGCTCTACCTCCTGGGTTCATGCCATTCTCCTGCCTCAGCCCCCTGAATAGCTGGGACTACAGGTGCCCGCCACCTTACGCCCGGCTACTTTTTTGTATTTTTAGTAGAGACGGGGTTTCACCATGTTAGCTATGATGATCTTGATCTCCTGACCTCAGGTGATCTGCCCGCCTTGGCCTCCCAAAGTGCTGGGATTACAGGTGTGAGCCACTGCACCCGGCCTGCAGGGTTGATTTCTTCCGAGGCTTGTCTCTGGCTTGTAGACGCTGCCTTCTCCCTGCATGTTCACACAGTCTTCCCTCTGTGCGTGTCTGTGTCATAATCTCTTCCCCTTATAAGGACACCAGTCATATTGGATTAGGGCCACCTTAGTGACCTCATTTTAACTTTAATTAGTTCTTTAAGGGCCCTGTCTCCAAATATAGTCACATTTCGAGGTACTGGGGGTTAGGATTTCAATAGAGAAAATTTGGGGAAACACAGTTCAGCCGCTAACAGGGCCCTTTCTGTGCTGTAACCTGGGGCAAGCCTCCCCCACAGCAGGTACCACAGCCCCAGATGACTGTTTGCTTTAGAAAATCAAGTGACCTCAGTCTCTCTCTCACCCTCTGTTTTCTTGCTGCAGCTGATCGGGGCCCTGGTCCTGTCTGTGGGCATCTATGCAGAGGTTGAGCGGCAGAAATATAAAACCCTTGAAAGTGCCTTCCTGGCTCCAGCCATCATCCTCATCCTCCTGGGCGTCGTCATGTTCATGGTCTCCTTCATTGGTGTGCTGGCGTCCCTCCGTGACAACCTGTACCTTCTCCAAGCAGTGAGTAGACCACACCACCCCTCAGCCGGGACTCTCCAGGAGAGCTGGGGTGCCTGCCCCTGTGCCCTTGGGCAGCTCAGTTTCTTTTATCCCTGCCTCAAACTGCCTCCTTTAGAGAGCTCCTTAGATCAGCCCATCTGACCACACTGGCCCAAGAATGCCCAGGCCACCTCCCCTCCTGCCTATAAAAGTTGATTTGAATACTGTTCTTACTTAAACTCTGTGTTCATCTGGACGCTCAGTTGCGAGTAGGAAAAACCACACTCAAGTGAGAGCAAGCAAAGACAAAAAAAGGAGGTGATGGTGAGCCATTAGCTCATGCAACCAGCAAACCCACACTGGGTCCAGGGGTTTAGATGGCGCCACTGGGCAGGGTTGGGCAATCTCCCCAGCCCCTCCCAGCCGGGGCTGCTCCCTTTGCAGTGGTCACTGCCGGCCTCAGGCCAGCAGAGTCCTTATGGTTCTAGATCTCAGGGAATCTTTCCTACTAGCTCTGGCCAAAGTCCCAGGGCTCTGGTGGGCCTGGCTTGGGCCATGTGCCTATTCAGGGATGGGGCATGGGGAGTCAATCCTACCTACATCCCATTATTGTGGGGTGAGGGATGACTCCCCAAAGCTGGGGGTAGTGAGTAGGCAGACCCATTCACTCTGCACCTGTGTGTCTCTTGACCTCATTGTCTCCCCTCATATGGGAAGCCCCTACGATCCGCTGTAAACCAGGTTTGGGTGCTACATGAGGCTGGAAGTTGCTGAAATCAGTTTGGGTAATGCCTGCTCTCTAGTAAAGGGCAGAGGTTGGGGTGCATATCCTCTAAGCTTCAGCCATCCCCCTCACCCACTCTGGGGGATCTGGGAAGTCACATCTGAGGGCTCTTTGTGGGGAGCTGGAAATACTGCCCCAGCCTGCCCATTAAGCCCGGCCCAGCCCCTCTGGCTCAGTGGCAGTGACGCCCAGTTCTCCTTATGGTGGTGGGGGAAGGGCGTGCTCTTCCACATAGACCCCCAAGACAAATGGAGGTAACCATCTGGCTGGGACAGCTGAGTCACTCTTCCTGCCCTCTGGCTCCAGAGACAGGTTTTCCTGGGGCCTGCCTGTCCACATCCACGTTCTCACAGGAGGAAGGGGCAGAGGCCTGGGAGCTGGTAGGAGCTCCCTGAGGGATGCTTCTCCTTGTGCTTGCTCTTGGAGCAGATGGTGCATCCCCTATACCCCACACACACCCTCTGCTCCTCTCCAGGTGAGTCTCTGAATTCTGTTTTCCAGTTCATGTACATCCTTGGGATCTGCCTCATCATGGAGCTCATTGGTGGTGTGGTGGCCTTGACCTTCCGGAACCAGGTGGGCCTGTGGATTTGTGTATCGGCCATGTGTGTACAGAGCACCCACTCTGCGTGCCTTGGGCTGTTAACTGGGGGTGCAGCAGTGAGCAGGGCAGATAACTCCCATGGAGCTTTCATTCTGCTGAAAGAGAATGACAGGCACTGAACAAGTAAAGCAGCGACTAAGAAAATGAACCAGGCTGACATGAGAGTGCCTGGGGAGGAGATGGGAAGACCGTGCTGAAATGGTGAAAGGAGCCAGCCGAGTGAGGTCCCAGCAGAGGGAAGCTGAGCAGAAATGGGCTTAGCATGTGAGCAAAACAGCATGGAGGCCACATGGCTGAGGGTGGGTGGGGTGGAGAGGGGTGGAAGGTGAAATCGAAAGGGCTGGCGAAGTAGGTCACAGAGGTCCTTGTAGGCCATGAGTTAGGAGCTTGGAGTTTTTTCTAGAGGTGGCAGGAGCCTTTTGAGAGTCTTATGTGGGAAGCGATGTGACCCAGTTTATATTATACCGTGGCTGCTGAGTTGGCGAGTGGACAGTGAAGAGTTGAGGGTGTACACAGGGGCCCAGCTGGGAGGCTGTGAGGGTCATCCTGGGAATGGGGTAAGTGGCTTGTATCGAGGTGGAGGCGGTGGGCTTGGGCCAAAAAAGCGATTTGGTGTATGTTTTGGAGGCAGTACCATCAGAGGCTGTTATGCCGGCTAGAGGAGTGAGGAGAGGGGCAGGTTGATGCCTGGCATCCTGGCCCTGGCAGGGTTTGCAGAATCCGGACCTCTTAGAGCCAGAAAGGTTCTCATGGCTCCTGGCTCCAGCTCCTTCAAGCAGGATGTATGCACCTCATACTAGCTGTGCCACCTTGGACGAGTTACTTGGCCTCTTGGATTATTAGGGGACACCTGGCTCACAGATCTGATGAGAGAATGCCTGTGAAGGACTGGGCATGGTTCTGGCACATAGTGGTTAAGGCCCCACAAGAAGCTGGTGGTGGAGCAGGGCTGACTCCAACCCAGGGCTCCATCTTCCCTCCCATAATCTTCTTCCTTTGTCCTCATCCTGCATTGCTGCTATAGGTGGGGCTTCAGGAGCAGGGCATGTTTGCAGAAGCCCCATTCTCTGTGTCCACTGCCTGCCCTGCACCCCTCCCTACCCCAGACAGCTTGGTCCTGGTGCATCTGGACAGTTGCTGCTAGGACATGCGTCAGGGCTGTGAGCCAAGTTATCTTTTTAAAAAAAAAAAATTGTTTATTTTTTTGAGACAGGGTCTCACTCTGCCACCCAGGCTGGAGCAGTGGTGCAATCATAGCTCACTGCAGCCTCGAACCCCTGGGCTCAAGTGATCCTCCGGCCTTAGCCTCCCAAGTAGCTGGGACTACAGTCATGCACCCCTGTGCCCAGCCAAATTATCTTTCTTGTCAGCAGTTGCTCTTAAGGCAGCAGGTGCTGTCCCACACCCTGGGTTGTGCAAACCTCTCAGATGGCCCAGGGTCTGGCCCTGTGAAAATGTTCATGGGAGTGCCTATGATTCCAGCCCAGGTGGGAGCAGGGACCACACCATTTCTGCTGGGGCCTCCTGCAGTGGGACCTAACCACAGGCAAGTCTACACACCTGGAATCCAGGGGCCTTCCTGTTTTATGAGCCCCAGGAAAGGGGCTTTATTCCATTTGCCCATGAGGCTGCTTCTCCCTTTTCCTCTTTTCTTCCTGCCCCTCCCTTTGCCTCTTTTCTGCTTATCAGAGCCTCTCTTCTGAGCTGGCAGATCTAGCATGCTAGTTCACTTTCCAGCAGCCTTGAGGGGAGAGATCTTTGTTCCATTTGCCCATGGGGCTGCCTTTCTGTGCAGCCAGCAGAGCTCCTGGCCAGCCTGCGGCTTTCCAGGGGCTACGGGTTAGTGCTTTCCTGGCTGGAGCCCAGGTCCAGTTTGTGGTCAACTAAACAGACTCCTGGATATAAGGAGGAATCTCCACCAGCCCGTGACCCTGGGCAAGGTTTCTGCTGCTAGGCACGGCTTGACAGTCAGACTGAAGTGCTTCTCCACTCATACAGGGGCAAGTGGCCATCCTATCAATGGAGTCATGGAGGCACATAGAAGTTAAGAATTCCCCCGAGAGCACACAGCAAGGCAGAGGCGCCTCAGGAATGCTTTCCAGTCCTGTCTTGCTACCTGCCCCTCTCTGTCCCTCTTTTCTATTTGTCAGAGCCTCTCCTCTGAGCTGGCAGATCCAGGATGCTGGTTCACTTTTCAGCAGCTGTGAGAGGAGAGATCTTTATTCCATTTGCCCATGGGGCTGCCTCTCTGTGCAGCCAGTAGAGCTCCCAGCCGGCCTGCAGCTTTCCAGAGTTAGCACTTTCTTGGCTGGAGCCCAGATCCAGTTTGTGGTCAGCAGCATCCACGGCCTTCATAAACCATCCTCCAAAGATGGGCAGTGGTTCTGGTTTCTAGTGCACTGCTGCAAAGGCCATCTGATTTGTCATTTTCCAGTGCCCTGTAGGTCAACAGAATATCACCTCCCTCTTTCAAGTGATGGAGCTGGGCTGAGATGAAGGCTTTGGCTGGCGGAATGTCCAGGGGCCCTTCAGTGCTCACAGCTTGGGTTTCCTTGGGCCTGAGTTCAGGCCTGACAGTTTCCTGTCATCCCCAGACCCTGCAGATGCTGTAGTCTGTGAAGGGTGCTCCTTCCCCTTGGGTGGTGTCCCCTCATGGGGAGGGCCTTGGTATGCAGCCCAGGAAGGGTCCTCACTGACACCTCTCTGCTGTTTGGAGGCTCAGGCCATGATTCGTCATCTTGAAAACTTAAAAAATGAGATACAAAATTATAAATGCAGTAAGATCTCTACAATGAAAAAAATAGGTCTAGAAAAAGACTTAAAGGAATGGAAATATCAGCATATGAACTCATATTTCCTCTGAGGGATGAGACAAGGGTGATTTTTCTCCTCCCCTTTATATTTTTCCCTAGCTCTCAATTTTTTTTTGTAATCAAGGGGAAAATATCACAAAAAGAAAAATAATATCCCTTCCAACTCTAATGTGATATGATTTTGTAAAACAGGAGTCAGGCCAGTGGTGGGGATGGGGGAGGAGTGGCCTGGCTGTTGATGATGGTAGGAAGGGCATTGTATGATGGAGAAAAAGGTGAGGAGCAATCAAGGTCAGCTTCCAGGAGGAGGTGATTTCCCAATTCCATTTTTCCCTAATCAAGAGGATTTCTCTGAGCCACATTGTAACAACTTCAGTCTCCAGTGCCATGGGCCCTGTTAACTCTTGAGTATCTACTTATGACAAATCAGAACAAGTCATTAGGTATTGGTGGAACCCGCCCCCAATATTTCACCATAGGTTCTTTCTATTTTCCATAAGTGTCGGCCAGCTGAGAAATAAAGAGAAAGAGTACAAAGAGAGAATTTTACAGTTGGGCCACCAGGGGTGACATCACATTATCGGTAGGACCGTGATGCCCACCTGAGCCTTAAAGCCAGCAAGTTTTATTAAGGATTTCAAAAGGGGAGGGGGTGCAAGAACACGGAGTAGGTCACAAAGATCACATGCTTCAAAGGGCAAAAAGGAGAACAAAGATCACATGCTTCTAAGGGCAAAATCAGAAACTCCTGATAAGGGTCCAACAAAGATCACAAGGCAAAGGGCAAAAGCAAAGATCACAAGGCAAAGGGCAAAAGCAGAATTACTGATAAGGGTCTATGTTCAGCGGTGCACGTGTTGTCTTGATAAACATCTTAAACAACAGAAAACAGGGTTCGAGAGCAGAGAACCAGTCTGACCTCAAATTTACCAGGGTGGAGTTTCCCAATCCTAGTAAGCCTGAGGGTACTGCAGGAGACCAGGGCGTATTTCAGTCCTTATCTCAACTGCATAAGACAGACACTCCCAGAGCGGCCGTTTGTAGACCTCCTCCTAGGAATGCAATTCTTTTCCCAGAGTATTAATATCAATATTCCTTGCTAGGAAAAGAATTTAGCGATATATTCCCTACTTGCACGTCCGTTTATAGGCTGTCTGCAAGAAGAAAAATATGGCTCTTTTTGCCCGACCCTGCAGGCAGTCAGACCTTATGGTTGTCTTCCCTTGTTCCCTGAAAATCGCTGTTATTCTGTTCTTTTTCAAGGTGCACTGATTTCATATTGTTCAAACACACATGTTTTACAATCAATTTGTACAGTTAACACAATTATCATAGTGGCCCTAAGGTGACGTACATCCTCAGCTTACGAAGATAACAGGATTAAGAGATTAAAGTAAGACAGGTGTAAGAAATTATGAAAGTATTATTTGGGAACTGGTAAATGTCCATGAAATCTTCACAATTTATGTTCCTCTGCCACGGCTGCAGCTGGTCCCTCTGTTCGGGGTCCCTGACTTCCCGCAACAATTAGGCTAAGGATTACATGTTGGGTTCTCAGCGAGGTGCACAGACCATGGCCACAGCCAGGCATTGAAAGCTAAACAGACTCCCGGATATAAGGAGGAAACTCCCCCAGGCTCTGACCCCAGGCAAGATTTCTGCTGCTAGGCATGGCCTGACAGTCGGACTGGAGCCGCTTCTCCACTCATAGAGGGGCAAGTGGCCATGCACTGGAGAGCTGGGCACAGAGCAGGCCTTAGGAGCAGGAGAAGTACGACACCCTGACCCCAGCCAGGGGCTGGAGGAGGACCTGAGTGACTTCTCCAGTTGTGTGGGTCTCAACCCTCTTGACAACTGCTTTTGTCCCAGCTTGTTCTGGGGCTTCTCATGAGGGTGTCAGGTATCAGAGGTGGGCAGCTCCTCATGCTCCCAGCCAGGTGCAGCTGAGCATGGACACCTGGAGGGTCTGGGTAGTAGCAGGTGTGTCTATACCCCCATCCCAGGCCTCCTCTCTCTACCACCAGGGTAGGATCAGTGGGCATTGTGGTCCTACCTGACACTGTGGTCAGGGAACAGTGGGGAGCGCTAGCCTGCCTGTTTTATCATGGCACTGGCACAAGCTGGCTCTGGGCACAACCTTGAGGTCAGAGGCAGGAGAAAGTAGGCAGCACCATGGCTGTCTCGGCCAACACCTGAATATATACAGTTTTCCCTTGGTGTCCGAGGGGGATTGGTTCCATAACATGCCCCCTACCAAAGGATACCCGAATCCACGCATGCTGCAGTCCTTTACATAAAATGGTGTAGTACCTGAATATAACCTACACACAGCCTCCTGTAAATCACTCCTAGATTACTTGCAAATACCTAATACAGAGCCAGGCACGGTGGCTCATGCCTGTAATCCCAGCACTTTGGGAGGCCAAGGCAGGTGGATCATTTGAGGTCAGGAGTTCGAGACCACTCTGGCCAATATAGTGAAACCCTGTCTCTAGTAAAAATACAAAAAGTAGCTAGGCGTGGTGGTGGGCACCTGTAATCCCAGCTACTAGGGAGGCTGAGGCAGGAGAATTGCTTCAACCCGGGAGGCAGAGGCTGCGGTGAGCCATGATCGCGCTACTGCACTCCATCCAGCCTGGGTGACAGAGTGAGATTCTGTCTCAAACAAAACAAAACAAAACAAAAAAACCAGATACCTAATACATTGTAAATGCTGTGTAGATAGTTGTTTATGCTGTATTGTTCTTTGATTTGTATTATTTTTTACCATTGTGTTATTTTTTATTGTTCCTTTTCCCAAATATTTTCCATCCACTGTTGTTTGAATCTGCGGGTATGGAACCCGTGGATGTGGAGGGCCAGCCGTGTATCCTTCCCACCTACAGCAGAGCTGTCGGCCTTCCAGAATTAGAGAGTGCTCCTCGCTGGTTTGGCCAGACTCCCCCACGGGTGTGCTCCACTGTGGACAGCCGTCGGGGAGTGAGGCTGGAGCCCCCAGTCCCAAGGACACTGAAACATAACCCTCTCCCACCATGGAGATGAACCTGTGACCCCGGCCAGGTCTGAGGAAGGGTCTGGCAGATGCTCACTCCACACGCCCCTTCCCGCATTCTCTTTTCTTCTGGTCACCTGGGTTCTCTTCCATTCCTGATCGTCACATTGGGCTTCTGTTGGGACTGGAGCAGAGGCTAGGTTCTGGGGGCAATGAGGATGAGTCCCTGTTCTAGAGGGACTGGGGAAAGGCTGAGATGATGGCTTGGCTCCAGGCGCAAATGAAGGAAGAAAATCCTGGGCCAAGCACCTCTCCTCCAAGTTTTTGTTATGTTTTTGAGACAGTCTTGCTCTGTCACCGAGGCTGGAGTGCAGTGGTGCAATCACAACTCATTGCATCCTCAGCTCCTAGGCTCAAGCGATCCTCCCACCTTAGTCTCCTGAGTAGTTGGGACTACAGGTGCATGCCACCATGCCTGGATAATTGTGTGTGTGTGCGTGTGTGTGTGTGTGTGTTTGTGTAGATGAGGTCTCGCCATGTTGCCCAGGTTGGTCTCAAACTCCTGGACTCAAGTAATCCTCCTGCCTTGGCATCCCAAAGTACTGGGATTATAGGCAGGGACCACCATGACCAGCTCCTCCTCCAAGTTTGAGGGCTAGGCCCACACTAGGCCAGCAGCAGGGCCTTCCCAGCCTCAGGTCTCAGGCTGACATGGAAGCGGTGTTAGCCAGAGGCAGCCCGAGGGAGCCCCGGGCCACTCCTTCCCCAGAGGGGGTCTTGGTCCTGTGCAGGCAGCTGGCCTGGTAGGAGGCTTTAGCGGCCGCCCCTTCCACTCCTTTTCCTACCCCTCTGCCCTCCGTGCTGGAGGAGCTGCCGCCACATGCCTCACCCCCTTCAGTTCCTCATTCATTTAAAAACCCTGAGAAAGGGGTGATGTGGAGGCTTCAGATAAAAAGTAGATTTAAAAGACAAAGCTAGAAAGGGTAGTTCTTCACAGCTTTCTCTGGTGCTTTAAACAACATGCTTTCAAACCTTGTGGCTTTTGATGTTTGCTTACTCTTTGCTTAATTTAGCCTGGTTTTCTAGTCCTCACTGGAGCTGCCCCTGCTGGCATGGCCTGGTTTGGAGGGGAATGGGGTGGGGGCAGTGGCACTGGGTATGTTGGGCATCTGGGAATGGCAGAGGAAGCTAGAATTCTCTCTTCCCTGGCCTCTGAGTGGCTCCCCTGGTCTCTCGGAACATTACCAGTGCTGTCAACGTCGGCATAGCACTTGACAGTTAAACTTACAGCCAGCTTGCCTCATAGGATCTTCTCACACACACACCTCCCCCCGACCATCGCCCCTCACAGCACAGGAGCCATCTCAGTGTCCTCCTCATCTCCCTGGTACACATACACACGTGCACACACATACAAGTGATGCACACTTGCAAGAACCAGCATGCCTCAAAGAGCTCCCTGATGGGGGTTAGGGGCAGCTGCTATCCGTGAAGCCCAGGGACATCTGTTGCTCCTGCGGGGCCCCCCTTCCCCCAACAACTGGGCTCAGCTTACCAGATGGAAGGCTGAATTTTTCCATGCCCCTCTCGAAGCCCGAACCTTGGAAAGTGCCCAGGAGGCGGGATGGTTTGGGGAGGCAGGCTGGGGCTGCTCACCAGAGAGGCAGAGCCTTTCCCCACAGCCACAGAGCAGCCTCTACTCTGCCACTTCCTCTCCTTCCTGCCCTGGGCTTCCCACCTTCATCCCACCCTGTTGGCAGCCCTGGGAGAGTCCAAACAGCACAGTGGTCAGTGGGGGTGCTGTAAGTGGGCCAGTGGGCCTGGGTTGGTGCAGAGGGACATGGTGGGCCAGGACTGTGTCTGTGGTGCCTTGAGAGTAGGGGAAGCCACCCGGGAGGAACCTCCCCATGTGTGGCCTTAGGCAAGGCCCTGACCCTGGCGGCACCCCATGAGTACATAGCTCAGCCAAGCGTGTTATTCAATGCTGTAAGCTCATTCCCCTGCCCCACCCTGGGTGGCAGACTGGCCCCACCCTGCTATCCTGTTTTTTAGGCACCCCCAACCACACCCCAGCCAGCTGGCCTGTCCCTTCATCACCCAGAGGAGCAAGCACCCAAGGATGGAAAAGCTTCTTGACCTGGGGGCCTCTGGGAGGTGGGCCTGGGGCCAGGAGAGTCCTTGTTCTGCCCGGGCTGCTGGGCTGGAAGGCAATGCTCCCACCCAACTTCTGCCCTGGGGGCCAGTGCCAGGTCCGTGAAGGGCCATGGGCTGGTGAGTTGACAGCTGCTCACAGGAGCCTGCATCTCCTCTCTTCTTTTGGGGCTGACTCCAGTCTTCTGCAATCCCAGGCCTGCTCCAGAGCTGCTGTTTATCATCAGCAGAGGACTTTCCTTCTGGCCACAAAGGCCAGGTTCCCCGAGCCCATCTCCTTTTTTTTTTTTTTTGAGTCTTGCTCTGTCGCCCAGGCTGGAGTGCAGTGGTGCCATCTCAGCTCACTGCAACCTCTGCCTCCCAGGTTCAAGCGATTCTCCTGCCTCAGCCTCCTGAGTAGCTGGGACTACAGGTGCATGCCACCATGCCCCGCTAATTTTTTTTTTTTTTTTTTTTTTTGAGACGGAGTCTTGCTCTGTCGCCCAGGCTGGAGTGCAGTGGTGCGATCTCGGCTCACTGCAAGCTCCGCCTCCCGGGTTCACGCCATTCTCCTGCCTCATCCTCCCGAGTAGCTGGGACTACAGGTGCATGCTGCCACGCCTGGATCATTTTTTTGTATTTTTAGTAGAGACAGGGTTTCACTGAGTTAACCAGGATGGTCTCGATCTCCTGAACTTGTGATCCGCCTGCCTTGGCCTCCCAAAGTGCTGGGATTACAGGCGTGAACCACTGCGCCCGGCTGCCCCGCTAATTTTTGTATTTTCAGTGGAGACAGGGTTTCATCATATTGGTCAGGCTGGTCTCGAACTCCTGACCTCAGGTGATCTGCCCACCTCGGCCTCCCAAAGTGCGTGAACCACCGCGCAGGCCTCCATCTCCTTCTTTACCTTGGCTTTGAGCAGAGCGAGGTTCAGGGAGGAGGTGGGTGCTGCAGTCTTTGTTCCTCTTTTCCTCATCCTGGAGATGATTTTGGGAGATGGCCCCAAACCTGAACCTTGGTTTCTTAGCACCTTAAAGTGTGTCAGGCTGGGAGTTTGACACCCTGGTCCCAGCGTCTCTCTGCCAGTGGCGAGCTGGGCGACCTCGGACTAGCCACATTGCTCTCTGGGCTGCAGGGTGTTTGTGAGAGGGGGGTTGGCCAAGACTCCTGCCTCAGACACTGCCTCCATCACAGTCAGTTTTTTGAACAAGAGTTGGGGCCTCGGTTTCCCGGGGGATTTGTTTTCCACCAATGACATGTGGGTGTGAAGTAGTACCATAGAGTATTTGTCTCCTTGAAAAACAGACAAAAATCTTGAATAATAACACCAGGACCTACGATGTGCCTGGTGTCCTGCTAAACACCTTCACAGCTTTTGTTTATTTAAATCTCACAACATCCCTATGAGGCAGAGAGTGTTTTCCTCCTGATTCTGCAGGTGAGCAAACAGAGGCTCAGAAGTTAAAAGAAGTAGCAGAGGCCTGGGTGGCTGTAGGGAGGTGTCCTTGATTATGAGGCTTGACAGCCCCTCTGAGACTTGGTTTTTGATCCTCAGAGCTCGAAGTTACCTTAAAGATAGGCCTACGGGTTTGGTTCACAGTTGGGAAGCTGAGGCCCACAGAGGAGAAGTAAGCCATGATGGGGCCTGGAACCAGGATCCTGTTGTCCCAGCGTACGCTGTGGTGCCACCCCCGGGAATTGTCTGGCTCTTCAGTCCGGCACCGGAGCCGAGAATGCCCCCTTTGTCCCCAGTCTCTGCTGATACTCGACCTCTGTGCTCTGAAAGCTGCGATTGTTACAGTGAGCTGGGCTGCCCACGCTCCTGCCCCCGCCCCTTCCCACTGTGGGGCCCTTTGTGCTCCTGGGTCTCAGCACAACAGCCAGGCTGTTGATCCAGAAATCGCAGCGTGACTGGGAGAGGGCGGCCTGCCATGATCCTCCCGGCAGGGATTGTCCCAGCCCCAGCCGAGGGGGACCGAGCACTGCAGTGATGAAGAGAGGAGCCCATGAGGGAGGTCAGGAGACCTGAATTCCAGTCCTGGCAAGACCCCAGCCAGCCTACTCTGTGACCTCACTCACTCCCCAAGTCTCGATCTCCTCATCTGTAAAACAAGAGGCTGGATGGTGGAGGAGTGTGGAGAGGGGCTCTGGAGGGCAAAGGGAAGATTCCAGCGTGGGCCCATCCCTGGGCGGTAGAAAGAGCACTGGGCCTGGAACCAGGACAGCTAGGTCTCAGCTCAGGCATGGCGGCATCAGAGCTGTGTCCCCCCAAGCACGGCCCCAGCCTCCCAGGGCCTGGGCTGTCTGGTCTGTAAAGGGAGTAGAGTGAATTACTCCTGCTGGGACACAGCACAGGCACTCAGGCATCAGATGAACACTGGAGGCACGGGGAGGATGTGTGGGCAGGGAGGTCACGGGCGTCCAGGGTGGGGAGTGGAGGGGGCTCCATGCTGGCCGGGCGCGAGCTGCATCGGCACAAGGCATTCTCCACCCATCCAAGCTTCCGGGAGACCTTGGGTTGGACTCTGGGAGTGTGTGGTTCTTTGCCTTTGTAATTTCTCCTTTTGAATAGACCATTGACTTCCTGAATGACAACATTCGAAGAGGAATTGAGAACTACTATGACGATCTGGACTTCAAAAACATCATGGACTTTGTTCAGAAAAAGGTGAGCCAGGCGCTTTGGGGTACAGATGCGCCTCCCGGGCCCTTAGCCCCCCATTCAGGCCCCTGCTCAAGAAGATGGGGTGAGGGGCCAGGTGGCTTATAGATTCCCAAAGCAGGTGGCTGGCCAGATTGGGAGGCAAGAGTGAGCATGGATGGCCCACCAAGGATGGGGAAGCCAGGGCCCAACCTTCTCAGCCAGTCCTCTGCCCACATTCCTGGCCCAAAACCTTCACACCCTTCTGCCCCTCTCCAGTTAGACTGGCTTCCTGCCCCCAACCCCCAAATAAAACAAAGTCAGGTGTCACTACAAGCAACCTTGCAGGGTCCCAGGGCACCACCCTCCAATGAGCAAGGATCCTCCTTCCTTGAGGTGTGAGCAACCTCAAGGGGAGAAACCTCCCCCAATCCGAAGCCCCCTCTGCCAAGTCTCTTCAGTGACAACTCACTCCTTGTCAAGTTAAAGACAGCCCTGATCGGGAGAAAGTTCTTCACTGATTTCAGTTTCCCCCAAATACGGGACAGTGAACCAGATGCCTCTTTTACTTCCATGACAGTTCCTTGAATGTGATGATGATCCCGTTCCTTTTGGGACACCATCTCTTCCCTCTAGGTCCACCCAAATCTGTTGGCACAATAATATAATAATAATAATGGCAGTGGTAGGGCCAGCTACTGTCCTGGGTTGGTTTTGTACATCAACTTCACTTGGTCCTGAGCCTCAGCTTCCTCACCTGCATAAGGGGAATAATGACAGGAAGCTCTTGGGGCGTCGTCATGAGGATTACCTTGACTTAATTCAGGAGACGTGCTTAGAACAGTGCCAGGCACAGGGTGAGACCACAGTGCCAGCTGCGGGGATCATTGGTATCTTCTCCGGGGTGAGGACAAGCAGAGTGAGGGCTGCAGGCCCACTCAGCCGGGACAGCACTTCCTGGGACATAATCTTGGTGGCCTCAGCTGGCCTGGACCCCTGTGCCAGCTCTCAGTGGGGACTAGCCTCTCCCCACATGCAGGGCCACTTGCTGTGGCCGCTCCCTTGGCCCAGACTTTCTCTTCAGTCACAACAGGTGCAGCCTCTGGAAGGCCTTTTTCTGCCAGGGATGTGCCTGCCAGCTTGGGCTGGGAGAGCTGACTTCTGCTCCGGGTGGAGTGAGATGTTTTTGTTGGAACCAGCCTTTAGCTGGCTTGGGGATTTCATTTCTCCTAGGGTAGAGGTAGGAGGTGATTAATGCTGAATTGGCACTTGCTTGGTGCCAGGTCCAGTGCTGAGTGCTTCATGCATGGCACTCTATGTAATCACAGCTCAGCTGTGCAGAGCTGCCATCCTTATTCTTGCTTTACAGACAACCATCTGAGGCTCAGAGAGGCTGACCAACTTGCCTGAGGTTGCACAGCAGGGAGTGGTGGTCTGAGGATTTGACCTTGGTTCTGTTCCATTGCAAAGCAAATGCCCTTTGAACTACATTGCAGCAAGACAGTTGCAGGTCCCAAAACCTGATGGCTTAAGGGGCACTGTGGGGACTCTGAAAGGTGTCTGGCTACCAGGACGTGTACTGCAGCCCTGGTTGAGCCCTCCAGTCCCAGCTCCCTGCTTCAGTTGGCTGGCAAAGCTTTGCACGGTCCAGCCTGTGCCGCCCTCTCAGCCTCATGCTCTGCACTCTCTCTGTTCCAGGCTTGCTGGCCTCTGCACCTGCTGCTGAAATACAAGCTTGTTTCTGCGTGGGGCCTTTGCATGAGTCGGCTGGCTTCTTTCTGTTTCCATGTTTCAGATGAAATATCCTCTCTACAAAGAGCCCTTTCATGACCTGCCAACCTAGAACTGCCCCTCCCCACTCTTCCCCTATTTCTCCATTTCCAGGGTGCACAGCACCTTTCCATCCAGTGCTCACTCTCTGTCTCTCCACTGGAATGTGTTCCACCTGAGCAGGGGCCGCGTTGCTTTTGCTCACCCTGTCTCTCCAGTGCCCAGGACAATGCCAGGCACATACCAGCCATCAGGAGGGTTACCAACTACTTCCTACAGGAGCAGGGAGGGGAGGCAGGGAGGGGCTCAGCTAAGGGGAGAGCTCCAGGCAGGTTGTGAGGTGCGGGTGCTCTCCTTGCTAAGGGCAGGGCCAGCCGAGCTGGACTGGGTGGCTCCTAGGGTGGGTGCAAAGGTCGGTTGAAGTGCAGGGACTTTCACAGAATCATGCTTGGTCTCTGGGACTTTAAGGGCCATCTTTTCCAGCCTAGCACCTGCATTTGGGGACACGAAGATGAAGAAGGTGGAGGCCAGTTGTCAAGGAAGGACCTTTCCTCCCAGTGTCTAGTCACTACCCTGATATCCCACCAAGAGGCAGCCCAGCCTTGGCTTCCATACCTCTCCAGTGACAGGGGGTTCACTACCCTCTAGGCAGCCATGCCACACTTTGACAGCTCTGACTTGAAAGTGTACAGCCTCTCCCTTCCGCAGGGTGACCCACATAATAAACTGCGTCCGTCTCCTGACAGGGCCCCTTCCTGTCATCTAAGCAGGGCCTGGGCAATGACGGCAGCTCCTCTTTCCTGCTTGCTTCCCTCAGTTCAAGTGCTGTGGCGGAGAGGACTATCGAGATTGGAGCAAGAACCAGTACCATGACTGCAGTGCCCCTGGACCCCTGGCCTGTGGGGTGCCCTACACCTGCTGCATCAGAAACACGGTAGACACTGCTCCTGTTGGGGCTGGGAGGCTGTCGGGGACCCCAGATGGTACAACTCTTTTCTTGTCTCTCTTCCCAACTTGAAGATGGGTGGTGTGGGTGGATGACAGGGAAGTAGGAGTTGGTGGCAGAGTGGAGACTTTCCTGATTCTCAAGGGCTCCTGAAAGTGGAGCTTCTGGGGGTCAGGGGTAGGGAAGCCATGTCTTTCTTAGTGGTGTTGGTTAACATCTATTGAGCACCTACCTCGTGCAGGCCTGCTCTGGGCACTTTGGTGGTATTTACTCATTTAGTATTCACGACAACTCTGTGAAGCACGTACTGTTATTTTACCCACTTTACAGATAAGGAAATTGAGGCACCCAAAGGCTGGGTGTCTTGCCCAAGGTTGGCAGGGCTGGGATGAAGTGCAAGCAGCTGTTGTCTGAGCTACACTCTGGAGAACTGTGCAGGCCAGGTGAGGGCAGGAGGGAGAGGTGCCCAGGCCAGGGGAGCTTAGCGGGGGTAGCTGGCTCTGCAGCGTTAGTGGAGGTAGGCAGGACCTGCACCTTGGGCATCTCCACTGGTCTTTGGCCTTGAGGTCCTGGTGATCAGCAGCAGCAGAGTGCTTGGAAGGGGGTCTGGTAACGTAAATGCCAGCCTCTTCCTGTCCCCAGCAGAATCCTCTCGGCTCTGTCACCTTGGTCATTTGGGATGATGTCTTGTGTAGTCAGCGCTTAAGTGAAAGGCTTCATCAGTCCTTGTGTTTGACAAATGTGTCCAGAAACTGTTTCAGGATTGGAACGAGGTGGAGAGCTTTGCAATTACTCATGGCCCAGATAGTCATGGAAAGTTTCTCTCCTGACATCGCCACCATTCTGTGCCCACTGCCAGATTCTGTAAACCAAGCAGCTGCGGGTGGGGGCCTCGCCCATGAGTCAGAGAGCCAGTGCCAAGTGCACTAGCTCTAAAAAAGGCCGGGCCAGGAGGGAAGCTTTGTTTGGAAATGTTAGGTGCCATTTTAGGGTAGTTCTCTGGGAAGGGGGGTGCTGAGGAGGAGCAGAGTTTCCAGAGAGGCCTGCATGGGGTGATCCTGAACCTCATCACCCAGGGCAGCAGCATCTGAATACCTAAGCTGAGATGTGGAAGCCGAACTTGTATTCACTCATTCATTCAACAAATATTGGCTGAGAACCTACTCTATGCCAGACACATTTCCAGGTTCTGGGGGTGTGGCAAACAAAGTCTCTGCCTGCATGGAGGTGACATCCTAGTGGAGAAAACTGACAAAATAAGTAAAAGATAGAGGGTCATAAATGCTAAGTAGAAAAAGAAAGTAGGGCATGGAGGATTGCAGTTTGGGATACTGAGAAATGTGGGATCTGGGTGAAGCTCTGAAGAAAGTGAGGAAGGTGCCTGGGGAAGGGGCATTCCTGGCAGCAAGAACAGCTGGCAAAGGCCCCAGGTGGGAATCACCCCAGGGCGTTTGAGAAATGCATGGAGTGGCTGGAGCAGAGGGAGCACAGGGGAGGATGGTAGGAGGTGGAGTCAGGGAGGTCATGGGTACCCCAAAGGCCACAGGCAGGACTGAGGGGCACCCTTGAGTGACAGGGGCCATACAGGGCTGCATGGAAGAGTGGCACTCTGACTTGGTTTTACAAGAATCAGTCTGGCTGGTGTGAGGGACATGCTAGATGCAGGGATAGAGCTAGGGGCTGATATGCAGTGATCCAGGGGTCACAGGTCATCTTGTCCAGGAAGGTGCTATTGGATCAACACCTGTGGAAGTGGGAGCCAGAAGCGGGATTGGGCACTGAAGGGAGTTGAGCAGTGATGCAGCCTCAGCTCAGTTCGGCTGGAGGCCTCAGCCACATCTACGAGGACAACCCTTCAGAGTTGTCCCCTACTGGGGTGAGGAGGCCAGGCCTTCACACTCCCACCCACATTGACCAGGCATTGTGTGAGTCCAGTGGTCCACCCAAGAAGGGACTTGCTGGCTCTGTTCAGCCAAGAACCGACTAATACAGCAAGAGGAAAGAGGGATTGATTGATGATAAGGAATTGGCTTGTGTAATTATGGAGGTGGGCAAGTCCCAAGATCTGCAGGGTGAGTCGGCAGGCTGGAGACCCAGGAGAGCTGAGGGTGGAGTTCCCATTCAAAGGCTGGTCAGGCTTCAAACCTAGGAAGAGCCAGCATTTCAGTTCAAGCCCGAAGGTAGCCAAGCAGGGAGAATTCTCTTATGGTTACTGAGGAGAGGGCAGTCTTTTGTTCTGTTCAGGCCTTCACCGATCAGTTGAGACCTCTCCCCCTTGGGCAGGGCCATCTGCTTTACTTAGTCTGCTGATTTAAACATTAGCCTCATGCAGAAACACCCCCGCAGAGACACCCAGGATAATGTCTGGCCAAATATCTCGGTATCCCATGGCCTGGTCACGTTGACATATAAAATTAATGATCACATGAAGTAGTTACTGCAGGGGGCTGACAGCTAAGGGCTCCCCACAGCATCCCTGCACCAGGGAGAAGACAGATGCTTGGAGCTGGGTGGTGGTGGTGGTGGTGGTGGTGGTGGTGGTGGTGGAAGTGGCAAACCGTGGTGACATTCTGGCTGTATTTTGCAAGTAAGCCTGCAGGATTTGCTGGCATAGCAGATGTGGGCGATGAATGAGAGAGAGAAATCAAGGAGGATACCCAGGTTTTGGTCTGAGCCACAGGAAAGACAGGGCTGCCACTGCCTGAGAGGGGAGGACTGCAAGGAGGCAGGTTGGGTGACCGGGAGCTCACCGTGGACATGGGGGGTTTGAGAGCCTGTTCAGCATCCCAGCAGGGATGTCAAAGATGCGGTTGGATATAGGAGTCTGGAGTTCTGGGAATGACTAGGCTAGGGGTGTAAACACGGACATCATCTGCAGAGAGGGTAGAATATAAAGACAGCGTCTGAATGAGAGCACCGAGGTAGGGAGGAGCCTTCCCCTGGCCGGGGTTATCTGACCCTGTGTTACACATGACCATTGATTCTCCCTGTGCCACCACACCTGGATGATTTTCTCTAAATGTGAAATAGGGCGTTCTCTTCCTCCATAGAACTGGTTGATTTGTGTCCAGATCTATTTATTTTACACTGTACTATTCAACCTGGGATTTGAATGAGTACACAGGAAATATGTAGTGTAAAAAACTAAAATAGCATTAAAAATCAGGACTGTGGAAATTGTATTCTCAGATAGGAGGCCTAGATGATGGAGAAAAGTATAAAATCCTGCTACCTAAGCCTCAGGACCTCATGGACTCACTGAAAAGGAGCTGAGCCTCGTGTCTGATGGCTTGGAGCAGGGCTCCCCCACCTCCGGGCCATGAACCAGTACGGGTCAGTGGCTTGTTAGGAACCAGGTCGCACAACGGGAGGTGAGCAGAGGGTGAGGGAACATTACCGCCTGAGCTCCACCTCCTGTCACATCAGCAGCAGCATTAGAGTCTCATAGGAGCGTGAACCCTATTGTAAACTGTGCATGCAAGGGACCTAGGTTGTGTGCTCCTTATGAGAATCAAACTAATGCCTGATGATCTGAAGTGGAATGGTTTCATCCCAATACCATCACCCCCCACCCCCCACACCCCATCCTGTGGAAAAATTGTTTTCCTGGAAACCAGTCTCTGGTGCCAGAAAGGTTGGAGACCACTGGCTTAGAGTTTCCTGGCAACCAAAAGGAAAAGGGAGACATGGTCTGTTACATTGTTACTGTTCAGCAGAACATACCAGTTCTTCAGGGATAGTAACTTTTTCCCTAACACTCAGCTTTAAAAGAAATGTCTTATATGAGCTTCCAATAGAGGATTTGAGCCATAGAAGTTCACACGGGGCTGTAAAATCTGGTTATGCCAGGATATATCCCTGGGAGATGTTGGTGCAGAGCGCAGCGTGCTTCTACGTTAAAGGCTCCAGATTGCTGTGCCTGCTGAGCTCTTGGGACCAATTTTCATGTACCTCCCTTCCCTTGTTGTTGGCTACCCCTTGGGGGCCTGTCATGAAGGCCCCTCTCCCTGTCCCCATTAGCTGCTCAGTCTTTTCAGGGTGAGAGGATGCACACACGAACGTTGCTGTGATCTTCTGGCTGCCCAGGAGTCCCCCTTCTGACTTCCTGTCCTGTGGCCCCATGCAGGATGAAGAGGCTACTGGACCCTGGTCTTGGGGCCTGTGAACTTAAGCAGAGCCTCTTGCAGAATATGGATTCTATGGTCAGGCAGGTAAACCCAGGCAGGCTTTACTTTTGGAAAGACTATGGATGCATCGTATCCCCTCACCCCTTGGTGAGGGGCTCTCCTGGCAGGGTGAGGTGAGTCCCCCCTGGGCCTGGAGAAGGGTTCTGGGCTCTGATGCCAGAGAGGCCTCTGCCAGTTGCCTGTGTGCTAAGAGACTCATCCCCCAAGGTCACCAGAGCTGGCCCAGTGAAGTCACTCTTGTCACCTCCCTACGTACCATGCAGCTTACCTATTTGTTATGTTCATTATCTCCCTTTCTACAGTGTAAGTTCCATGAAGGCAGGGACTTTTGTCTTGTTGTTCTGTATTTCAAGTGACTAGAACTGGGATTGGCATGCAATAGGTGCTCAGTTAATATTTGTTCAATGAACAAATGAATGAACCAACGAGATGGAAAGCACTCACTCCCATCATGTGCCCTCGCACCTGCTCTCCAGGCCTGACCCTCTCCATAGAGGTTGTGTTTATGGCCTGGAAGGGCCAAAAACACTGGCTAATGCCCAGTGGGCACTGGGCATGGCGGGGACTGAGGCTACCTGGAGAACCAGCTAGAACGAGGGAAGTTATCTTGCCTGCACATCAAGCCCTGACATTTAGAATGACCTGGATGACATCTGAGGCCCAACCCTCTCTCCTGGAAGGAGAGAAGACACCCTGCCTTACCTTTCCAGGGGCTGGAATTGCGAACAAATTACGCCAGCCAGCATTCTTGTGCTTCTCCATGTGCCCAGCCCCGTGATAAGCACTTTATATGTGTATCTCACTTTATGTCCAAAACAGCCCTAGGAGGTGGGTTCTGTGATCATCACAACCTATTCACTTATTCATTTGCTCAGTTAACAAATACGTATTGAGTAGCTCTGCGTGCGGGTTCCTTAGCAGCCCACCTAAGGTTTGTCACAGCTCCTAAGTGGCAGAGCAGGATCTGGACCCAGGAAATGTGACGCCAGAGGGCACGCTGGGGGCTCTGCTGTTGCCCTCCTGAGTCATCACTGGCGCCTGTGGCACTCATCCCCCATGGCAGCGTTCACTTAGATGTAAAGCAGCAGAGTTGGGGGTGGTCACGGGCTGGACCAGAAAGTCTCACTCTCTTCCCTGGTGGTTGGAGGAGACCCTGCAGGGCACAGGTGGTGATGGGAAGTGCCCACGGCAGCCTGTGAGTGAGGGCCTGCCTGGGGAGGGGTTTGATGAGGTCTAGGGTGTGACCACAGGTTTCCTTATGCCTAAATTAATCAGTAGTCGGGAGTTGTGGAGAGCACCTCTCTTCCCAAGAAGGAAGTTTTGGCAGCACTCTCTGCTGGTCCATGGAACTGGCCTGGACTTCAGGTAAACCACAGCTGACCCTGTGCCAGCTGTAGTCTGAGGTTTTCCTCCCAAGAGCCAGTGGCGCAGGAACAGCCCCACCCCGACCCCTGAGATGGTGCAGCCCCAACCCGACCTCTGAGACGGTGTGAGCAAAGCGGTGCTCTGGGGCGGTCATAGACCGGAAGCCTGGGCAGCACGCCTTTCTCTGGGGTCCCGATCTGCTGCTAGTGGAGGGGTGGTTCTCTCATGTAAAAGTCATGGAACCTGCATTCCTACAGTTTTTTCACAGGGCATTTCTTGGAGGAGGAGGTGGTTATGATGGAGACTCAAGCCAGACTGCCTGGGTCGGAATCTCAGCTCCATCCCTGCTGGACAGTGCAACTCTGTGCTTCGGTTTTCATCTGTAAAATGGGTAGGGTAATAGTGCCTTTTTGAGTTAGAACCATTATAAATATTAGCTATTATACATTTCCATTTCAGACAGAAGTTGTCAACACCATGTGTGGCTACAAAACTATCGACAAGGAGGTAATGTCTTTGAAATGCCTTTCCCTGGAAGTGTTGCTCTTCCTGTTCCACCCTGGGGTGATCGGAGGGGTTTATTGAGGTCGGGGTCCCGGCCACAGAGATTTTCCGACATTCCTGGCTGTGACCCAGAGCCAGGACTGCTGGGGTTTTCCACTCCCACCCTGACACAGAAGGGCTCAGGGAACCAAGAATTCCCCCAGGCTGGGAGATGCCGCCTGTCAGGGTTTGCCAAGCACCTACTGTGGGCTGGTCCACATGAAGCCACCACGGCCCTTCCTGGTACCCGCAGCGTGCTGTGTGCCCAGCCATGCTCAGCACCAGCTTGCCTCTGCCCCTGGGGCCACCTGGGACCCAGGAGTCCTAGAGGATGGTAACCCCCTCTGGGGGTTGCTCCTGGGTCAGCTTCCTGGACAACACCCCTGGTCTAAGAGAGAAGCAGGGGTGGTGCTGAGAAGGGACCTGAAAGGAACAGTGAGCTGACATGCAGAGCAGTGGCTTTCAAAGTGGGGTCCCCAGTCCAGCAGCAACAACGTCCCCTGGGAATGTGAAAATTGCACATTCGTGGGATGGGGCTAGTGAGTGATTCTGACACATGCTTGAGAGCCATAGAGCAGCAGTGGTTCTCAGCCCCTCAGAACCAATGGCCATTTTTATAACAAACAGTGGTAATGTCCTATTTATTATCCCCAAGTGAAATTCACAGATAACCTACCTACATGCCCAATTCCAATACAATTAACATAATGATCTGAGATAAAGTAGAAATAAAATACAGCGATTTACAGCTGTTTAACATAGTTCATCATGTAAGTGCTTAGGCAGTGGGGGGTGCAGAAGACACAATGTAGTCAGGTGTCTGCACTGATGTGAGGCATCCCTGAGGCTGTAGTAGCTACAGGGCAGCTGATATTGGGCATTGTGTTGGCGACTCACATACCATGGGCATCATTTTTGCCATTGGCATGGTTTTTAAAAACGGTGAACAATTCTTGATAAAGTTCTGAATTAAATAATGTGTAATCATTCCTTAATTTACTTAGTAGTAGTTCTGGAAAATTCTTTGTATATTAAAACCAATGCAGAATTGCTTTTTTTTTTTTTTTTTTCCCTTAAGAGACAGACAGGGTCTCACTGTTGCCTAGGCTGGCCTCAAACTCCTAGGCTCAGGCAGTCCTCCCAACTGAGCCTCCATAGTAGCTGGGACTGCAGGCACAGGCCACCATGCCCAACTCTGCTTTGTTTTTTATATGTACCTAGAGTGGGGCTATTGGCTTGGATAATTATAAATAGGCTTTTCATGTATGGAAAATATCTGTGAGGCTTTTCATGCAGGGACATCTGAGAATCACACAGGCAGGGCAGTTGTTTGTGGAGTAGGATTACCCTGAGCTCTGCAGTCCCTCAGCCCCCAACCTCAATTGCTAGGGCAACCAAAAGTGCCACCACGGTGTCCCCAGTCCTCTCTAGAGAACAGTACTGTCCATGAAGAATCAGAATCTAGGGTCACCTTCTCATGCTGCATATGGGAAACTGAGGATCACGGCGGTTGAGGGACTAGCCTGGACCTTGTGTAAATGGCAGAGTCGGGGCTGTGGCTCCTGCCAGCCGAGGTCCTCTGCTGGGCTGACCCAGCTCCTTCCCATGCAGCGTTTCAGTGTGCAGGATGTCATCTACGTGCGGGGCTGCACCAACGCCGTGATCATCTGGTTCATGGACAACTACACCATCATGGCGGGCATCCTCCTGGGCATCCTGCTCCCCCAGGTGGGCAGGCCATGGGTTCAGAGAAAGTGTGACTTGGTGATTGCAGAAGGGCAGAGAAGGTGCAGAGGGGAAGAGCGAAGAGGCTTTTTTCATAGAAGTCCAGGACTTGCCTGGGGAGGGCTGCATGGCTGGAAGGAGGGGCGAATGGCAATAGCAGTGGTGGCGAAGCTCTTCCAAGTGCTGCACAGGCACTGCTGCTTCACTTCTTTTTGTGAGGGAGGCACTATTATAATGCCCATTCACAGAGGAGGAAACTGAGGAGCGGCAAGCTTCAGTGACTTGCCAAGACCCCCTAGATAGTGTGCGGCAGAGCTGGGGTGGAGGCAGGAATCCCAGAAGGGTGGGGCCCTTGCTGATCGGGCACAGCGAGGAGCTCTGGGATTTCCCGGGAAGGGGAGAGGGGGGGCCCAGGTGGGAGCTTCTTGGGCAGTGTGGGTGCTGGGAGAAGTCTCTGCTGTGGGTGTTGTCCAGGTCACACAGGAACATGAGGGCTTGGGACTGGCTGCTTGGGTTTCTGGGAGCCGGGAGCTGCAGGGAGGGCTGCCCTGATGCCCAGCAGGCCCTCACCAGCCCTGCCCCTTCTTCTCAGTTCCTGGGGGTGCTGCTGACGCTGCTGTACATCACCCGGGTGGAGGACATCATCATGGAGCACTCTGTCACTGATGGGCTCCTGGGGCCCGGTGCCAAGCCCAGCGTGGAGGCGGCGGGCACGGGATGCTGCTTGTGCTACCCCAATTAGGGCCCAGCCTGCGATGGCAGCTCCAGCAAGGACCGTCTGGGATAGCACCTCTCAGTCAACATCACGGGTCTGGACAGGGCTGCGGCCCCTCTGCCCACACTCAGTACTGACCAAAGCCAGGGCTGTGTGTGCCTGTGTGTGGGTCCCACGGCCTCTGCCTTCCCATGGGGCGGAGCCTGGGCCTCCCCTAAGAGGCTTCCCCGAGGCAGCTCTGGAATCTGTGCCCATCTGGGGCCTGGGGAACAAGGCCCTCCTTTCTCCGGGCCTGGGCTGTGGGGAGGGAGAGCCTGGGGCTCCGCTCAGGGCCCATTTCATCTCTGGCAGTGCCTTGGCCAGTGGTATTCAAGGCAGTTTTGTAGCACCTGTAATCGGGGAGAGGGAGTGTGCCCCTCGGGGCAGGAGGGAAGGGCATCTGGGGAGGGGCAGGAGGGAAGAGCTGTCCCTGCAGCCACGCCCAGGGCCAGGTTGGCCTCTTCTCAGCCTCCCAGGTGCCTTGAGCCCTCTTGCAAGGGCGGCTGCTTCCTTGAGCCTAGTTTTTTAAGTGATTTTTGTAACATTCATTTTTTTGTACAGATAACAGGAATTTCTGACTAATCAAAGCTGGTATTTCCCCGCATGTCTTATTCTTGCCCTTCCCCTAACCAGTTAATCAAACAATAAAAACATGATTTTTTTTTTTTTTTTTTTTTTTTTTTTTTTTTGCCTTTCGTGTGTGCTGTTTTGTTGGGGTGGGGGTAAGGAAGGCTGCAACCTGGATTTGGAAACCCCTTGTGGATGCGAGGATGAAGGGGGTGCATGGGGTGAAGATTTGGCATAGCTTGGGATACAGGCGGAGTGGGGGAAGTCTCAGGGCCAGAGGTGACCACGCCTATTTTACCGAGAACCGAGGGAAACACCCTGGGCCAGGTACAGCATGAGGCTCCACCTCCAGGAAATGTGGTGGACGGGGTGGGGAACCAGGGAAGCGGAGTTGCCCACAGGTCTACCTACAGCGCTCCCTGCAGCCCTCAGTGTGCCCAATGGCTGCTGCGCAACGCATGCAGAGCGTGGTGTCGGTCGACCCCTGCTGGAGATGCCGGGACTTGCGTGGATCGGTCCACCCAAACCTTCGGGCCCCAAGACATGGGATCTAGATTTTATTGTGAGGCTCTTAGTAGCCAGGGCGATAGAAATAAAGTAGCAAGAGGCCGGGTACGGTGGCTCACGCCTGTAACCCCAGCACTTTGGGAGGCTGAGGTGGGCCATCACGAGGTCAGGTGTTCGAGACCAGCCTGACCAACATAGTGAAACCCCATCTCTACTAAAAATACAAAAATTAGCCGGGCATGGTGGTGCGCGCCTGTAGTTCCAGCTACTCAGGAGGCTGAGGCAGGAGAATCGCTTGAACCCGGGAGTCGGAGGTTGTGGTGAGCCGAGATCACGCCACTGTACTCCAGCCTGGGCAACAGAGAGACTCCATCTCAAAAAAAAAAAAAAAAAAGAAAAGAAATAAAGCAGCAAGAACCCCAAACCTGAAGAACTCTAACGGTGGGAACCGTCTATACACTCAGAAGTTAAGTGGTTAGATGCTTGGTCTGCCATGGGTGCCAAACCCATGTGTAAGAAGGGGCAGGAGGAGGGTATTTTAAAGTATGCGATAACACAACAATAACAAACACACCATAGAGCATACTTTGCCAGGAACGATATTAACTCCTTTAATCCTCACGACTAGGGTAATTCTTATCTCCATTTTATTAGTGGGGAAACTGAGGCACAGGGCAGTTAAGTAACTTGCCCAGGCAGGCAGCTGGTAAGTGACAAAGCCGTGACTTGAGCCCAGGTAGGATCTCTTGAGCCACTCAGCCCCTCTGCTCTACTGCCTCTGTTGCCTCCTGTGCACACATGGTACTAGGCGTCCAAAACCAGTGGAGGCTGCAGCTGCTTCCGAAGCTCTGTCCCAGGGATATTCACTGTAGCCACTGCTGCAGCCTCTGTCTTGTCCCACTTTGACCTAATGGACACAAGGCCAGGTCAAGCTCTGTGTCTGGCTGGAGGCCTTGTAGTCCTGGGGCTCTGGCTGTTCTGAGAACCCCTTTTGTGCCCAGAGGGGAGATGGCAGCTGCCTTTAGGGGCAGCAGGATGGCAGAGGCACCGTAGGAGACAGGCTGGTCTGAATTGCTTATCCAAGGTCACCTTACCTGGAACCCGGAACCCGGACTGCTTGTCTTCCCTCTTTCCATCACCACTCACAGACACCCCTCTACCTCATACTGCACCCCTGGCCAGCTGCTTACGTGGACCAGCGCTGGTGCCACAGATGGCTAAGCTCCAGCAGACACTCATCTCCTCTTTTCCAAACCTTGGTCACTCACCTCTCAAGAAATGGAAGCATAAATATCTTATTTTTTTGAGAAGTGTGTGTTCATATCCTCCGCCCACTTTTTGATGGGGTTGATTTTATTTTTTGTAAATTTGTTTAAGTTCCTTTAAATTCTGGATATTAGCCCTTTGTAATATGGATAGATTGCAAAAATTTTCTCCCATTCTGTAGGTTGCCTGTTCACTCTGATGATAGTTTCTTTTGCTGTGCAGAAGCTCTTTAGTTTAATCAGATCCCATTTGTCAATTTTGGCGTTTGTTGCCATTGCTTTTGGTGTTTTAGTCATGAAGTCTTTGCCCATGCCTATGTCCTGAATGGTATTGCCTAGGTTTTCTTCTAGGGTTTTTATGGTTTTAGGTCTTGTGTTTAAATCTTTAATCCATCTTGAGTTAATTTTTGTATAAGGTGTAAGGAAGGGGTCCAGTTTCAGTTTTCTGTATATGGCTAGCCAGTTTTCACTACACTATTTATTAAATATTAAATAGAGAATCCTTTCTCCATTGCAGGTTTGTCAGAGGTCAGATATTGTAGATGTGTGGTGTTATTTCTGAGGCCTCTGTTCTGTTCTATTGGTCTATATATCTGTTTTGGTATCAGTACCATGCTGTTTTGGTTACTGTAGCCTTATACTATAGTTTGAAGTCAGGTAGCGTGATGCCTCCAGCTTTGTTCTTTTTGCTTAGGATTGTCTTGGCTATACGGGCTCTTTTTTGGTTCCACATGAAATTTAAAGTAGTTTTTTCTAATTATGTGAAGAAAGTCAATGGTAGCTTGATGGGGATAGCATTGAATCTATAAATTACTTTGGGCCGTATGGCCATTTTCACGACATTGATTCTTCCTATCCATGAGCATGGAATGTTTTTCCATTTGTTTGTGTCTTCTCTTATTTCCTTGAGCAGTAGTTTGTAGTTCTTCTTGAAGAGGTCTTTGACATCCCTTGTAAGTTGTATTCTTAGGTATTTTATTCTCTTTATAGCAATTGTGAATGGGAGTTCACTCATGATTTGGCTCTCTGTTATTGGTTTATAGGAATGCTTGTGATTTTTGCACATTGATTTTGTATCCTGAGACTTTGCTGAAGTTGCTTATCGGCTTAAGGAGATTTTGGGCTGAGACGATGGAGTTTTCTAAATACACAATCATGTCATCTGCAAACAGAGACAATTTGACTTCCTCTCTTCCTATTTGAATACCCTTTATTTCTTTCTCTTGCCTCATTGCCCTGGCCAGAACTTCCAACAGTATGTTGAATAGGAGTGGTGAGAGAGGGCATCCCTGTCTTATGCCGGTTTTCAAAAGGAATGTTTCCAGCTTTTGCCCATTCAGTATGATATTGGCTGTGGGTTTGTCATAAATAGCTCTTATTATTTTGAGATACGTTCCATCAATACCTAGTTTATTGAGAGTTTTTAGCATGAAGGGGTGTTAAATTTTATTGAAGGCTTTTTCTGCATCTATTGAGACAATCATGTGGTTTTTGTCATTGGTTCTGTTTATGTGATGGATTACGTTTAATGATTTTCATATGTTGAACCAGCCTTGCATCCCAATGATGAAGCTGACTTGATCGTGGTAGATAAGCTTTTTGATGTGCTGCTGGATTTGGTTTGCCAGTATTTTATTGAGGATTTTTGCATCGTTGTTCATCAGGGATATTGGCCTGAAATTTTCTTTTTTTTGTTGTGTCTCTGCCAGGTTTTGGTATCAGGATGATGCTGGCCTCATAAAATCAGTTAGGGAAGAGTCCCTCTTTTTCTATTGTTTGGAATAGTTTCAGAAGGAGTGGTACCAGTTCCTCTTTGTACCTCTGGTAGAATTTGGCTGTGAATCTGTCTGGTCCTGGGCTTTTTTTGGTTAGTAGGCTATTAATTACTGCCTCAATTTCAGAACTTGTTATTGGTCTATTCAGGGATTTGACCTCTTCCTGGTTTAGTCTTGTGGGGGTGTATGTGTCCAGGAATTTATCCATTTCTTCTAGATTTTCTAGTTTATTTGCATAGGTGTTTATAGTATTCTCTGAAGGTAGTTTGTATTTCTGTGGGATCAGTGGTGATATCCCCTTTATCATTTTTTATTGTGTCTATTTGATTCCTTTCTCTTCTCTTCTTTATTAGTCTTGCTAGCAGTCTATCAATTTTGTTAATCTTTTCAAAACACCAGCTCCTGGATTCCTTGATCTTTTGAAGGGTTTTTTGTGTCTCTATCTCCTTCAGTTCTGCTCTGATCTTAGTTATTTCTTGCCTTCTGCTAGCTTTTGAATGTGTTTGCTCTTGCTTCTCTAGTTCTTTTAATTGTGATGTTAAAGTGTCGATTTTAGATCTTTCCTGCTTTCTCTTGTGGGCATTTAGTGCTATAAATTTCCCTCTAAACACTGCTTTTGCTGTGTCTCAGAGACTCTGGTACGTCGTGTCTTTGTTCTCATTGCAGGGACATGGATGAAGCTGGAAACCATCATTCTCGGCAAACTGACACAGGAACAGAAAACCAAACACCGCATGTTCTCACTCGTAAGTGGGAGTTGAACAATGGGAGCACATGGACACAGGGAGGGAAAGATCACACACTGGGGCCTTTCAGAGGGTGGGGGGCTAGGGGGAGGATAGCATTAGAGGAAATACCTAATGTAGACGATGGGTTGATGGGTGCGGCAAACCACCATGGCACGTGTATACCTATGTAACAAACCTGCACTTTCTGCACGTGTATGCCAGAACTTAAAGTATAAAAAAAAAAAAAATGAAATGGATGGAAGCAGAGTACCTGGAGAGGGCTTTGTCCATCCTGTGGTTGGGGACTCCCTGGCCATGACAGACATGCTTTTGTGCTTTAAAGCCAATGACATTATCTTGGCCTCTTGTCTCACAAGGATGCAACCATAAACGAGTCCTTTCCCACACCATGACACACATAGAAAATAATAATGTTTGCGCAGCCTACATCATTTGTGAAGTTGAGGAGGTTTGTGGGCTTTGCTTTTAGATTTATTTGTTATATAATTATTTTTTATAAGATGCATTAAGGAAGACTGATTTTGTATAAAAATGTCTGACACCATATTCTTGAAATATATTTTTAACAATTTATGGAGGTATACTGGATATAAAACAAACTGCGTGTATTTAAACTGACAAATGTGTCAGTGAAACCATCACTACAGTCAAGATAATGAACATATCCATCACTCTAAAAAATGTCCTCTTGTCCCTTTGTAATCTGTTTATTATAGCCCTTCCCACCATCCACACCCTATGCTCAAGCAACCAGAGCTCTGCTTTCTGTCTCTATAAATTACTTGGTATTTTCTAAAATGTTATATAGGTGGACCCATGCAGGATGCACTCTTTCTGTCTGGCTTCTTTCACTCAGTAATCATTTTAAGATTCATTCATTTTGTAGCATATATCAGAAGTTCATTTCTTTTTATTGCTGAGCAGTATACTGTTGTATAGATATACCATGGTTTATTTATCCATTCACTTACTGATGGACGTTTGTGTATCCAGCTTGTTGTTGTTGTTACAAATAAAGCTGCTATGAACACTTGTGCATGTGTCTTTGTAAAAACACATACTTTCTCTTGGGTAAATATCTAGAAGTAGAATGGCTGGATTATATGTAACCATATGTTTAACTTTTTAAGAAGCTGCCAAACTATTTTCCAAAATGGTTGCACAATTTTGTATCCCCACCAGCAGTGTATGAGAGTTCTGGTTTCCCTACATCCTTGCCAGCAGTTGGTATGGCCAGTTTTTCTTAGGCATGCTAATGGGTGTGTGGTGATATTTTATTGTGGTTTTGATTTGCATTTCCTTAATAATTAATCATGTTGAGTGCTTTTCGTAGACATATTTGCCATCCACATAATTTCTTTGCTGAAGTGTCTTTTGAAATATTTTCTTAAAAAATTAGATTGTTTTTGTATTATTGAATTTTGACAACTCTTTGTATATTACTGATACGGGTCCTTGATTAGTTGTATGATTTGAAAAATTTCAGTCTGTGGCTTGTCTTGTTCTCTCTCTCTCTCTCTCTCTCTCCTTCATGTAGAGATTGGGTCTCACTCTGTTGCCCCGGCTGCCCTTGAACTCCTGGGCTCAGGACCTTCCCACCTCAGCCTCCTAAAGTGCTGGGATTACAAGCACGAGCCACTATGCCCAGTCTGTGATGTGTCTTTTCAGTCTCTTAATGGTGTTTTCCAAAAAGCAGGAGTTTTTAACTTGATGAGCTCCAATTTATCAATGTTTTCTTTCTTGCATGATGCTTTTGGTGTCATAGCTAAGAAATGTTTGCCTAAACCAAGGTCACAAAGGTTTTCTCCTACATATTTTTTTAGAATTTTTATAGTTATGTTACAATTATGTAACGCTCTTACATTTAAGTCAAGGATTCATTCTGAGTTAACTTTCTTTTTTTTTTTTTTTTTGAGATGGAGTCTCACTCTGTCGCACAGGCTGGAGTGCAGTGTCGCGATCTCTGCTCACTGCAAGCTCCGCCTCCCGGGTTCACGCCATTCTCCTGCCTCAGCCTCTCCAAGTAGCTGGGACTACAGGCGCCCGCCACCACGCCCGGCTAATTTTTTTGTATTTTTTTTTTAGTAGAGACGGGGTTTCACTGTGGTCTTGATCTCCTGACCTCATGATCTGCCCGCCTCGGCCTCCCAAAGTGCTGGGATAACAAGCGTGAGCCACCGCGCCCGGCCTGAGTTAATTTTCTAACATGCTACAAAGTACGCATCAAAGTTAATCTGTTTTGTACATGCATATCCAATTGCTCCCGCACCACCTGTTGAAAGCAGGAATGAATTTCCACTGAATTGCCTTGGCACCTTTGTTGAAAAACAATTGTCCATATATCTGTAGGTTTACTTCTGGATTTTTCACTACGTTTTGGTCAATGTTGCATAGCAAATGTCAGAGCAGACCTCCTTGACTTGGTCCTAATCTTAGGGGGAAAGTGTTCAGTCTTTTATCATTAAGTATAATGTTGGATGTAGGTTTTTCATGGACATTCTTTATCCAGGTTGACTAAGTTCTCTTGTATTTCTAGTTTACTGAACATTTTTGTTGGGACTAGATGTTGGATTTTGTCAAATGCCTTTTCTGCATATTTTAAAATTTGCGAATATGGTGAATTTCATTGATTTTCACATGCTGAATTAACCTTGCATTCCTGGAATAAGCCCCATTCAGTGATGATGTAGTACCGTTTTAATATGTTGTTGGATTTGGTTTGTTGAAATTTTGTTTAGGATTTTTGCACCTTTGTTTAGGAGGATTGTTTTCTTGTAAAATCTTTGTCACATTTTGATATCAGAGTCATGCTGGCTTCGTAGAATTAGCTGGGAAATATTCCTTCCTTTTCAATTTTCTGGAAGAGTTTGTAGAATTGGTGGTATTTCTTCTTTAAAATTTTGATAAAATTCACTAGTGAAGCTACCTGGAACATCTTCTTTGTAGGAAGATTTTAAACTATAAATCTAATTTCTTTAATGGATATAAGACTACTTATTTCTTCTTGAGAGCTTTGGCAGTTTTTTCCTTCAAGGAATTTGATTTCATCTAAGCTGTCAAACTTATTGACATAAAGTTGTTTCTAACACTCCCTTATTATTCTAGAACCTGTAGTGATTTCATCTCTCTTATTCCTGGATATTGGCAATTTGTCTTTTTTTCTCTTTTCCCTAATTAGTCTGGCTAGGGGTTTATAGATTTTAAAGATCTTCTCAAAGAGCCAGCTGGACCATTCTCATGAGCATATAAATAAGCTCTTAGTATTCCCATCTTAAACAAGCACACAGATAAGCAAAGCTCTTCTGATGATTTCTCCTCTCCAGCCCCTGCCCTGTCTCTCTTTCCCTTTACAGCAACTGCTTTGAAAGAGCATCTGTCCTCTCTGTTTCTGGTTCCTCTTCTCCCGTCATTCTTGGACCTCCCTAATTAGACTCTTGTCTTATCAGCATCACCAGTGACCCCTGCATTGCTAGGTCCTATGTCTCCGTGGCATTACTCAGCTTGGCTCACCTGCCACATGTGGCCAGTTGATCATTCTCTCCTCCTTGAAATGCCTTCTTGTTTTTCCTCCAAGACACCAACCTTGCCTAGTTTTTCTCTTACTTCTGAGGCCCCCTCTTATGAGTCTCAGTTGTTGATTTCACTTTCCCAACCTCTTAGCATTTGAGGGCCTCATCTGTCTTTTCTATCCACAATCCCTTGTTGACCTCATCCAGCCTGCAATTTGAGGTCTTATCCACCACTCTAGCCTCAGCCCTGGGTCCCTGCTCTAGTCAGCAGGTCGCCAGGGCTGACTCGGTTCATTCGTAGCTCACACGGTTCCATCTGTCCTCTCACAGGAAGATCCAGCTCCCAACACTTTCACATCCTCCCCCGCCTTCCCATCTCCTCTGAGGCTCATTTCAATTCGGTGTGTGGAGGGACTTCTTTTATGATCACCCATTTTGCAGGAGAGGAAAGATAAAGGCCAGACTAGCTTAGTAAGTTGCAGTCCAAGAGGCCCTGCCAGCAACCCCAGAGCCTGGCTCCTTCCAAGCTCTTGCCTTGCCTACCACCTTCCTGGGGCCTGAGAAGCACCCAGAAGTATTATGGGGCCACAAGCTCTGGCACAAGGCCCTGGCTTTCCACAGCTCGTGACCCCTTGGAGGGAGCCTGATTTGTAGTCCTAAAGCCCAGGCAGAAGGCACAAGTGTTCCCAGCAAGAAAATGAGCAGAGCTGACACGGGGGCATGTGGTCGCTAGGTGGCGCGGCTGACCCACTGCTTGGCAGCCAGCACTCAGCAACTCCACCCTCTCCACTCCCTAGAGCCTGGGCACCTGCCTGGGTGGCAGCAGGAGTCTGCCTTCCACCCCATACCCCAAAAGAGCAGACCACAAGGTGAGGGAGCCTAAAATACTATAGGTCCTGATTATAGTAGGTGCTCAATAAATAATTGTTGACTGAAAGAGTGATCATTTTGTGAAGTTCGGACAGATGAGACTTTCCCATTCCCATTTCATAGGCTGTGAAACTGAGGCCGGATACTAACAATAGGAGTAGCAACCAAGGTTACTGTTATCGGCTCTCATTCGGTCACTATGTACCAGGCATTTGCTTAGCACATTTCATTCTTCATCCCATTTAGTCATCACAGCAAAAAGGCAGGGCCTTTATGATTTGCATTTGGCAGGTAAGGACATAGGGGCTTAGAGATCAGCTGACTTATTCAAGTCATACAGTTAGTGGAATAAATGGAAGAACCAGGTTTTGAACCACTCTGCCTGCATCTGAGTAGCTGAGTAGGATCAGGGCCAGTGCTGCCTCCTTCCCCCAATAGGATCTGAGGTGAAGTCCCCCAGCAGTGCCTCCACCTGGGCATCATGTGGCCACCAGAGGGAGGCCTCGGTCTTTAGACAGCTGCAGAGGGGCCTGGACTGAGGCTGGGAGGGAGGGTGGTCATGACTTAGATGCCAGAATGAGAAGTGGGAGTACTAGGGCAGGTTCTTCATCTGCAAAAGCAAGAGGATGATCCCCACTTGGCCGGGTCTCTGTGAGGAGGACATGGGATCATGCATGGAAAGTTCTTAGCCCCTGCAAGGGCTCAGCACCCACCCCTCCCCGAGCACTTGCCCTTGCACTGAACAGGCTATGTAGTAACAGGTCATGATAATAAACTGCAATCACTGAGGGTATCCATTTCACTGATTCGTTTTTGTATGGTCAGTCTCCCCCACTGGGGGATGCGATCGTGATCTGCTTTCTGCTCTGCTGTCTCCTGAGAGATGAGGTTGTGGTGCCTGGGACATATGGGGTGCTCACTAAGCAGGTGCCAACCCAGGGAATGGAAATGGCCTGGAGCTGTGGCCCCTGTGCTCTCTGGGCCCCAGGACTCAGTGGGCTCACTGGATCCCATGTATGAGCTCCAGAGGGCCAGGTTCAGCGTGTTGGACTCCTTATAGGCTGTGGCCAAACCTTTGTCCCTCTCTGGCCTCTACCTTCTCCTCTCCAGAAGGGGCATCTAAGGCTTTCCAGGTGTAATGGCTCAGGGAGTGGCTGTGCCAGATGTACGGGTGCCCTTTAATGCCACCTGTCACCATGCTGGTGGCTGCGCTGTCCCTTCCTCTCCCTGCTCCTGTGTCTTCTCCTCCATCTGCCAAAGTCAGCATGCCAGGGCTGCCCCCAGCCCCAATATCCAGTGGAAAAACCCAGAGAAATCACACAAATAGAAAATATCCACATCAACTTGAGAAGCTAAGCCTGCGCTTGAGGCAGTTCTTGGAGCAGCTTCTAGCAGGGGCCCAGACCGACACCATCAGCAAGGAGCTGCCGGGGGCTCGGCCTCCTGAAGGGGATTTTTATGACTGGCCTTAGCTGCCCTCCTGAGGCTGACAAGGACTCCACTGGGGAACCTCTGGGCTAGTCGGTGGAGGGCCCCTCAGCATCATCTGGGCCTTGCTGGCAGCAAAAGTGAGTCTCAGAAACCAACTCCCACGAGAGGAGCCACCCAGATAGAGAGTGGGCAGTGAGAGCAGGACACAGGTTCCACCACAGAGCAGCAGAGACACCCAGAGGCTCCTGGTCCACGGTGCCTGGGGGATCAGAAGGACTCACACCCAGAAGGGGAACGGGCCTGTGGAGAATGTTACCCTGGCCAGGACCCAGCTGGCACCACATGCCCCAATATCCCTGCCTTGGCTCTGTGAGGAGGGCTCTGCCAGGGTTTGAGGAGCCTGCGTGGGGCCAGGGCAACCCATGCATCCAACGCCCTGTGGAAATAACTCTCCATTAGAGGAGCCACCAGGAGGGCCCATGGGAAAGGGGGCAGCTACAGGGAAAGGAGAACAAGAGGGCGAGGATTGCGTCTTATGATCACTGTAGCTCCTGCACCTCCCAAGACATATAGTAGGTGCTCAATAAATCTTTGTTGGCTGGACACACAATTCAGAGTATACCCTTCCTCAGCTCTACATTGTATTGGCAAAGACAGAATATGTGTACTTCAGGCTCTGTGTAAGGTACAAGAGAATACTTCCATTAGATAAGGACAATCCATGGTAGGAGACAGTGATAAAAAATACAGTAACTGACTTCAATTTGCATTGAATGCAACAAATAGCAGACCTGAAAATGTAAAAATCAAATGTAAGAAACCAAAGGGCCGGATGAGAAATGTGCAAAGGATGCAAAGGAAAAGGTTATGGACAGAGCATCACTGAGAACACACAAGGATGAGGGTCACGGGTGTCTCATCCGAGTGCCTGCCATGCCCTCCCTCTACCAACACCCCCGCCACCCCAGAGTAAAGGAAACAGAGGAATAAATAGAAGTTATTAAAGAAGTAAACTCTTGATTTTTTTTCTTTTTTTTTTTGAGACAGAATTTTGCTCTGTCACTCAGGCTGGAGTGCAGTGATGTGATCTCCGCTCACTGCAATCTCCACCTCATGGGTTCAAGCGATCCTTCTGCCTCAGCCTCCTGAGTAGCTGGGACTACAGGCACGCACCACCATGCCCAGCTAATTTTTGTATTTTTAGTAGAGATGAGGTTTCACCATATTGGCCAGGCTGGTCTCGAACTCCTGACCTCGTGATTCGCCAGCCTTGGCCTCCCAAAGTGCTGGGAATACAGGCGTGAGCCACCACGCCCGGCCATAAACTCTTGATTTTAAAAAGTAAAAGAACTCAGTAAAATTAACAATGTGCAACTCCTGTGGCAGTCCTTCCCAATGTCTTCAATGCTTATAGAGAAACATAGTATCTATGAGTTCCCTGGGTAAAGGTAGGAGGCACCCAGGCCCTGGGCTTGGGGGATTAGAAACTCAACTGCCTGTGGCCCACTCACTGCCTGCAGATGAGCCCTAGAGACACTCACATAGGTGCTCCAGGAGACAGTCACGAGGGTGTCTGTTGCAGCGCTGTTTATAATAGTGAAAAATGGGAGGACTCTGGTATGTTCCTGTGTGGAATACTACACAGCACTTTAAATGAAGGAACTAAAGTTCCATGTATCCATGCTCAAGAACAATGCTGAGGAGAAAAGCTAGTTGTGTAGTGATACGTAGGGCTGGGTGCAGTGGCCCATGCCTGTAATCCCAGTACTTTGGGAGGCTGAGGCAGGTGGATTGCTTGAGCCCAGGAGTTTAAGCCCAGCCTGGGCAATGGGAGACCCTGTCTCTACAAATAATAATAATAAAAAAACTAGCTGGCCGTGGTGGGGTGCGCCTGTAGTCCCATGTTGTTGGGGCTTGAGGTGGGAAGAGCTCCTGAGCCCAGGAAGTCGAGGCTGCAGTGAGCTGTGATTGCACTATTGTACTCCAGCCTAAGTGACAGAGGGAGACCCTGTCTCAAAAAAATAATATATTGCTTATGGATCTCTATAAGAAGAAAAGTAAAAAATAAAAACTGGAAAGAGATATATCAAATTCATGAGACTCTGTAAAGGGAAAAGGAAATGCGCCTGTGGATCAAATGATATTCGACTTTGTACAGCTTTATTTATTTTCTTTAAAAATCAGAAACAAAAATGTTCAAATGTGAATATTTGTTCATTAGGGATATCCATAGATGGAAATGTGTGTTATTCTCAGTAGCTTTCTCTACTTTTTGGTGAATTTTTTTATTGTGCTAAATATATTAATACATAACATAAAATTTACCATTGTAACCATTTTTTTTTTTTTTGAGAGTTTTGCTCTGTTGCCCAGGCTGGAGTGCAATGGCGCGATCTTGGCTCACCGCAACCTCTGCCTCCCGGGTTTAAGCAATTCTCCTGCCTCAGCCTCCCAAGTAGCTGGGATTACAGGTGTGTGCCACCACACCCGGCTAATTTTGTATTTTTAGTAGAGATGAGGTTTCTCCATGTTGGCCAGGCTGGTCTTGAAGTCCTGACCTCAGGTGATCTGCCCGCTTTGGCCTCCCAAAGTGCTGGGATTATAGGCATGAGCCACTGTGCCCAGCCCCATTTTAACCATTTTTAAGTGTACCATCCAGTGCCATTAAATATATTCACCATGTAGTGCAACCATTGCCCCTATACATTTCCAGAATGTTTTCTTCATCCTAAACAAACTCTGCACCCATTCAGCCATACATCCCCACTTCACCCTCCCTCAATCCTTGTAACCTCTATTCTATTTTCTGTCTCTATGAATTTGCCTCTTTTAGGCTCCACACAAGAATGGAATCACACAATATTTGTCCTTTTATGCCTGGCTTATTTCACTTAGCATAATGTTTTCAAGATTCACCCATATTATAGCATCTGTCAGAATTTCGTTACTTTTTATGGCTGAGGAATATTTCTGGCTGGGTTGGTGGCTCACACCTGTAATCTCAGCACTTTCGGAGGCAGAAACAGGTCGCTTGAGTCCAGGAGTTTGAGACTGGCCTGGGCAACATAGGGGGACCCCATCTCTACAAAAAATATAAAAATTAGCCAGGCGTGGTGGCACACACCTGTAGCCCTAGCTACTCGGGAGGCTGAGGTGGGAGGATCACTTGAACCTGGGAGGTGGAGGTTGTAGTGAGCCAAGATTGCACCATTGCATTCCTGCCTGGGCGACAGAGCAAGACCTTGTCTCAAAAAAAAAAAAAAAAAAAAAATCCATTGTATGCATATACCACATTATGTTTATCCATTTATCTATTGATGGACATTTGGGTTATTTCTACATTTTGGCCATTATGAACAATGTTGCCATGAACGTTGATTTACAAATAGCTGTTTGAGTTTCTGCTTTTGATTCTTTTTGGGAGTATACATCTAGAAGTGGAGTTGCTGGTCATATGGTAATTCTACGTTTAGCTTTTTGAAGAACTGCTGAGCTGTTTTCCACAGTGGTTGCACTGTTTTACATTTGTACCCACAATGCCTAAGAATTCCAGTTTCTCCACACCTTTGCCAACACCTGTTATTTTCCTTTTTTTTTTGGACAATAGCTGTGATAGGTAATTTCATGTGTCAACCTGACTGGGCTGAGGGCTGCCCAGATAGCTGGTAAAATATTATTTCTGAGCTTGTCTGTGAGTGTGTTGCAGAAGAGGTTAGCATTTGAATCGGTAGAATGAGTAAAGAAGATCTCCTTCCCCAGTGTGGGCAGGCATCATCCAATTCTTTGAGTGGCTGAATAAAACAAAAAGGCAGAGGAGGCCAGGTGTGGTGGCTCACGCCTATAATCCCAGCACTTTGGGAGGCTGAGGCAGGCAGATCATGTGAGGTCAGGAGCTTAAGACCAGCCTGGCCAACATGGGCAAAACCCTGTCTCTACTAAAAATATAAAAATTAGCCAGGTGTGGTGGTGCATACCTGTAGTCCCAGCACTTTGGGAGGCTGAAGCGGGCAGATTGCTTGAGGTCAGGAGTTTGAGACCAGCCTGGCCAACATGGCCAGAAACCCCGTCTCTACTAAAAATACAAAAATTAGCCAGGCGTGGTTGCAGTGAGCTGGGATCACACCACTGCTCTCCAGCCTAGGAGACAGAGCAAGACTTTGTGTCAAAAATAAATAAATAAATAAATAAAATAAATACAAGTAAAAATAAAAGAAAAAAAGCAGAGGAAGGGCAAACTCATTTTTCCTGCTTGAGCTGAGACATCATCTTTTTCTGCACTTGGACATCGGTGCTCCTATCTCTTGGCCTTTCAGACTTAGAGCAGGACTTACAACATTAGCTCCCTGCTTCTCAGGCCTTCAGACTCAGACTGAATTGCATCACCAGCTTTCTGGTTCTTCAGCTTGCAGATGGCAGACTGGGGACTTCTTGGCCTCCATAATGACATGAACCGATTCCTGTAATGGATCTCCTTTATTGTATATCTCTCTATATGTTATTGGTTCTGTTTCTCTAGAGAACCCTGATACAACAGCCAACCTAATGGGTGTGAAGTGGTATCTCCCAGTTTTGATTTGCATTTCTCTGAGGACTTGTGATGTTCAGCATCTTTTCATGTGCTTATTGGCCATTTGCATATCTTTGAAGAAAAGTTAATTTGGGGCCAGGCATGGTGGTTCACGCCTATAATCCCAGCACTTTGAGAGGCTGAGGTGAGCAAATCATTTGAACCTAGGAGTTTGAAACCAGCTGGACAAATGGCAAACCCTGTCTCTACTAAAAATACAAAAGAAATTAGCTGGGTGTGGTGGCAATGCCTGTCATCCCAGCTACTGGGGAGGCTGAGGTAGGAGGATCACTTGAGCCTGGGGAGGTCGAGGCTGCAGTGAGCAGTGAGTGCAGTGGCATGATCCCACAACTGCACTCCAGCCTGGGCAACAGAGCAAGACCCTATCTCAAAAAAAAAAAAAAAAAGGTCAATTTAAGTCTTTTGTCCATTTTTGAACCAGATTGCTTTTTTTTTTTTTTTTATTGTAGGAGTGCTTTATATATTCTAGATATCAATCACTTATCAGATATATCAGGAGTCTCCAACCCCCAGGCTACAGACGGGTACTGGTCCGTGGCTTATTAGGAACCAGGCCGCACAGCAGGAGGTGAGCAGCAGGTGAGCAAGCATTTCCACCTGAGCTCTGCCTCCTGTCAGATCAGTGGTGACATTTGATTCTCATAGGAATGCAAACCCTATTGTGAACTGTGCATTCAATGGAACTAGGCTGCATGCTCCTTGTGAGACTCTAATGCCTGTTTCATTCTGAAACCATCCGCTTCCACCCCGCCCCCATTCATGGAAAAATTATCTTCCATGAAACTGGTCCCTGGTGCCAAAAAGGTTGGGGACCGCTGAGATACATGATTGGCAAATATTTTCTCCCATTCTGCAGGTTGTCTTTTCATTTGCTTGATAGTGTCCTTTGATACACAAGAGTTTTAAATTTTGATGAAGTCCAATTTATCTATTTTTTTGTCACCTGTGTTTTGATGTCATATCCCAGAAACCATCACCAAATCCAATGTCAGGAAGACTTTCCCCTGTGTTTTCTTCTAAGAGTTTTATAGTTTTAGCTCTTACATTTAGGTCTTTGATCCATTTTGAGTTTTGTGTATATCCAATTTTTGTATATGGGGTAAGGTAATGGTTCTTTGCATGTGGATATCCAGTTTTCCCACCATTTGTTTAAAAGACTGTCCTTTTTCCATTGAATGGTCTTGGCACCATTTTGTTTTGTTTGTTTGTTATTTGCCTTTCCCTTTTAATCCTTTTTCTGCTCCAACTCTCAAAAAATTACTCCAAAAACCCAGTAATTAAACAAAAAGGAACTCAAAGAGCCAAAGCAAGCCAGCCCAAGAATAGTAGGCTCCCTCCCACAGGGGCCAAAGTCTGGATGCTGGGGTCTCCACCCCAAGCCTGGTAGTAAATGCTGGTGAAGAATAAGGTCGTTTCGGAGGCCAGCAGTAACCTGGCCCAAAGGGGCTTTCTGCAAGAGGGCACCCCTAATAGGGCCAGACTGTGTAAGAAGTGGTACTTGCTGGCCTTGTCAAAGAGCTCCTTCCCAGAGGCATCTGGGAATTGGGTGTCATGTACCCCATAGGAAGCCAAGCCAAAGGCCCCAGCTCGGGACAAGGTACCCACACCGGTGGAAAGCTGCCCCTGGCCCAGCCATGGCTGTGGATCGTCAGGCGCTGGATGAACAAACATCCTTGACACCCTTTTGAAAACTCATTGGCCATAAATAAGTTTTATTTCTGGGCTGTGTACTTTATTCAGTTCGTCTGTATGTCTGTCCTTAGGCCAGTACCAAATGGTTTTGATTACTCTAGCTTTGTAGTAAGTTTTGACATGAGAAAGTGTCAGCCCTCCAACTTTATTCCTCTTTGCCAGGATTGGATTGGCTATTTGGGGTCCTTTTTCTATACTTTTAGCTTGTCAAAGGAAAGGGGATGGGGTGAATGTGTAGACTCAGGATTCACTCTGTATTCTACAAAATTTAAAGAAGAAAATCTACAACTAGATATATATTGATAAGTATTTTAACATAAACATCTGTTTTATGACTTTTCAGAAATAAAAAAGAATTATCTCAGAATATAAGCAGAAAATTAAGGTTACACACACATTAACAAAATCAGTGTGGCCCTCCATCCTGATGGTTTGGTATTACGAGATTTAGTTATAGTGTATCCATAGATCAAATCCAGCTAGGCATGGTGGCTCACACCTGTAATCCCAACACTTTGGGAGGCCGAGGCGGGTAGATCACTGGAGGCCAGTAGTTCAAGACCAGCCTGGCTAAGATGGTGAAACCCCGTCTCTGCTAACAATACAAAAATTAGCTGGGCATGGTGGCGCACCTGTAATCCCAGCTACTCAGGAGGCTGAGGAATGAGAATCGCTTGAACCCAGGAGGCGGAGGTTGCAGTGAGCTGAGATTGCACCACTGCACTCCAGCCTGGGTGACAGAGTGAGACTCTGTCTCAAAAAACAAAAACAAAAACAAAAACAAAAAAAAAAACAAAAAACAAACAAACAAAAAGATCAAATCCAATATCCATTTCTAGAAAAACTCCTTCTTCGTGAAGAACACAAAACAGCCATAAGCCTGTATGTGCCAAACTGTGCAGCAGTTAAGTAAGCACAATAACATATTTTAAAGCTACAAACAGAACTTGAAAACTAGAAAAAAAAGAAAAAAAGGAAAACTACAATCATAGTGGGTGATCTAAACATAAATTTCAGAATTTGACAATTCAGTAGACAAAAAAAATAGACAAGGAAATTGGGGGTTGAATAATTAAAATAACAAGATTATATATATATATCTATATATACATATAGATATATATATACACATGTGTGTCTTTTTTTTTTTTTTGAGATGAAGTCTCGCTCTTGTCACCCAGGTTGGAGTGCAATGGTGCAATCTCCACTCACAGCAACCTCTGCCCCCCAGGTTCAAGCTATTCTCCTGCCTCAGCCTCCCAAGTAGCTGGGATTACAGGCTCCTGCCACCATGCCTCACTAATTTTTGTATTTTTAGTAGAGACAGGGTTTCACCATGTTGGCCAGGCTGGTCTCGAACTCCTAACCTCAGGTGATCCGCCTGCCTCAGCCTCCCAAAGTTCTGGGATTACAGGTGTGAGCCACCGTGCCCGGCCTATATGCATCTTTTTTTAAAAGGGACAAGCCTAGCTCTGTTGTCCAGGCTGGTCATGAAGTCCTGGCCTCAAGTGATCCTCCTACCTCAGCCTTGCAAAGTGCTGGGATTACAGGCATGAATAAACACTATTAAATAACCTCTGAATTTTTAGAGTTTGTAAAATGTGAAATTTAAAATTATCAACAAAAGGAGACCAAATTATATAAAACTTACAGGATGCATTTAAAACTCTTCACAAAAGAAAATATATAGACACAAATATTTTTATTATTTAGAATAAAGGACTTAAACCAGGCTCATGCCTGAAATCCCAGTGCTTTGGTGCAACTGAGGTGAGAGATTGCTTGAGCTTAGGAGTTCAAGATCAGCCTTGGCAACATAGCAAGACTCTCATCTCTTAAAAAAAAAAAAAAAAAGAAGACTTTAAACAAAGTTTATTAAGTATTCAACCTGGCCAGGCACAGTGGCTCATGCCTGTAATCCCAGCACGTTGGGAGGCCGAGGCCAGCTAATCACCTGAGGTCAGGAGTTCGAGACCAGCCTGGCCAACATGGTGAAACCCCATCTCTACTAAAAATATAAACATTAGCCAGGCATGGTGGTGTGCGCCTGTAATCCCAGCTACCCAGAAGGCTGAGGCAGGAGAATTGCTGGAACCTGGGAGGCAGAGGTTGCAGTGAGCCCAGATCGCACCACTGCACTCCAGCCTGGGCAACAGAGCAAGACTCTGTCTCAAAAAAAAAAAAAAAAGTATTCAACTTAAGGTAAAGATACACTGATGATTAACACTGATGAACAATATTAAGCTCCTATCTGATGTATCTGAAGAAAAGAATAATAATAAAAGGAATAAAATAGATAAGACACTATAGGGAATTTCTAAAAGATAAACATTGAAATAAGTAGAAAAGAAAACTTGGTGAAAAAATTTAATAAAACCAAACTTTATCTTCTATAAAAGATAAAGAATTCACTCCCAAACAAGCCTGGATAAGATTGAGAGAGTAGAGAAGAAGCTAAAATATACAATATTAGGAAGAAGAGATATGATATAACCACAGATATTGAAGAGATGAAAAGAATTATAGGTGAGTATAATGTGCAACTCTATGGCAGTAGATTTGAAAAAACTAGAGAAGTGAATCATTTTCTAGAAGGTTATGTTACCAAAACTAATTTTTAAAATATCTCAAATAGGCCTGTAACCATATGCAAGATTAAAATGTGATTAAAAGTCTATGACTCAGTACAACTCAATGATAAAAAGAGGAATAACTCAATTAAAAATTGGGCAAAGAACCTGAAAAGATATTTCCCCAAGGAAGATAAACAAATTGCCAAATTGTCAACATCATCAGAGAAATGCAAATTAAATGCCACTTCACATCCACTAGGATGGCTAGAATGAAAGCCAGATAGCTGGGCACCATGGCTCATGCCTATAATCCCAGCACTTCTGGAGGCCGAGGTGGGCAAATGGCCTGTGCCCAGGAATTCGAGACCAGCAAGGCAATATAGTGAGACCCTGTCTCTACAAACATAAAAATTAGCCCGGTGTGGTGGTGCATGCCTGCAGTCCCAGCTACTCAGAAGACTGAGATGGGAGGATTGTTGGAGCCTGGGAGGTTGAGGCTGCTATGAGCCATGATTACACCACTGTACCACCTGGTGACAGAGTGAGACTGTCTCTCAAAAAAAAAAAAAAAAAAAAGCCAGATTATAACAAGCATTGGTGAGAATATGGAGAAACTGGAACCTTTATACATTGCAGTTGGGAATGTAAAATAGTGCAGCCACTCTGAAAAACAGTCTGGCAGTTACTCAAATGATTAAATATAGAGTTTCCATACGACACAGCAATTTTATTCCTAGGTATATGCCTAAGAGAAATGAAAACATGTTCACAGAAAAATTTGTGCACAAATGTTTATGGCAATATTATTCATGGTGGTCAAAAACCAGAAACAACCCAAATGTTCATCAGTGAACAAATGGATAAATAAGTTGTGTTATGTCCATACAGTGGAATGTTATTTGGCCATAAAAGGTACTGAAATTCTAATACATGCTACAGCATTGGATGAACCTTTAAAACAGGAGTGTCCAAACTTTTGGCTTCCCTGGGCCGCACTGGAAGAAGAATTGTCTTGGGCCACATATAAATACACTAACATTAGTAATAGCTGATGAGCTAAAAAATTTAAGAAAGTTGGCCAGGCACAGTGGCTCATGCCTGTAATCCCAGCACTTTGGGAGGCTGAGACAGTCGGATCACCTGAGATCAGGAGTTCGAGACCAGCCTAACCAAATGGAGAAACCCTGTCACTACTAAATATACAAAATTAGCTGGGCATGGTGGTGCATACCTGTAATCCCAGCTACTTGGGAGGCTGAGGCAGGAGAATCACTTGAACCCAGGAGGCGGAGATTGCAGTGAGCCGAGATTGCACCACTGGACTCTAGCCTGGGTAACAAGAGTGAAATTCCATCTCAAAAAAAAAAAAAGAAATTTAAGAAAGTTTAGGAATTTGTGTTGGGCCACATTTAAAGCCATCCTGGGCCGCGTGCAACCTTTTAGCCATGGGTCAAACTTGCTTTAGAACATTACGCTAAATGAAATAAGCCAACTGCAAAAGACCACAGAACTATGTGTTTAGATTCATATGAAATGTGTAGCATAAGAGTTTATGGAGACAGAAAGTAGATTCATGATTGCTTGGGACTGTGGGTGGGGGTAGGAAAGTTAGGGGGGTGACAGCTAAAGGATATGGAGCTGCTTTTTGAGGTGATGAAAATGTTTTAATTTACTTCGATGATGGTTGTATATATCTGAATATACTAAAAACCATTGTGTTGTGGGATCTTTGGGGTGTCACTTTTCTGGCTGGAAACCTCTGTGGCCAGTGGTGCCTTTGCCCAAGTTTTGCTTGGGCTCACTTGGCCTGGCACACTGCCCTCATGCTATCCGCCTGGATCCCATGCCTGCCAAGGGCAAATCAGGTGTGGAGAGGCAAGGAGTATGTGAGCAAGCGTGGAGTCTGGCCACTGTGCACAGTTGGACACACTGGCTGCTGCTGCGGGGCAGGCAGCTCCAGGTGCCATCTTTCTGTGACACTGCGGCTGGACCAGGTGCACTGCAAGCAGCTTCCCTGGCTGGCATTGGGGAATGCAGTGTCACCTGGAGGCTTGGAGACACCAGGCACTGCAGGGCCCCAAAGAGGGATACACAGCTCTGGCTGGGGAGCTCCCAGGTCTGGGCTCCCCAAAGGGCAGAAGCTCTTCTCTCTTCTTCGCCCACAACATGGTGGGCAAGGGGCCCACCCTGTTGGTGTTACAGTTTCAGCCCTATTGGTGTTACAGCTCTTTTAGGGTGGTAGCTCTTCTCTCCTCTTCACCCACAACATGGCAGGCAAGGCCTGCCCTGCTGGCGTTACAGTTTCAGCCCTGTTGGTTACAGCTTTTTTAGCCCCACCATTCAGTGGGTCTCAAGTTCTTGTCCTGTGACCAGGAAGAATGAGATATGCAGACAAGTGGAGCATAAGCAAGGTGAAGAGGAGCTTTATTGAACAATGGAACAGCTCACAGAAGGCCCACAGAGGATAGCTCCTTTCTGCAGCCAGGGTATCCTGATGAGGGTGCCCTGATGAGAATGGTGAGCCGCTGGCAGAGAGGAGACCCTGGAGTGGATTGCCCCTCTCTGCAGCTGGTCACCCTGACTGTCTCATGCTCAGCTCTGGCTGAGCCTGGGGCTTTTATGGGCCTCAGAGGAGAGGAAGTATATGCTGATTGGTCCATGGGCAGCCATGGGCGGGCCTAGAAAAGGCACTACAAGTTCCCACTCCAGTCCGTGGGACCAGCAACCCAGCCCCCAGCTTTCAGACCCTCCCGGCCTGAAGGTGGGGCCTTACCAGGAATCCACCCCCTTCTGCCCAGGAATTTGTCTGCTGTTCACAGTGCCCTGGCTCTGCCAGACTTTTCTCCAAGATTGGAGTGGGTGCCAACAGCAGGGAGAAGCCAGGCAGTGGGAGCAGGCACTTCTGAGCCTGCAAGGGGAGGGAGTTCTTCCCGGGTTCCCGAGAGTACAGTGATGCCTGAGTCTGCAGCTATGGTTTGGGTGGCTGCAGTGGCACCTGGAGAGTTCCCACCCCAACTCAGAAGGGGCAGGGCTCCCACTTGTTTTTGGCTTCCACTGGCTCCATGGAGGTGCAACTCCATGGTGCATCCCCGCTGCAGCCAGTGTGATAGCAGCTGGCCCAGCCATCTAAAGTGCCCACTGCCATCAATTGCACAGTACATTTTAAATAGGTGAATTGTATGGCATATGAATTATATCTCAATTAAACTGTTAGAAAATCCATGACTTAGAAATGTATCAAGTTTGGATGATTTTACAGCTCTCTATAGTATTAATAAGGTAATATTAACTTTTGTAACTTCCCTCCGTATATCTCAGGGGCTTAGCACAATAGAAGTTTACCTTCTACTTACATAAAGACCAAAACAACGTTTCCCATTGTTAGGTGACAATCTTCCAATGGTATTTCAAGATTCCATGTTACTTCCATCTTATGTGTCTACTATCTTTAATTTTTTATTAGTTTACTTTATTTCAATCATTTTTGGGAAACAGGTGGTTTTTGGTTACATGGATTAATTCTTTAGTGATTTCTCAGATTTTGGTGCACCCATCATACAAACAGTGTACACTGTACCCAGTGTGTAGTCTTTTATTCCTCACCCTCCTCCCACCTTTCCCCCACAAGTCCCCAAAGTCCATTGTATCATTCTTATGCCTTTGCATCCTCATAGCTTAGCTCCCACTTATAAGTGAGAACACATGACATTTGGTTTTCCTTTCCTGAGTTATTTCACTTAGAATAATGGTCTCAAGCTCCATCTAGGTTGCTGCAAATGCCATTATTTCATTCTTTTTTATGGTGGAGTAATATTCCATGGTGTGTATGTCTGTTATGTCTTTTTTTTTTTTTTTTTTGAGATGGAGTCTCGCTCTGTCGCCCAGGCTGGAGTGCAGTGGCGCGATCTCGGCTCACTGCAAGTTCCGCCTCCTGGGTTCACGCCATTCTCCTGCCTCAGCCTCTCCAAGTAGCTGGGACTACAGGTGCCCGCCACCACGCCCGGCTAATTTTTTTGTATTTTTAGTAGAGATGGGGTTTCACTGTGGTCTCGATCTCCTGACCCTGTGATCCACCCGCCTCGGCCTCCCAAAGTGCTGGGATTACAAGCGTGAGCCACCGCACCCGGCCTGTATGTCTGTTTATATATATATGTATCTCACATTTTCTTTATCCACTCATTGGTTGATGGATATCTACTATCTTTAACAGGTGGTTTCAAGGTCATTGCAAAAGAAGGTGCAAGGAGGATGGAAAATTGAAGGTTCCTATGCCCCAGGTCTGGAAAGGATCTGCTTCTGCCCTGTTCCATTAGCCAGAACTCAGTCACATGGTACCCTAACAACAAGCAAAGGTGAGAACTGTAGTCTAGTGTGGGCCCAGGAGATAGAAGAAATGCTGAATCCTTATCAAATTTTAACAAATGGAAACTTTGTTATTCTAATTATTCCAGATGGTTGAAAAACATTGCTAGCCACTTTATAAAGTAAACATGACCTTAATAACAAAATCTGATGAATAAGTTCCCAAAACATTATAGACCTAAAGTCCATAAAATGGCCTAAAAAATTATAGACCAATTTCACTTAAGAATATGGATGTGGCTGGGTGTGGTGGCTCATGCCTGTAATCCCAGCACTTCAGGAGTTGAAGGCAGGTGGATCATTTGAGGTCAGGAGTTCGAGACCAGCCTGGCCAACATAGTGAGACCCCATCTCTACTAAAAATGTGAAAATTAGCCAGGGGTGGTGGTGCGTGCCTGTAATCCCAGCTATTTGGGAGGCTGAGGCTGAAAATGAAAATCTCTTGAGCCTGGGAGGCAGAGGTTGCAATGCCTAGCCTAGGTGACAGAGTGAGACTCTCTCTCTCTCTCTCTCTCATATATATATATGCAAACATTCTCAGTGCACACAGTTTAAAAGTAGGAAATCTGTCAACATAAATGAAAGATACTTTAAAAACAAAAATCACATAATTCTGTCAATAAATGCTAAAAATACTACTTACAAAATTCCAAAGTGATCTCTTATAACAATTCTAACATAGGAATATGAAGATTATAACTAGCCATGATTAAGTCTGGAGTTGGAATAAAAACTGCTTGGAACAGGAAAAATAAAGATGAAGTAAAGAGCTGATCTAGGTAAAAATGGGGCAAGGGAGACAGAACTAGGAAATCTGAACAAGCAAGCCACTATATTTTTAACACTATATAAACACAACAGAAGAGACTAATATAGTCATAGAAAATATCTTGACTATTGCTTTTTCTAAAAGTTCAGGAAAACTAATTTCACATAAAAATAAACAAGAAATACGGAGGTCAAATCTTATTCAAAAGTGTTATAGGCTGAGTGTGGTGGCTCATGCCTGTAATCCCAACACTTTGGGAAGCCGAGGTGAGTGGACCTCTTGAGCACAGCAGTTTGAGACCAGCCTGGGCAACATGGCAAAACTCCGTCTCTACTAAAAATACAAAATCTATCTGTGTGTGGTGGTGGGTGCCTGTAGTCCCAGCTACTCAGGAGGCTGAGGTGGGAGGATCACCTGAGTCTGGGAGGTCAAGTCTGTGGTGAGACATGATTGTGCCACTGCACTCCAGCCTGGGTGACACAGTGAGACTGTCTCAAAAAAACAAACAAACAACCCCAAAGTATTGTAAGAAAAAAGAGAATAAGGGGGAGAATAATATTACTACAGACAATAAAAGCATGCCAGAAAGATACACCTGCACAAAAAGTCAATAAATGTGATACACCACATAAACAGAATGAAAAACAAAAATCACATTATTATCTCAATAGATGCAGAAAAAGCATTCAACAAAATCCAGCATCACTTTACAATTAAAACTCTCAGCAAAATCGGCATACAAGGGACTTCCCTCAATGTAACAAAAGTCATCTATGACAAATCAAGAACTCAACCCCTTTTACAATAGCTGCCAAAAAAACCCCAAAAAACAAAAAACCAAAAAAAAACTTAGGAATATTAACCAAGGAGGTGAAAGACCTCTACAAGGAAAACTAAAAAACACTGCTGAAAGAAATCATAGATGACACAAACAAATGGAAACACATCCCATGCTCATGGATGGGCAGAATTAATATTGTGAAAATGACCATACTGCCAAAAGCAATCTACAAATTCAATGCAATTCTCCTCAGAATACCACTATCATTCTTCACAGTTAAAAAAAGCAATTCTAAAATTGTTTTTAGAATATGGAACCAAAAAAGAGCCCACATAGCCAAAGCAAGACCAAGCAAAAAGAACATATCTGGAGGCATCACACTACTTGATTTCAAACTATACTGTAAGGCCGTAGTCATCAAAACAGCATGGTGCTGGTATAAAAATAGGCACATAGACCAATGGAACAGAATAGAGAACCCAGAAATAAACCCAGATACTTACAGCCAACTGATCTTCAACAAAGCAAACAAAAACATAAAGTGGGGAAAGGACACCCTTTTCGATGAATGGTGCTGGGATAATTGGCAAGCCACATGTAGGAGAATGAAACTGGATCTTCATCTCTCACCTTATAAAAAAATCAACTCAAGATGGATTAAGGATTTAAATCTAAGACTTGAAACTATAAAAATTCTAGAAGATAACACTGGACAAACCCTTATAGACATTGGCTTAGGCAAGGATTTCATGACCAAAAACCCAAAAGCAAATGCAATAAAAACAAAGATAAATAGCTGGGACTTAATTAAACTAAAGAGCTTTTGCACAGCAAAGGCGCAGTTAGCAGAGTAAACAGACAACCCACAGAGTGGGAGAAAATCTTCACAATCTATACATCTGACAAAGGACTAATATCCAGAATCTACAATGAACTCAAACAAATCATCAAGAAAAAAGCAAATAATCCCATCAAAAAGTGGCCTAAGGACATGAATAAATTCTCAAAAGAAGGTATCCAAATGCCCAACAAACAAATGAAAAAATGCTCAACATCTCCAACAATCAGGGAAATGCAAATCAAATTGCAATGCGATACCATCTTAGTCCTGCAAGAGTGGCCATAATCAAAAAGTCAAAAAACAGTAGATGCTGGTGTGGACGCAGTGATCAGGGAACACTTCTGCACTGCTGGTGGGAATGTAAACTAGTACAACCGCTGTGGAAAACAGTGTGGAGAGTCCTTAAAGAACTAAAAGTAGAACTACCATTTGATCCAGCAATCCCACTACTGGGTATTTACCCAGAGGAAAAGAAGTCATTATATGAAAAAGATACTTGCAGATGCATGTTTATAGCAGCACAATTCACAATTGCAAAATCATGGAACCAACTCAAATGCCCATCAATCAATGAGTGGATAAAGAAACTGTGATATATATATATATATATATATACACACACACACACATATATATATACACACATGTATATATATATATATATTGCAAAATCATGGAACCAACTCAAATGCCCATCAATCAATGAGTGGATAAAGAAACTGTGATATATATATATATATGTATATATATACATATATGTGTGTATATATATGTGCATATATACGTGTGTATATATGTATATATATACATGTGTGTATATATATACATGTGTGTATATATATGTATATATACATGTGTGTGTATATATGTATATATATACATGTGTGTGTATATATGTATATATATACATGGTGTGTGTATATATGTATATATACATGTGTGTGTATATATGTATATATATACATGTGTGTGTATATATGTATATATATACATGTGTGTGTGTATATGTGTGTATATATATATGTGTGTGTGTGTGTATATATATATATATATATATATATGATGGAATATGACTCAGCCATAAAAAGGAATGACCTAATGGCATTCACAGCAACCTGGATGAGATTGGAGACTATTATTCTAAGTGAAGTAACTCAGGAATGGAAACCCAAACATCATTTGTTCTCACTGACATGTGGGAGCCAAGCTATGAGGACACAAAGGCATAAGAATGATACAATGGACTTTGGCGGCTTGGGGGGAGGGGTGGGAGTGGGCAAGGGATAAAGGATTACAAACAGCATGCAGTGTATACTGCTGGGGTGATGGGTGCACCAAAATCTCACAAATCACCACTAAAGAACTTACTCATGTAACCAAACACCATCCATACCCCAATAACCTATGGAAAAATTAAAAAATACAGAAAAAAGAAAATTAATCAAACCCAAAGAGGGGGTCATGGGTACCCCAATTTATAGTCAGCTGGTCAGAAGCACAGGTAAAACAACCTAGGGCTTGTGATTGGCATAAAAAAGTGGGGAGCAGTCTTTGCATACTGAGTGCTCAACCTGTGTTATCTGATGCTGTATCAAGGTAGATAGTGTCAGAACTGAATTAGTGGACACCCAGATGGCGTCTGCTGCAGAATCGATTGCTTGTTTGGTGTTCTGGGAAAACCCACAGACATTTGGTCATAGATGTATTCTGTATTAAATGTGGCATGAGAGCAGAGGAAAAACAGTTTGTGTTTTCCACATAATACTCTAGGAAAACTACTAGGCTTTGAAGAAAAAGAAAAATTCTCTGATCATCTAGGCAAAAAGCTCCTTAAGTTAGAAGTGAAAGCAGAGACAAACTGTTACCAACATGTGGGAACTCAGGGAATATTGTTTCCATTGCCCCTTCCTGTGGAATCTACTAGAGGAGCTTCAGACAACCAGAAAGAATAGAGAGACACCAGCGTAAAGACTGATGGTGAATGCTAACATATGGATATTTGTAGAATGTAATGGTTAAATGATCTGATTGTGTAATTATGGTACAATCCCCCAAAATAATGGGGGCACAAGGAGAATGAAAGAGCTTATCAAAAATACTTTAAAACATTTTCAATAATCATATTGGTGGTGATAGTATTAGTATGACTATTCTGATTACTGTTGTGTGTACAATGTGGAAAAAAGCAAATGAGTGTTTCTGAGATTTCTAATCAGTTGATCCTCTGTGTACTGATAACCAGAACTCTTGGCATGGAAGAAAGAAGATACAGATGTAATATAGTAGATGTTAAATAAAAACTCTATAATATAATATTGGGCCAGGTGTACTGGCTCATGCCTGTAATCCCTGCACTTTGGGAGGCGGAGGTGGGAGGATTGTCTGAGGCCAGGAGTTTGAGACCAGCCTGGGCAACAGAGTGAGACCGTGTATCTTAAAAAAAAAAAAAAAAAACCAGGGTATGGTGGTGCACACCTGTGGTCCTAGCTACTCAGGAGGCTGAGTGTTGGAGGATTGCTTGGGCCCAGGAGGTTGAAGCTGCAGTGAGCTGTATTCATGCCAGTGCACTCCAGGTTGGGTGACGGGGTGAGATTCTGTCTCAAAAAACAAACAATGAAACCCCAAATTCTAATATTGAATTTGAATTGGAAAACCCAGTATGAACTGTTGAGGTATTTTATCTTAAAATATTTATATATTTTATTTCTATTTTCTAGTTCTGTTGACCAAAAACATCTGGGCATAATGACCACCCAAATGCGGTGAGCATTCCTAGGACCAAGATTATAGCACTGAAATACCCTTTCCTATGAAAAATAAACTAGGCTTTTAGAGAAATATTGTGAGATGAATCTGGAATATCTTATCATACCAGATAGAGAGGAACTTCTTAAGCCACAAAGGTTATGTCAAAGGACCCAGGAGTCAACTTGAAGAGGCTCCCAGTAGCCAAAATGGGACAATGTGAGCTTCAATGAGGATAGTAATTATAATGGACTGAAATCTATCAAATGCTTAACCCATGAGTTCATAATGATACTAAAAATATAAAACCCACCAACCAATTTGTCTTTTTTGGAGGGTGACAGAGAAGCAATGCGTTGTCTTAGATCCTGGTAATTAAAGGGAAAGAATCAAGCATTTAAGCCACTTCTCTTATATGAACAGTACCATGGAGTAACCAAATAATAAACACCTTATAAAATCATTCTAGCTAAGAAATAGAATATCTGGTGTGATTTGAAAGCTCTCACCTTCAGTGTCTAGGGCCAGCTTTCTGCCCCTGGCACCCACACCCAACTCCCTGAGGCTATGGTTCCATTTATTTCTATGCATCCTGGCCCTCACTCTCATCTGACACATGCCCTTACATTCAGGAGATGCTCAATAAATCCTCTGTAGCATGATGTGAACCCAGTCCAGAGTGAGACTTGGTGGATGTGTGGCTTTGGGGGATAGAGAGCCTGCTCGCTGTCCATCCCCCATCTCAAGGAAGAGCTGCAGAGAATTTTTTCCCAATTCTCTCCCACTGTCCCAGGGGTTGTGGGGGCAAATCCTGTGCCTGTTCCTAAAACCTAGACCCAAAGGAGTTCAGAAATGGCAGGGATGGAGCATCTTCAAACCTGAACTTACTTAGTAGGAGGGAAGGCCAGAGGTCGCTTAGTTCATCCCACTGCCACCAATTCATGTACAGGGTTGAGGAAGCCACCTTTTTGGGAATAAAAATGTTTGACATCCTGTCATCAAGCACTGGGCCAAGGGGACTCAGTGAACAGGTTCTATTTGACACTTCACTGTAACCTATCCCTTCCTGACTCCAGCCCCAGATCAATTGCTACCTCAATTATAAAAATTCTTGCCCCTGACTGCAGAAGAGTGAATTAGAGCATGTGAATGACTCCATGGGAGCCATCTCAAGGTTCTGATCCAGCATTTGACCAGCATTATATTGTCACGTAAGAGTCACACATGCTCGTTGACCATTCCTTCCGATAGTATTTTTTGGCTATCTACCAGGTACCAGACACAATGCTAGGCATTGAAATACAGAGGGATGAAGAAATGGTGCCTGTCCCCAGGGGTTTCATAGTCTACTGGGGTAAAGAGATGGTACAGTGGGTGTATTCATCTGCTAGGGCTGCCATTACAAAATATTAGATTGGGGTCTTAAACAACAAACGTTTATTTTCTCCCAATTTTGGAGACTGGAAGTCTAAGATCAAGGTGCTGGTGGGTTGGTTTCTCCTGAGGTCTCTCTCCTTGGCTTGCAAATGGCCACCATCTTGCTGTGTCCTTTTCTCTGTACACACCCATTCCTGGTGTCTCTCTCTTCTTATAAGAACACTGGTCCTGGTCGGGCGTGGTGGCTCGCACCTGCAATCCCAACACATTGAGAAGACAAGGTGGATGGAGTTTGAGACCAGCCTGACCAACATGGCGAAACCCCGTCTCTACTAAAAATACAAAATTAGCTGGGAGTGGTGGTACACACCTGTAATTCCAGCTATTTGGGAGGCTGAGGCATGAGAATCACTTGAATCCAGGAGGTAGAAGTTGCAGTGAGCCAAGATCGTGCCACTGCACTCCAGCCTGGGCAAGAAGAGTGAAACCACATCTCGAGAAAAAAAAAAAAAAGCGCACCAGTCGTATTCGATTAGGGCCCCACCTTTATGACCTCATTTAACCCTAATTACCCCTTAAAGGCCCTGTCTCCAAATACAGTCACATTAGGGATTAGGGTTTCAACATATTAATTTGTTGGGGGTGGGGTAGTTGGGAATTCAATCCATAGCAGTGGGGTTTAAGAATTATAATAAAATCAGGACAAGGCTGCAGGGCAAGAACTGTTCACCCTCATGACCATGTGGCTGACTGGGAGCTGGGCTGCAGCATCGTGAAAAAGTATGTCACCACATATAGCTGGCCAGGGAAAAGATCAAAATATAATATCTGAAGTCTGATTTCTACTGAATGTGCATTGCTTTTGCAACATCGTAAAGTTGAAAAATCATTAAGTGAAATATCTTAAGTCAGGTACCATCTGTGCTGAAAACTGAGTGGCTTAGAACAACAGAAACTGATCATCTCACAATTAGGGAGGCCTGAAGTCTGAGATCAAAGTGTCGTCAGGGCCAGGCTCCCTTGCTCCGGCCCTCTCTCCTGGCTTCTGGCAGTTATTTGGCTTGTGGCAGCAGAAATCTATAATCTTCACGTGGCATTTCCCCTTTTTATAAGGACAGCAGTCATCTTGGATTAGAGGCCTATCCTGCTCCACTATGACCTCATCCTAACTCACTACATCTGCAACGACCCTATTTCCAAATAGGAACACATTCTGAGGTTCTGACAAGTCAGGACACCAGCATATGAATTTCTGGGAAGAATGCAATTCAATCCATAATAGTAAGCTCTGGAAAGAGTCCTGGCATGATCTGATGGAGGCCCAAGCTAAGGAAGTGGTGGCATGGATCCTGAGGGTGGGGACTGGCATTGTCTTAGTTCAGGCTGCTATAACAAAATACCATAGGCTGGGGGCCTTAAGCAACAGATGTTTATTTCTTACAGTTCTGGAGGCTGGAAGTCTGAGATCAAGACCTGCATGGTTGAGTTCTTGTGAGGGCCCTTGGGGCAGTTGCAGATAGCCAACTTCTCACTCTGTTCTCATGTGGTAGAGAGGAAGCCCTGGAGTCTTTTCTTATAAGGGCACTAATCCCATTGTGAGGACCCCAGCTTCATGACCTCATCTAAACCTAATCACCTTCCAAAGGCCCCACCACCAAATACCATCACAGTGAGTGTTAAGAGCTTCAACACAGGAATGGAGGGGGGACACAAACATTCAGTCCCTAACAGGAATGGATTTGAAAGTTACTGATATGGGGGTTTGCCTGGTTTAGTGATGGCTGAATGTGGGTTGGAGAAAGAGGTGAGAGGTAAGGACCCTGTCTGAGAGGTGAGGACCCTTCCTCCCAGGACCCTGGCTTCTCTGAGGGCATGAATAGTGGCACCTCTGATATGCAAAGGGCTGACAGAGGAGCAGGAGGTTTATTTGAAGATATTGAGTGGTTTTGGGCCCAGGCTCTGGAGCCAGACTCCTGGGTGTGAATCCCACCTTCCCCACTTACTAGCTACAGTGGCCTTGGGTAGTCCCTTAACTTCTTGATGCCTTAAAGGGAAGTAACAGCACCTGAGTCACAGGAGTGTGGGACTCCACAGAGGGTGATAATCCACATAAAGTGCATCACCCAGCCTGGCTCACAGCACTCAATGGGGTCACTCATGACCATCACGATGATTGATTAGAGGCTCCATAGGCAGCTGTCATGAAAGGAATTCTGGTTTGAGAGATCATGACCAGCCTGAGAGTTATTTTCCCACCTCCAACTCCTTCCTGTGTGTTGAGAGCTTGCATGCACATGTAGATGCCCCAGCCTGTGTGTCCAAGCTCAGTCCACAGCTCCCTGCAAAGAGCTAGATTAACTTACCCTGCAGTAGTGTGCAGTATGAAGAAAAGGAAAGCCATTCCTGGTGAGAAGCTTGAGGGAAGACTAGCCAGAGAGAGTGTGAGGACATGAAAGAAGGTACAGAGAGATTCCAAATGAAGGGGGTAGTCAACAGCCTCCAATATTGAAGGGACTGGGAGTAAAATGAAGGCTGAAAAGTCCTAAATTTAGCTCATAGAGGTCCTTGGTGACATTAGCAAGGACAGCCCCTTGGAGACGGAGGGCAGTTGGTAGAGTAGGAGCCAGGCCTGGGGGCTTGAAGGCCTCTGTGAGATGGAATGGAAAACCAAATATTGTATGTTCTCATGTATAGGTGGGAGATAAGCTATGAGGACACAAAGGCATAAGAATGATATAATGGACTTTGGGGACTTGGGGGGAAGGGTGGGAGGGGAGTGAGGGATAAAAGACTACACACTGGGTACAGTGTACACTGCTCAGGTCATGGCTACACCAAAATCTCAGAAACTACCACTAAAGAACTCATTCATGTGACAAAAAAAAAAAAAAAAAAGAAGAAGAAGAAGAAGAAGGCCCAGCCCCTGCAGGATTAAGGAACAGAAAATTCAAAGGAAAAGGAAAAGGAGCAGGGCTCAAACCAGACAGTGTCTCTGTCATGCTGAAGAAGTCTCCAGAAATTAGTTTGGGGCTGATTCCATGGGGAGAGGAGCTCAGATTCCTTCTATTATGTTGCTCCCAAAGGAATAACCTGTCTCCAGATTTACCTCAAGACCAATACACCTGCTCCTGCTCCAGCCATCATGTTCATGTTCCAGCTAGCAAGAAGATGGGAAAGAGTGTACAACAACCTCCTTTTAAGGAAAAGACGCAGAAACACAGAGATCACTTTTACTTATCTCACATAGGCTAGAGCTTAGCCCTCAGCCACACTTTGCTGCAGGGGGATGCTGGAAAATGTAGTCTTTTTTTTCTTTTTGAGACAGAGTCCCGCTGTCACCCAGGCTGCCATAGTCACCTGAATGGCTGGGATTACAGGTGTGCACCACGATGCCCAGCTAATTTTTGTATTTTTAGTAGAGATGGGGTTTCACCATGTTGGCCAGGCTGGTCTCAAACTCCTGATCTCAAGTGATAAGCCTGCCTTGGCCTCTCAAAGTGCCAAGGTGGGTGGATCACGAGGTCAGGAGATCGAGACCATCCTGGCTAACATGGTGAAACTCTGTCTCTGCCAAAAAAAAAAAAAAAAAAAAAATTAGCCAGGCATGGTGGCAGGCACCTGTAGTCCCAGCTACTCAGGAGGCTGAGGCAGGAGAATGGTGTGAACTTGGGAGGTGAAGCTTGCAGTGAGCCGAGATTGCACCACTGCAAATGTAGTCTTTATTTTGGTGCCCATGCACAGCTGAAAATCCTCCCAAGATGAAAAAGAGGAGGATGGGTATTGGGAAATAGTCATTTGGCCACCGTTTGTAGGCAAGGGGGAACGAATATGAGGGGATTTCAATCAGAAGGCTTCCATTTTTTTCTCCATGAATTATGAGGTGAGGTCCCCAGTGACAAAATGTGGTGGGAGGGTTGAATGTGGCACCTGAAGTTTTCAATTCTTGAAGGGGAAGCCAGCTGCCCTAAGTGGTGCTGGAGGCCTGGCTGAGAGTGAAGTCTGTGTGTCTGTTCTACGGAGGATTTACCCCAACATGCTTGCATGCTGGAGGGCAGAGCTGCCACAAGGTGGACTCTCTGAGATGGGGTCTGGAGATCTAGGCATGTAGTTAGAGATGTTCAGGAAATGGGCCTTGGGGTCTGGGCTCTGTAGGGAAAGCAGTGTGACCAGGAGGGAGGGGTGAGGTCTTGGAGAAGGTGAGGGAGGTCAATGGGGATGTGTCCTGAGTGCAGGAGAACTGTGGGGCCAGGAGGCTGCAGCTGGCAGGAAGACTCCAGCATTTGCAACATCAGAGTGGATGGCCCTGGGTGGTGCCAGCCTCTAGGGTGTGGGCTGCTGAAATGAAGTAAAGGAGAACATCCCCAGACTGAGGAACAGAGGTGCCAGGTGAATTTTCCTCAGGATGTGGAAGTTTCCCAGAATGATGGCAGATGGAGGGGAAGGAGTCACTGTGATACAGGGGCTGATGTCCTTGTAAATATTGGGACATCACCATGTCAATCAGACAGTAGCCATGACTGATCACTGGAGGCAGTTCATACTGGAGAGAATATACAGGAAGGGTTTGGGGGGTTCAGTGGGAGGAGGGTAAGTTAGGGGTGGAGGAGGGTAAGTTAGGGGTGGAGAAGGGCGGACCAAGAGAGGCCAGGGGGAGCCCACCTCTTGCATCAGCATGACCTGGATGTGAGACATGGAGTCAAAGGTGATCATTTTGGAACTTTAAGCAAGTAGTTACTTCCTACATACAACAGTGGTACAGGCATTTGGTAAATATACACATTCCAAATGGGAGAAATTGGCCAAAACAAAGGAGCTACATGCAAGTCCAAAATTCCATAGCCTTGGGCAGCTCCACCCCTGTGGAGGATGATGGCCCTCTTCTCACAGCTCCACCAGGCAGTGCCTCAGTGGGGACTCTGTGCAGGGCTCCATCCCCACATTTCCCTTCCTCAGTGCCCTAGCAGAGGTTCTCCCTGAGGGCTCTACCCCTGCAGCAGACTTTTGCCTGGACATCCAGGCGTTTCCATACATCCTCTGAAATTTAGGCAGAGGTTCCCAAACCTCAATTCTTGACTTCTGTGCACCTGCAGGCTCAACACCTGTAAGCTGCCAAAGCTTGGGGCTTGCATCTTCTGAAGCAATGGCCTAAGCTATACATTGGCCCCTTTTAGCCACAACTGGAACTAAAGCAGCTGGGATGCACTGGCCCCCCAAACCATTTTTCCCTCCTAAGCCCCTGGGCCTCTGATGGGAGGGGCTGCTGTGAAGTTCTCAGACATTCCCTGGAGACATTGTCCCCATTGTCTTGGTGATTAACACTCGGTTCTTCATTACTTATGCAAATTTCTGCAGTGGGCTTGAATTTCCCCCTAAGAAATGGGTTTTTCTCTTCTATGCATTGCCAGGGTGCAAATTTTCTAAACTTTTATGCTCTGCTTCCTCTTGAACGCTTTGGTGCTTAGAAATTTCTTCTGCTAGATACCCTAAATTGTCTCTCTCATATTCAAAGTTCCACAGATCTCTAGGGCAGGGGCAAAATGCCACCAGTCTCTGCATAGCAAGGGTGGCCTTTACTCCAGTTTCCAACAAGTTCCTCATCTCCATTTGAGACCACCTCAGCCTGGACTTCATTGTCCACATCACTATCAGCATTTTGGTCAAAGCCATTCAACAGGTCTCTAGGAAGTTCCAAACTTTCCCACATTTGTCTGCCTTCTTCTGAGCCTTCCAGACTGTTCCAACCTCTGCCTGTTACCTAGTTCCAAAGTTACTTCCGCATTTTGGGGTATATTTATACTAGTACATCATTCCTGGTACCAATTTACTCTATTAGTTTGTTCTCATGCTGCTAATAAAGACATACCTGGCACTGGGTAATTTATGAAGGAAAGAGGTTTAATTGACTCATGGTTCTACAGGGCTGGGGAGGCCTCAGGAAACTTACAATCATGATGGAAGGGGAAGCAAATACATCATTTTTCACCTGGCAGCAGGAAGGAGAAGAATGAGCAAAGGGGGCCGTTGTGTAGGGGGGAGCCCCTCATAAAACCATCAGATCTCATGAGAGCTCACTCACTATCATGAGAACAGCATGGAGGTAACCGCCCTTATGATTCAATTACCTCCCACTGGGTCCCTACTATGTCATGTGGGGATTATGGGAACTATAATTCAAGATGAGATTTGGATGGAGACACAGCCAAGCAATATCGAGCAGTAAATCTAACAATTAAGATACACAGGCTTTGGAATGAGACAGACCTGGGTTTGAAAGTCTTGGCCCCTATCAGCTGTGCAATTTTGAGCAAGTATTCAATCTCTCTGGACCAAAGTTTCCACATTTGGATAGTGGGGGTAGGGGTGGGGTATTTATCTTTCTCCCTTTAGGGGAAGTCTTTCATGGTTGGAGATACACATCACTGCCTTTCCATCCCATTTCCCCCCATTTCTTTGCTTTGCCTAGAAGGCCATGAGGAAGGACTCTGGAAGATGTCTGAATACTAGGAACCCCGAGGGCCAGAAGAATGCATTTACCTGTGGTTCAAGCTAAGTATGGGTAGTGCCAAGATGGTTTCTGATTTGGTCTCCACCACGTACAGTGATTCCAAAGGGGGTCAAGACATCCTTCCTCCTGCCCCAGCATCAGCCCTTTGCAATCTATCTCAGTCTGCTTTTCAAGTACCCCTAATATCTTGGAACTTCCCCATGGTGAAAAGTCTCCTTCCTCCCCTTCCTGACCCCATCCCTGTGCCCAGTGCCCAAAGAACATTTGGAGGGATGCACTTAAAATCAAATTCCTTCACTGTTTATTTGCTGAGGTAAGTTGTGGTGACAACAGCAATCCAAGGGGACTACTAGCAGCCTCAGAATCCAGCCACCCAGCCCTAGCCTTGTCAGGGCCACTCCTGGGCTGGGCATGCTGGTAGGTGGGGAGGGAAGGGCAGCATTGTCAGAGAAGACAGGCCAAGCTGCAGCTGCCCTAATGGAAGGCTGGAAGGCCTGAATAGCTTCACAGAGCTGGGCCCTGCTTGCTGAATGGGGGCTTGGCTCCTCCCTGGCGGTGGTCCGGAATAGATGACATTTTCATTGCAAGCTAACAAGGGCAGAAATCCAATTACTTCACAAAGAGGCTCCTGAAGGGGCCTCACAGCCTGGAGAAACAAGGGGAGGAGAAGAGGGGGAGAGGGAAGGAAGAAGGGGACTGTGTGTGCGTGTGTGTGTGTGTGTGTGTAGAGGGAAGTAAGAAGGGGACTGTGTGTGTGTGTGTGTGTGTGTGTGTGTGTGTAGGGAGGCTCCCACCCAGACCAGGAAAGGAATAAAGCCCTCAGGCCTCCAGGACATGGCCTCCTGCATACAGGCAGGGAGATGGAACTGGGGGGCTTTTAATTGATTTTCAGTGGGTCAGAGGGTCTGCCTGGAAACTCCAGGTCCCTGAGAGCTCCAGGCAATCAGGCTTCTTCCTTGTGGAACAACCTGAGGGGTGCAGAAGAGGCCCCAGCCCTATTTCTCTGCCCCATCAGACTACGGTTTCCCTGACCTGAGTCATCAAAGACCCATTACACACTTTTTTACCTTTGTTGCATCCACCTAAACTATTAATCCCTTTTTAAAACATTTATTTAAAGTGTATTATTCAAGCTTAGTATTTTGGAGGTTTATATCCTAACTGCAAATAGAAAAAGTAGAAGCTAATTCTAAATAGAAATACAATTCAAATAACCCAGTGTTGTTGAACCTCACGGAGCTGAAAGCCTTGGGTTCTCTGGGGTGGAGGGTGGGAGTGGTGGGGTGGTGGGGTTAGCAAATGTTTGCAATCCAGATTTCTCCCAGGTCTAATCCAGAAGGAAGAAGAGGATTGAAAAGGGAACACCTCCCTCCCGCAGCGGTTCAAAAGCTGCTCCAGGCAAGACTGTGCCTCCGGGCCTTCCATACCTGCCCCCAGGGCAGTGGGTGTGGCGGCTTCACGGCCTTGCTGCCCTTAATTTTGTTTGCCCAACAGCTAGCTTAGTCCTCTCTTTTCCTCTTCCGGAAAAGAGGCAAAGTGAGGATCGATTGAGTACCGGATAGACCTACTTTCTGTGAGTTGTGGGGTGGTCACTGGAGTCCCAGAAAGTGTGAGAGGCCTGGCGGAGGTGGAGGATAATGGCAGTTCCAGGGCCACAAGCGTGTCCAGTCTCCCGCTCTCCCTCCCCTTCGACACGGGAGGAAGGGCTACAGACCCCATCCAGGAGGAAATTAGCATTCGCTTCCTCTGGCTCAGCCAGAGCAAATCGGCCTTGAAAAGCCAGCGGCCTGGAGGCCACACAGCTCGCCCATTTGGGGCTCCCACGCCTTCCCTCACCCTCTCCCCAAGCCGACTGAACTCCCCAGCTCCGAAGAGAGCAAATGGGAGTCTCTTGAGGCACAAGGACCTGGGGTTGGGTGGGGGGGATCTTCCTTAATGCCCTCTCCAAACTGGGGGTGCCGCCTGCTTCTCCTGTCCTGTGGAGGCTTTTTGGTGAGCTTTGGCCCCAAAGGAGTTTAGGCCCCAAGGATGGCACAGTGCTAGTCCTCACTCCCCCTTCACCCCGGGGAGATTCAGGCCAAGTGGGAAGGCTGAGGGAGGGCAGTGCTTGCTAGAGGGCGTGGCTCAGGTTAAGCTCCACTCACTCAGATTTGTGTCCAAAACTGGACAAGGACCACCTTGGGCTTTGGGGACTTCTTGCTCCCCTCTGATCTCCCCAGGCCTTCTGTGTTCTCAGAATGCTGGAGGAGAGAAGACTAGGGAAATGCGGGTCTGATCCAGAGACTCAGGGGCACCCCTAAGTCCTCAGCGGGCTGGCCAGTCAAGTCAGATGTGTGGGGAGGGAGGCTGAGGGGAAGGGCTAAGGTGAGGATGATCTGCACAGTCAGAGGCAGTCAAAGAAGCTTAAAGAAGGTGAAGAAAGAATAATCATAGCCAACAAAAGCAGGCACCAGGATTTCCTAAACACCTAAGGGATTAACTGCTTTACCCTCCACTACTCTAGGAGGTTGCTGAGGCTGGGTAACTTGCTTAAAAATCCCAGCTAGGCCCGGCATGGTGGCTCACACCTGTAATTCCAGCACTTTGGGAGGCTGAGGCAGGCGAATCACGAGGTCAGGAGTTCGAGACCAGCCTGGCCAACATGGTGAAACCTCGTCTTTGTTAAAAATACAAAAATTTAGCTGGGCGTAGTGGTGGGCGCCTGTAATCCCAGCTACTCAGGAGGCTGAGGCAGGAGAATTTCTTGAACCTGGGAGGCCGAGGTTGTTGTGAGCCGAGATCGTGCCACTGTACTCCAGCCCGGGTGACAGAGTGAGACTCCGTCTCAAAAACAAAACAAAGCAAAACAAAACAAAAAAAAACAAAAAAACAAAACAAACAAACAAAAATCCCAGCTAGTGGGAGGCCGAGTTTACCTTGTATTTCCTTGCTATCTACCCATTCCCAGTCTGTATTCTTCACCTCTTGGTGGCATTTGATTTTGTTAAGACTCAAACTTTTGGCTTCCAGAACTCCACTCTCTTCCTGGACTCTTCTAACCTCTCTGATCATTCTATGTGCATTCTCCTAGGGGCCTACCCAGGGCTTCTGCCTCCAGGGCAGTGTGTGTATGCACAAATAGAGAGCCTGCATAGTCTCTAGATTCCAGATACTCTCTGTAATAGTGCAGTTTGGCAGTGTTGGCCCTACCCGTTGAATGTGCCTGGGGTTTATTCCTTGGCCTTCTTATCTGTAACCAGACTCATTGTTTTAACATTATCTTTTCCCTGATGACTCCCAAACTTTTGTCTCCATCCTTGACAAATCCCATGGTATGGGACACATTCATCTGGTAACTCAACTCAAAAACACAAGAGGCCATCAACTGAACTCATGCTTCCTCCAAACCTTCTCACACTGGAATTTCTGTCCTAGGCATCCAAGTTGGAAACTCTTGGGTTCTCATTGATTCAACTCGGCCCTGACACCCTCATCTCCCTTTCCAACCAAACACCTTCCCTGCCTCATTGTTTTTGCCAACCCAACATCCAGTCACCAAGGTAATTCTGCCTTTGAAATCTCTCCCGCATCAGCCCCCTTCCTCATCCACTAAGTCTCCATCATCTCATACTTTGACTATTTGACATAGACCCCTAACAAATGTCACTGCTCAGTCTTTCTGCTGCAGACAAAGAGCCCTTCAAACCAGTCTCAGCAAAATCTCCCTGCTCGAAGAGTTCTGTGGCTCACACCTGTAATCCCAGCACTTTGGGAGGCTGAGGCAGGCGGATCACATAGGTCAGGAGTTCAAGACCAGCCTGGCCAATGTGGTGAAACCCCATTAAAATATAAAAATTAAAAATTTAAATTAAAAATTAAAATACAAAATTAAAAATACAAAAATTAACTGGGCGTGGAATCACATGCCTGTAATCCCAGCTACTCGGGAGGCTGAGGCAGGAGAATCTCAGGAACCCAGGAGATGGAAGTTGCAGTAAGCTGAGATGGCGCCACTGCACTCCAGCCTGGGCAATAGATTGAGACTCCATCTCAAAAAAAAAAAAAAAAAAAAAGTTCTGTGCCTTCCCTTAACAAAACTCCTATCACTTGCTCTTCATCCTCCATGTGCTATGCACCCTATACCCCACTATAGGCACTTATCTAAACATTCCTTGTCTTTTCATATTTGTTCATTCACATGTCCCATAATTTTTTATTTGATATCATCTATGAGCCAGGCCCTGTGCTCACTGCTGGGAGAGATAAACAGGAATCAGACCCTGGCCCTGCACTCTGGAGGATGAAGTCTAGTCTTCATGTTGTTGCTATTCTGCCATTTTGATATACCCCTTTCCATCAGAAAATGTCTACTCTCATAAATAGGGGGTCTTATATTTTTCCCACACATCAGTGTATCATTTTGTGTATGCACTCCTTGGAGTATTTATAGTGCACTTTGAAGACATCCGGACTAAGACCCAGAAACAGGAAGTAAATAGTCAGAGTTTTTTGGTTGAAAATGACAGAAAACCAATTCAAACAAGTAGGAAAGGGAATTTATTGGTTCACATAAGCAGAAAGTGTCAAGGTAGAGCTGACCTTAGAGACTCCAAGAACACATCACCTGTCAATCCCTCTGTCCCCCTCTTCAGGCCTTCTACCCTGATGTCTTCTACTGCAGAGATGTGTGAAGAGTAGATGGTAGATCTGGTGACAGAAAGCTATGAGCTTATGTCAATCCAGGCTAGTGATGCCCCTGGAAAAATATGTCCTTTCCTAGCATTCATCTAAAAATCTTCAGAAAGGGTTGTCATTGACCCAATTTGGATAATGTATTCATTCCTGAACCAGTAACTGAGGCAAGGGGATGAAGAGCTCTGAAGGGATAGGCTGGAATCACATACTCATCCCTGTGGTCTGGAGGGCACTCTGACTGGCAGCTGAAGAAGAACCATATGGAATTGGGGAGGAGGGAGCAGTTCTCCAAAGGAAGGTGAGTGCTGTAATTAGAAAGGAGGAAAGGATGGGGGGCAGACAAGCACAAAAAATGCCACTACAGACAGTGCGGAGGCAAAACTAGACTACTGATCCTTGATTCTTTCCATTGCATTACAGTGTTGTAGCTAGATGATGAAACCACATATCCCTCAGAAGACAGATATTGTCCTAAGATAGTCCAGTCCTCATTATTGTTCAGGAGCTGCACAGGTAGAACATTTCCTTACTCCTGATGTTTCTTTCTAGACTTCTGCTTCCAGTTGTAAGGGAAACCCTATAATTGAGACAGACTTACCATTCTCCTGTAAACAGAAAACTTGACAAAACATATGAAATAGCAGTTTTCAGACAGTGGACTGTGATCCTTGAGAGAACGGAAACAAATGAGGTGAGTGCTGTGAGCACCTGGCTTTCTGCCTGGAGATTTCTGTTCTGTGATGCAGGGATGGGGAACACAAACAGAGCCTGGTGGTCTTGCTGAGTTGAGGAGACAAAGAAGAGAATTCAGGAGGTTGAGGCAGCTAGGGTTTGCAAGTAGTGGAAAGATTTTTACAGAGAAAGTTTCAGAAACATGCATAGAGCTCTCTTGAGTTCCCATGAAGCTAATTAAAAAAAAAAAAAAATCCAGGGAAAGGACAATTACTTGGGAGAAGTAAGATTGAAAGATTCTTAGAGTTCACACAGGTTGGGGAATCATTTGAGGTTCTACTAACCAGGATGGAGAGACATTGCTTAATATATGAGGC